>NW_021135927.1:0-371842 GCF_004193835.3 Ostrinia furnacalis | reverse complement strand
AATTCAGATCGAACTTCACTTGGTAAGTTCGTTTGATCATCCAAGCATGTTGAACATTAATTTCAAAAGATATTTCTAATAGTAAACGTCAATTGAGAAATTAATATCAAAAATCTGTCAAACTCCATACACAAATCACCGGTTATCGTTATAGTTAGCCTAGGTGCAGACAATTGATTTATCGTCGGCCGATAGTTTAGTCAGACAGTTAATCAGTATGGGCATGTATGGAAGTGCGCACATTACGCCGATTCGATTTGGACGATTCTTCATACAAATTAAAATCGGGCACAACTATCGGCCAACTAAAAATCGGTGGTCTGTGCCTAGGCTTATAGTTACGGTCAAAGTAAGGCGGTGCAACTCAGCCTTACTGAATAATCCAACTGATGTATGAATGTGGAAGTTTCAACACGTACATATCAAATTGATAACCTCTTCTTATTCTTCTCACAAATAGATTGATTCTTCTCGAAGACGGTCAACAATAAAACTTGAAGTGGAACAATCGAGGAGTCAATTGTCATTGCTCCCGCCATAAAACCCGAAACCCGTTGAAACTGGTTTGCGGCGGTTTGAACTGGTGCTAAGGGGCAGTTACTGGAGCAATAGGCTGAGAGCCCTTTTTATGGAGAGCGTTAAAACTGAAGGCAGGGATGCCCGATGAAAAACGTCCCTCGATCAGATAGTTAATTTTAGTCGAATCTGTTTCTTTACTTTATAAACTATAAACACAACGGGGAAGCTCTTACGCCCATATTCACAAACATTACTATGAGGTCTCACAGTGCGCGTGGACGCACAGGATGACACACGAACAACAACAATCACACTGCTCTATTCAATGCTGTGCGTTCAATTTGCTGCTTCGTTTGTGAATACGGCTTTTAGTCGCCGATAGTTGGGCCCGATTCTAATTTGTATCAAGAATCGGCCGATACCAAATCAGTGCTATGTGCACCTTCATTGTCATGTTCATACTGATTAACAGCCCGACCTAACTATGGGCCAACAAAAAGTCTGTCATCTGTCGTCTGCGGCTAGGCTGATGATATAATCTGCCAAATCATAAGTGCCACTTGTGGTCTAAACTGAATAAATATTTTTGATTTTGATTTTGATTTTTGAAAAATTCTGAATAAGAAACTGCCAACTTAAACACCACAATGCACTGTCAATATTGTATGACAAGACTTAGGTCAACTATCGAACGCACTTTCTTCTGAAATAACTCTAAATTTTTGTTTGGTTGGGCCCAAAAGATTAAGAGACAGTTAAAGTGTCCCTTCAGGACTACCTTTTTTAATATTTTTGATGTTCATAAGTCATCAAAATACTGGTCAAAATTGAATAAATACTTTTGATTGTTTGATATTTTTTTGAAACAATATTCCAATTTTTACTATAAAACTATCACTTCACGGGATTTATTGCAACAATATCTAAAGGGAGGGTAAATATTTTATTTACCGTTAAAATAGATATTGTCGCAATAAATCCCGTGAAGTAATAATTTTACAATATTCCAAGGTTGACAGCCCTATTCAGAGACCGCTTAATCCAGCTTTTAAGACAACTAAATAAGGGCCGAAATCGCAAACCATTTTTCTAGAGGGTACGACAAGGTTTTTTAGTACAACGTCCAGAAAATTAGAGGAAACTTCGGGGAATAAGCTTTTGAAGTTAAATTAAGGCGCGCAGAGTTTTATAGGTTCGTAATGGTTGCGGGTTCGATTCCCAGCGGGGTCTGTTTGGTGAAGTTTTGAATGTAAGGTATTGTTTATAGAAATAGCAGCTGTTTTAAAATTGCTTTGTGAGACAAAAATAACTAAAATTGACCCACCTTTTTTTGTGCCAATCAAGGCAGGTATTTGACTGCAATCGCACCTTATAAAATGTAAAGTAAAATATCCATCTTCACAAAACTTTCGCGTTTATAAATTCTTCTTTATAAAAGCGAAATAACATTCACTGATTTAGTCACAAAATCTCAAACTATAACACCTACGAACTTGAAAGGCTACAGGTTCCTTATAGGATGTAGACATCCACTAACAACGGCTGCCGCTGCTTCTTGGCACTGGCCCATTTATTGTCACGAAGCAGTGGTAGGGGTTAGTGGTACTGGAACGTCGTGTAAAAGTGTTTTTTTTTAAATAATTGAGTTTAATTTTTACGCTAGTTTTTACCTCTGGCTTCACTCACGTTAAACATCCCCTGTTTCATCCCCTAAGTTTCTAACTAAACCAAAGTACCAGATATCTCTTTGTATAAAGCAGTTTTCTGTGCTTGTATTTTGAAAAATAAGAGTTATAAGGGAGAGTCCGCTAATTTGGACCAGTTTTATTCAATCCCATTTTACACAAAGTTTTCTTTTGTTTTTGCTAATGTCCATGGTATATAATAAAAGATATCATTATTCAACTTACTATTTCATAAGTATTAATTAACATGATTGTTGTATATTTAGCACAAATCAACAAAGTACGAGTTCAGAGCTTCGGTCCAATTTAGCCAACCGGTTCGATAATTTGTACCACAGGGTTACTAAATTGGATTTCAATAAATTTCAAGCCTATAAAAAAACTATGGCAAAATATTATACGATACATTCTTAACAAATTAGGAAACGAAGAGGAACAGTAGTTAATAACATAGACAATCGATATTGTTTTACACGTTATCACGATTTTGAGTACAAGTTTTGTAATACCAATTATCGTAACGCCCACTTGTACCTAATCTACTTTGCCAGTCTTTTGCTTTCATTTATTGTTAGTCAAACATAACTACGCTATTATAACTTCAAAATATGATTTACTTAAAAAAATTCAAAATCCTTTGGTAAAATTCCATACAACTTGATGTGGTACAATTTAGCCGACTAGGTGATAGTGCTTTTAAAAAATCGGTAAAAAATATAGCTTATAAATACCGAAAAATGTTTCAAATAATTGTAATCCACACTAATTTACGCTTCTAAATAATATATTAGAAACACCCTGTGATTAAATTTAACAAAATTACAATCTAAACATGTATTGTCAAAAGTTACTTGAAAACAATGAAAAAATACTTTTCAAAATAAAACACACGTGTTTGTTGTCACGCCAAAAACCACATGGCCGACATTAATTGATTTTAATTGTGTATCGGTGAGTGTTGCAATTACAGACATTCAATAAATACCTTACGAAATATGAGGGTGGTACAATTTACCCGGCGGTACAATATACCGAACTCCCCCCTAATTTATAAAATAAATGTACGGCATGTTTCTCTCCATTAACTAAGACAATAAATAAGTTAAAACAAGCTAAAAAATAATGTCTTCCAGCGAATACAAAAAAGCTGAAATAATATACGACGCGGTTCACCCTCATTTCTCACTTTCACCGCGCGCGGGTAATCCGGGCAAACCGCGGATTTGCCAGGCAATTAGGCCACAGCTTTATTTATTCGCCTACAAGTGTAAGCTACGCTTTATTTTTAGATTTTATTCATTTTGCCTTGCTCCTTAGGCCGTAAACACTTCAGTATTTTTTTGTTGCTTGGAACTGAGTTTATAGTCGAAGATGTAGCGTAGGAAGGCCTCCCACTCGGTGAACCGATGATCTTATTGTAGGTCGCGGGAAGCGTTTGTGGCCAGCATAGGACTGGCAGCGTGAGACGTCCACCTACAAGGTAGACCGACGACATCGTAATGGTAGCAGGGAAGCGCTGGACGCAGGTCGCTACCAATCGATCAACGTGGAAAGCATTTGGGGAGGCCTATGTTCAGCAGTGGACGTCCTGTGGCTGAAATCATGATGATGATGATAGGACTGGTCATTGTGGAAATTAATGGGGAGATCTTTGTCCAGCAGTGGACGTCTTTTGGTTTGAACAAATAAAGAAACAAAAAAAATAGGCAAATAAAAGTGACTGAATTTCTTGCTCTACTCTTCTCGGCACTGGCCCAGTTTATTGTATCGAAACATTGCCAGGGTTAAGATTATACAGAGATGTGTAAAAGCGCTTTGACTTTGACTTTTCAACTTTTAATCCAATTAGGGCTGATTTTTCAATCGTCGGATAACTTTTAACTGAAGAATAAGTTTGGCACATTGACAGTTTTAGTATGGGAAATATGTCAAAATGACAAGATTATTCTTCGGTTAAAAGATATCTTACTATTGAAAAATCTGCCCTTAATGTTTCAATTTTTTTTCATAAATATTGGGTGAAACTTGCTAGCCAGAGCTTAATAAGGCTTTGATTTGAAAAAGAGGCTGACAACGATAATTGAGTTTCTTCCGCCACTTCTTCTCAGCACCAGCCCATATGTTGTCCCGAAGTGGTGGTAGGGCAAGCTATATTTGGGACGTGTATTTAGCACCCTAGAAAGGGCCTATGCACTGAGTAAACTATTTGATTTGATTTGAATGTTTTTTAATAAATATTGGATGAAACTCCCTAGCCAGAGCTAAATAATGTTTTAAATGCAAATCACATATTACTTAACAGTTTCCTAAGCTCGTCTCTAACAATAAACTCCTACGAACTTTACCCGGGAAAAGCAAAGCATTGCCCGCGGACATTCCTTAAGCCGGCTCGGCGTAATTAAAACAGATCGTGGAGAAACTGAGTTATGGAGGGAACATTTTAAAAAATTGTATTTTTAGCCGACGAATAACTATATACGAGTAAAAGCTGGTCACACTGGAAATATGTTTTGTTCATTAACTAAGCCTATGAAGTATTAAAATTGCTTGCGTACTTTTTGGTTTCAGTAGTGTTACAGTGGTTTAAGTACCAATCAATATGGTTTAGTATACATAATATGCCGCCAACAATACACCGAATCTGTGCACAGCAGAAGTTTAAATTGCGCGATAAATCGGGTTCATTCCAGCTAATTGCACTTCGAGTTTATTTAATTGAAGACGTCGAGCTGTGGAGAAAGTGTCGTAAAAACTTGGACGGTTTCATTTTGATATTTACTAGCTTTGTTTCAAGCTGTTTCAAGTCTTGAGCCTTGTCTGAAGCCTATGTGGGATTTGATGTTCAACCACAATAAGGAAGCTTAGATGTTATGCTTCCTTCCAAGCGGGTGTTGTGCTCGGGGACCAAAGTCCGGTTGTTACATTTATAGCTAGGCAGGGTAGAAAACTCCGTTATCGCGATGCAGGATTGTAGGCGCGGTGGTAACTCATGTGTCAGCGCCATCTGTTAGTTAAGTCTGTAGTGGTGAGTCGGTGGATGTCGCCACACCTATAGATGACCCACGCTGAACTGTCCCACCAAACTCAATGACAGGGGAGCGCTACCATCGTTCAACTATATTATGGTTTCCAACATGGAAAAAATCGGAACCAGCGATCCGGTATTTATTTATTTATTTTAAAAAAGTGTGTTTTTTCTTCTTCTCAGCACCAGCCAATAAATTTGTCCCGGACAAGTGGAAAACGCTCCGGAAATGTTAAAGTGTCTCGAAAGAGGCTTCTTGTTTAGATAAACATTTCAGGCTCTCAAAAGCAATACTTTTCAGGAATTCAATTCAATGGAAACTCAAAAGTAGCTTAGTACCTTATGTACTTTTGTATTTTACCTAACTATGTGTTTTACCGAATATTTTACGCCTAATTTATTATCAAATACTAGCAACCGCCCGCGACTTCGTACGCGTGAACCCCGTTTTACCCCCTTAGGGGTGGTGTTTCGTAAAATCCGTTTTTAGCGAATGTGTACAGGTACACCTTATAAGGAACCTGCCAAAATTTCAAGTTTGTTGATGTTATAGTTTCTGAGATTTCGTGATGAGTGAGTCTAGTCAGTGACCTTTAACTTTAAAAAAATAGAAGATGATTGTCTTAACTACAAACGTGATGACTACTTTACAATAAATAATATTGTAGTAAAAATATTTTTATGTGGCCTTCTGGGGTTTGTATCTACACTAATATTATAAAGAGGAAAACTTTGTTTGTTTGTTTGTTTGTTTGTTTAGTTGTAATGGATAGGCTCAAAAACTACTGGACCGATTTTAAAAATTCTTTCACCATTCGAAAGCTACATAGCTCACGAGTAACATAGGCTAAATTTTATTTTGGAAAACAATAGGGTCCCGTAAAATATTTGGGATTTTCATAAGACGTCGTGGAAAAGCGCCATCTATCGTCATTGCTTAAAATCTTCTTGCGCCTGACAAAAATTTTTGAGGTACGTAAATATTCATGAAGGCAAAGCTGTCAAACGCCATCTATCGACATCATTAGTAAATTAGTAACTAAATATTACATGTACTATGAATAACGCTGTTCGTAATTCGTAAATAATATTGAAAATTTAATAAATAAAGATATTTATGTAATTGAACCATTCACTGTATGTACCTATTTGAATCATTCACTGTGTTTAAACGAGCAAGTCAAAGTATTAATTAGTGACTTTTTACAAACTTTCTTGCAAATTCTTACTATGTGCCGCCATCTACCGAGATGAATATTAGGGTACGGTTCAGCGGCGGACAAATGGGATGGGCGCGTGGGCGATTGTAGTTAAATAGGATAAGAATTACTTCGTTTTTATTTTCTGTATGTAATTTGTTAATTTTTTGGTAGGATTGGCCTCTCACTATAGGCCTTATACAGAAGCTCAGTTGCACAGCGTGCTATGGAGAGAGCTATGCTTGGTGTTTCTTTGCGAGATCGAATCAGAAATGAGGAGATCCGTAAACGAACCAAAGTCGCTGACATAGCCCAACGGAGATTAGCAAGCTGAAGTGGCAATGGGCAGGGCACATAGTACGCAGAACTGATGGCCGATGGGACAGAATGGTTCTGGAATGGAGGCCGCGTACCGGAAAACGTAGCGTGGGACTTCCACCTACAAGGTGGACCGACGACATCGTAAAGGTAGCAGGGAAGCGCTGGACGCAGGCCGCTTCCAATCGATCAACATGGAAAGCATTGGGGGAGGCCTATGTTCAGCAGTGGACGTCCTATGGCTGAAATGGTGGTGGTGGTGGTGGTACATATACTGAAAATGTATCATTAGAAATCAACCACGGGGGCTAAGGAGATAAAAGGAGGGTTGGAAGTTTATATTATGAAAGTCCTATGTGTTTAAAGTAAGAGAGTTGAAATTTAAAATGTTATGCGCTATAGGTGCTAAGAGCGGATTTTACGAAACTCCACCCCTAATGGAGTAAAACGTGGTACACGCGTACGAAGTCGCGGGCGGCCGCTAGTCAGCAATATTTTACAACCAGCGAAAGGCTTTTATTACGCGTAAAGTTGATATTTTTATTGGCAGAAGTAAAAAATATCTCAAATAGTTTTTATTTTGTTACAATATGTTTGATACGAATGCCATAAAACTTAAGATAACTATTCCTAAAAGTTACTATGTCAGATTGCCGAATATCAACAAATACCTACCTAAATAAATAAATTAAAGTTTTTCGTTCTTTAATTTTCAGCCTATTGACGTCCACTGCATGGACAAAGGCCTCCCCAAGGATGTCTACAATGACCGGTTTTGCGGTAAATTAAAATTGTATGAAAATACAATCTTTGAATTCTCTTACGTAAAATACAGGCAAGTTGCATTATTGAAAAAAAGCTCCACACTATATCCAGTGTCACTAAATAAGCTTTTTATCCCACCTACACACCGAAAGTCATTCCGTGCTGGTGCAAGGATAGCTTTAAGCTCGGCGAGGGCGACAGGGAAAGCTCTGAATAATCAACGGCATCCGGTTTGTGATGGAGCTTACAAAGATCCTGGGTGAAGTGACGTGACACTTGTACAAAACCTCTTTTTGTGTTTGTCTATTGACGAATGATTTTATATTTTTATTTGTTTGACAAGTGATTTAGCTGTCAATAAAATGTCCGCATAAAGTTAACATCTCTTTCTTTACAATCCCAATTTATTTTCTACATCGGGCGACCCTGTAAAGTAAAAATGAATTTAGAAGCCGTAAAAAAGGAGCGCACACGGTTGCGCAAATTAATTTACAAGGAGGACAAATTATCTGCCGCACAATTTATAAACGCATGATATCCATGGTATGTTGGAAGCGAGTGAGCCCGGCGTGGATTCCTTAGCTGCGGCAGTAGATATATTGGAACCACGAATTGAAGAGCTATTCGACCATGACGTACAGTATATAAATACCTTGTGGATAGCGGCTACATTTACAAGGAGGATAAATGATATCCATCGTATGTTGGAAGCGAGTGAGCCCGGCGTGGATTCCATAGCTGCGGCAGTATTATATTGGAACCACGAATTGAAGAGCTATTCGACCATGACGTACAGATATACAGGGTGTTTGGCGCATCGTGTGCCAAAATAATTTGGCGGATAGAATGGGTCATTTCCTATATTTTCAGCCCCCATAACACGTTCCATGTCAGGCGGCTACTTTTATATTAAGTTTTTTAGTAATTTCACCAAAATACCCAAATCGCATCATTTAATTTCGATTTAAAAAAAAACTACTAAGCGTAGCCTCAAAGTAAATATTTTGTTTTGACGTGCATTGATATAGGGTTGCATCAAATCAAAAGTTACTGGCAAATATCATCTAGTTTTTTTTAAATTCAGCTTTGAACTTTTCCGAAAAGTTAAAAATGGACTGAACATTTAAGTTTACATGGCTATAATTTTTTTTTTAAAAGAGATAGCGATCTTCGGATTTTATCAAAACTTCTCTAGTCTATCCCCATTCAAACGGTATACTAATCTTGTTTAAATAATAACAACAACTTCACAAATTCCCTAAATTAGTGCATTGACTCTATTCGGACTGATTTGCGAAATTTGTGTTTATAGCCCCTTTTTGTGTGAATAACACGTTAAATACCTACAGGTAAAAAATATTTATCTTATGCAATGTAAAAAACCTTTTCTCTATCGTTTTTCAATGTGGATTTCTTGAAATTAAAGACGAAAATAATTATTTTGATCGTTTATTAATTATTACAAATTTTGTTCAAAATGTCCGCCTCGGCAACGTATACACTAAGTAACGACATCTTCTTCTAATTTAGACTGGCCCTATACAGTGGCCTGCACGTTCCCCAGACCTAACTCCGTTAGATTTTTACGTCTGGGGACGAGGTAATGAACTGGTGTACGTAACGGAAGTTCAAACATTAGAAGAACTACAACAACGAATAGAAAACGCCTTTATAGTAATAAAAAGAGAAATGAGGCTGCATACGACAACAGTCGAAGATGTCGTGAGTGTATACGTTGCCGAGGCGGACATTTTGAACAAAATTTGTAATAATTAATAAACGATCAAAATAATTATTTTCGTCTTTAATTTCAAGAAATCCACATTGAAAAACGATAGAGAAAAGGTTTTTTACATTGCATAAGATAAATATTTTTTACCTGTAGGTATTTAACGTGTTATTCACACAAAAAGGGGCTATAAACACAAATTTCGCAAATCAGTCCGAATAGAGTCAATGCACTAATTTAGGGAATTTGTGAAGTTGTTGTTATTATTTAAACAAGATTAGTATACCGTTTGAATGGGGATAGACTAGAGAAGTTTTGATAAAATCCGAAGATCGCTATCTCTTTTAAAAAAAAATTTATAGCCATGTAAACTTAAATGTTCAGTCCATTTTTAACTTTTCGGAAAAGTTCAAAGCTGAATTAAAAAAAAACTAGATGATATTTGCCAGTAACTTTAGATTTGATGCAACCCTATATCAATGCACGTCAAAACAAAATATTTACTTTGAGGCTACGCTTAGTAGTTTTTTTTTAAATCGAAATTAAATGATGCGATTTGGGTATTTTGGTGAAATTACTAAAAAACTTGATATAAAAGTAGCCGCCTGACATGGAACGTGTTATGGGGGCTGAAAATATAGGAAATGACCCATTCTATCCGCCAAATCATTTTGGCACACGATGCGCCAAACACCCTGTATAAATACCTTGTGGATAGCGGCTACATTTACAAGGAGGATAAATGATATCCATGGTATGTTGGAAGCGAGTGAGCCCGGCGTGGATTCCTTAGCTGCGGCAGTAGATATATTGGAACCACCAATTGAAGAGCTATTCGACCATGACGTACAGTATATAAATACCTTGTGGATAGCGGCTACATTTACAAGGAGGATAAATGATATCCATGGTATGTTGGAAGCGAGTGAGCCCGGCGTGGATTCCTTAGCTGCGGCAGTAGATATATTGGAACCACCAATTGAAGAGCTATTCGACCATGACGTACAGTATATAAATACCTTGTGGATAGCGGCTACATTTACAAGGAGGATAAATGATATCCATGGTATGTTGGAAGCGAGTGAGCCCGGCGTGGATTCCTTAGCTGCGGCAGTAGATATATTGGAACCACCAATTGAAGAGCTATTCGACCATGACGTACAGTATATAAATACCTTGTGGATAGCGGCTACATTTACAAGGAGGATAAATGATATCCATGGTATGTTGGAAGCGAGTGAGCCCGGCGTGGATTCCTTAGCTGCGGCAGTAGATATATTGGAACCACCAATTGAAGAGCTATTCGACCATGACGTACAGTATATAAATACCTTGTGGATAGCGGCTACATTTACAAGGAGGATAAATGATATCCATGGTATGTTGGAAGCGAGTGAGCCCGGCGTGGATTCCTTAGCTGCGGCAGTAGATATATTGGAACCACGAATTGAAGAGCTATTCGACCATGACGTACAGTATATAAATACCTTGTGGATAGCGGCTACATTTACAAGGAGGATAAATGATATCCATGATAGCGGCGATGAAAAGGAGATTTGACTCTGAGACAACTGAGAAATTTGACAGAAACGTAAGGAGCTGGTCTGGCTTCTGGGGCCAATTCAAAAGAGTCGACAAAGACCCGCAAATAGATAAGTATGACAAGTTCCTATACCTAATCCAACGCATGAAATATTTGGCATTGTTGATTCATCGCGGTCGGAGGGCTGTGCAGCGGCAAATTAAGGTCGAAGAGATAGTGCTAATAGACACTAGCCAGAAAAGGACACTGTGGCCACTAGGTCGTGTCATAAAGATCATTACTGGTACTGATTGATGGCCTAGAATTGCGGAAATCCGGACGGCGACAGGAGTGATAACGCGACCGGTGCAGCGACTCTATCCACTGGAATTAGAAACGGAGAATTAGTTTTATTATCTTATTTTATTCTTCGGAGGGTTGTACAAAACCTCTTTTTGTGTTTGTCTATTGACGAATGATTTTATATTTTTATTTGTTTGACAAGTGATTTAGCTGTCAATAAAATGTCCGCATAAAGTTAACATCTCTTTCTTTACAATCCCATTTTATTTTATACAACACTTGCGTGACGCTGGAAATGATAGTGTATGACATTAAACCTTTTGTATTAGTAGATGGAGGGTAGGTGGACAGGCAGTGTAGCAAAATAAAATTCATAAATTAATTAATTTTATTTTTGCAAGTGCTGAGAAGAAGCAGCGTAAGAAACTCAGTCACTATTCGTTCGTTTGTTCGTTTCAGCCAAATGACGTCCACTGTTGGACAAAGGCTTTCCATAACGACCGTCAGCCTCTTTTTCAAGGATCAATATTTATAACTATGTTTTTTATAAAACTGTAACCTATGTTTAGCGGTTCGAAGGTAATAAATGCAGATTTTATTTATTTATTTAAAAATAAAATTAAATATTTAAAATTAAAAATAAAATAAAATAAAACATAGTTATAAATATTGATGCGAGCTAGGCAATTAACATTCCTAACATTTTTATCTTTTTGTAATTGTCAACTCAACAGGGTGTTTGTTATCAAACTGATGATGTTAACCTTACCTCTAACCCTCAGATCATAGAAGGGAATAGATGTGAAACGGGGGCGTGGCGCGTGTCTCCGCGATATGCCCAGAAACGAACATCGGCCGCGTGGCTAGGTTAGTCGCGATTCAGTCGTACTAAGGAAATGTTCTCCGATATTTTGGATAATGCGTCGTTACGTGCAATAAAACAAGTGAAACGAAGAACTACAGGAACAATGGAGTCATTTACTACATGTAAGTATTGCAAATCCATTGGTATTTTGCTTATAAATGAAAAAAACTAAACATTTTTACGAACAAATTCAGTGCCGTAACAGTTACTGCGATATCGAAATCAGTGTTTTTAAAAATTCTAACACACTTGTACATTGACGATTTAGTTAGCAACCACTTTATGTCATGCTCAACTACTGGACAATGTATTAAAGGAGATCATTCAGGCTTCATACATTTTTGGGCCTTTTCTGAAAGTGCCGGCCAACAAAAAAAATTGGTGCGTATTATTAGAACTAGCTATTTGGAGCTATAGTTAATATGGCATAAAAGTTGTAGGACCGCTCTGAACCAAGTTATACAAGTTCGATGATTCATCATTTTCATGCATTTATTGATTTTTGAAAGTGCAGAGAATCATATAATGATTATTGATATTGCTAGAACTAGTTATTTGAAGCATCTGTCATTATAGTGCGAAAGTGTGGGTTCATTGTCTGTTCAGTTATTTAAGTGACAAAAAAGTAGTTTTCATGTTACTTCATTTTCCACCAGTTCATCCATTATAATCTGAGCAATATTTATAAAACCTTCCTCTCACGAAGCCCAGGTGTATCTACGCCGTGTACCAATATCTCCACGACAGCTTATACACAAATGATTAGCCACTTCACACAACAAACGGAATCTGAGTCGAATATTCACATATAGTCCGGTCGCCGAGCACGTAGAAGTTTGGCCAATGACCCCAAGCTACCCATCCTTATCGCTCGCACGTAATTATACCTATTGCTGTCGCGATTGTGCGACGGGCGGCCGCAGTGAGTGTGCGAGCGCGACAGCAACATAGATTCGTGCGAGCGAAAAAGATGGATAGCTTGGGGTCATTGGACGAAATTCTACGTACTCGGCGACCGGGCTTTAACAATGATGTTTAACGATAACGCAAGCAGGTAGCCGTTTGATGTAACGCGAGTCGCATGGATAACTGGATGACCTTCACTTCAGTTTTCAATGTCCCCGTCTCATTCACTGACGGGTATGCTCCGAGCCATCCTATTGGCTGGCATGTTTGCTCGTTTCTTCCCGGCCACNAGTGTGCGTCACGTCACGCGGCCATTGATTGGCCATAAGGCATGCCTTCTGGCCAATCACAGCACTTTTAAGCCGGTTGCACATGTTGTCGTAGACTCTCAGTCGCTTTGTTTTTACACAGTTGAATGTGTGTGTGGGAGCTGTGGTGGGGGAAATGTGGGGACACTGGTTCTCGTTGTAGTTACGCGCGACTTCATATCTATTCTCTTTCTATGATCTGAGCTCTAACCTGTAATGTTAGAGCTAAGATTGTTATTAAATAAATAAATAATAAATGTTTCCTTTGTTAAGCAATCTCCTAGAAGAATAATTCGCGCGACAGTGTACACTAAAATTAACGGGATTCGTATTTTAATCGTGATTGCTTTCAACGCGATAATTACCGTTATTCCGTTAATTGGCGCCATTTGCGGACGATTTGATTGTGTCGATTTATTGTGAAGACAATGTTTCCCATTAAGTTTCCAGGGATATTAAAGACTTGTATTTTTTGACATTATCCATAATTATCATTTCAGCCACAGGACATCGACTGCTGAACATAGGCCTCCCCAAATGTTTTCCATATTGACCAGTTGGTATCGGCCTGCGTCTTCCTGCTACCTTTATAAAGTCCGTAATAATTTCAAAATTAGCATAACCAGCACACCCATACTCAAAAGGAATTTCAGGATTGAATTTGAATCGGTTGTATCGATTCCAAATTATAATTTATAGATTCCCAAATATTCCAGAGCAAGCGTTTAACAATCCGCTCTAAAATCTGGAATTCCTTTTGTCGCAAATCAAAGGGTCACTTTGTTTGTTGTAGGGCCGGCGGTGTACACGAGATTAGTACGAATGAGATTTGACACAAGACATTATAAACCAAATGATGTTACTAAGTTCAGATTTGGGAGTTATCAGTCGTAGCTTGCTTTGAGACTGTTGTTGTTGAAGGTAGAAAGCTTGATTCTGAGTTCTGGGCAGCGATCAGAAATTAGTATAATAACTTAGACAAAATAATTTTCAGTGTTTTTTTCCAAATGATGTATAATAATTCCAATTCTTAAATTCTTCTTGTAGCGCGGAGTTTTGGGCTGACACTGTATAGGTTTGTTGTCGACACTACAGGAAGATAAGGATTCTTAAAAGACATTTGCTAGACTAATGCCTGTTTTCACCATCAATCCTCAATTTTTAAGAAACCTCTATGAAAACAAACTGCCTGTTTATGTGTTACCATAGGGGTCACTTAAAAATTAGGGATTGATGGTGAAAACGGGCACTAGTCCCAAAAAAAGCCAGCTCCAAAATATTACAAACTAGGGACGACGCTCAAAAACCAAACCTAATGTATTTTAACATATTTTTGTCATACCTATCCTAAGATCAGTTCTCGCCCACCAACCTCATGTGCTCCACCGAGTTACGATACTCATAATTTATTCGCAGCCGCCATATTGGAATCCCGAGAACTGTGGAAATGCGAAATATTTGCGAGTTCCTCGGAACGTTCTCCATTCTCGAATGATGGAGTCCGAAGGGAAATGGAATGCAAAAACCCATCATTTTGTAAATTGGTTTCGTTACAAATCCCTTGTTGTAATATGATTTCAATTTTAGACACGACCCTCTCTAATTTACTAGAGGATACTGGAAGATAATTATTATTACTGACGGAATTGCTACCATGTAGTACCTTAATTTTGAGTTTCCGATATTTCGGCACTGCTGCACTGTTGCAAGCGCCATGGTCACTGAGTAACTGAGGAAACTTGCGGGTGACCATGAAAGTTTAAAACAATATAGATATAAATAGAAGATTTCATAAAATGGATGTCAATAGACTTTAAAAAAAAATGATAGAGTTTCTAAAACAGGTTGTTCGATCGTTTGAACCTAATGACGTCCACTGATACACACAATTTTATTACGTAGGCATCCGCTAAGAAAGGATTTTCAACCGACTTCAAAAAAGGAGGAGGTTCTCAATTCGACCCGTATGTTTTTTTTTTCTATGTTTGTTACGCGATAACTCCGCCAATTATGAACCGATTTGAACAAATCTTTTTTCGGCGTATAGGTAATACCTCAAGGGTGGTCCCATTTAAATTTAATAATAGAAAAAACAACCCCCAAGGGTGGAAAATTGGGGATGAACTTTTTATACGCAATATCTCCGCATAAATCAATTTGAACGATTATTTTTTTGTTGAATAGGTATTATCAAAAGGGTGGTTTCATCCGAATTTGAAGAAAATATTTCACCCCCAAGGGTGGAAAGTTGGGGATGAACTTTTTTATACGCAATATTTTTAATTTTTAGTTTTTTTTGTGTTCACGCATTTGAAGTCGGTTTTATTTTTTTTAAAAGTTAATTATACGTAAGTCTTCTTATATTGTGTAAGTTGTAATCAACGGAGACTCAAACGTGTACTTTTGGTAAAAGTTTGCAAACTAATAGATTAAGGGAAGGTAATGTTGTCTGTTTAATTTCTTCAGTTTGAACAGGCACCTACTACAAGCAAACTGCCAGTGCAGAATTAATATTGTTAATCGAATTACAATCATAGAAGGTGGGTGATGTACTCGCTGTTGATATTTATGCCAAATCCGCTTCAGTCCAGAAGCTTGAAGACATCTTCCAGGGCGGTGATAAACAGTTTCGGAGAAAGTCGAAATGACGTCTCTCTGTCTTGTCTGTCCTCCACATCATGCGGTTGGTAGCGGCCTGCATCCAGCGCCTTCCTACTACCTTATGCAAAAGGTGAAATAGAACAACTTTTCTATGGGCTACGTTCAAATATTTTTTTTACCTTTTTGGGTATTTTCTATTGATACAGACTATTTAATTTCCAACGTATATTTGTTTGACCTGAACGTAAAGCTGTTCGCTGAAGGTTACAAAAGTCAAGGCAGGTTATTAATCTTGTGAGTCGGCGTTTTGAGCTTTCGTAAACAAAAGCTCCGATGTATGGGAGCGGAGGGTACGAAAGTTTGTTGGAACCTTTTTCACTTAGCAACAGCGCACACTGGCGGCGATTAGACGCCACGACTCTTGTCAGTTTCATAATTATAGACCCAATACAATGAACTGTCCCACCCGTGACATTGACAGCGGGGCGCCACCGTCAATACCGGATAGCTGGTTCCGATTTTTGCCATGTTGGAAACCATATAGTTGAACGATGGTAGCGCCCCCCTTGTCAATGAGTTTGGTGAGACAGTTCAGTATAGGTCATCTATTAGCTGTCGTCGCGACTCTAAGGCTGAGTTGGACAATCTAACTTTCACGGTAACTATAACGATAACCGGTGCTTTTTGTATGGAGTTTGACAGATTTTTGACGTTTGTCAAAGTTACAGTAAGATGGTGCAACCCAGCATTACTCTGTCACGACGTCAAGCTATATGAAATGACGGGCGTTTTGTGGCCGCGTCTGTCGCCGCGATTTGTCGCCCAGTGTGCGCTGTCGCTTAGTTTTATGTACCACCACACTGATAATACATTTATGTTGTAAAACCTACCTACAACATTGTGCCGTTTCGATTTGGTATTTCTCTTATGTGTCGTAAGTTTTGGTGTGCAATAAAGTACTTATATTCTACCTGTGTTGATCTTTGGCGACAGTAATAGCCAATCTATTTATCTTTTTAACGCTGATCTGTATCCAACGGTATCAGTGTAAGACTACCAATTGCCTCCAGGGTAGGTATTCGAACCCTATCGCCGCTGAATTATTGTGAAACTCACTCCTAACACAAGTATATTTAATTACAGGGGTTAACGGGACTATTAGTCGCTTTTGCAATACAAACTTTAAATATTCTTCATTATTTATTTTCATTTGTCCTGCCTATTTTTTACAAATTTAATCCAGTACAATGGATAAACAAAATAAAAATAGCTTTCCGTTGGCACCTTTTGGATACAAAACCATATTAAGAAAGGAAAGCCAAGCCAAAAGAAATGAAGCGTATGTCGGTACAACCTTAGCATTAAACGGGTCTTTAAGGAAATGTATGTACAACAATGCAATGTAAGCAATGTAAAATGTTAGTTGTTAAATAAACTTTTATTTTATTTATTATTATTTTAAATGAGTGGCTTTACCAATAATTTGTCGCTACCCATACCCACAATAGGATCTCTATGAATGATACCGCGCCATTATTTTTCCCGTATAATTCGAGCGGATCCCATCAATACGAGTCAGGCGTAAGTAGCCCGGTGTCGGGCAATACGTTTGTGATCGATGGCACGCACATTAGCAGGGCGGGGGCTCACTGAGAGCGGGCTCAATTTCAAATTCGTATTACAAATACAAATAATCGCACTTAGACTAGTTTTAAGCTGGTAGCCTTACTTTAACTTTAACTACTGCAAATGTATTTGTATTAGTGTGTTCTTATAAAGAGTTTAAAACTATTGTACAGTCAACAGCACATAATCCTATACATTTTGTTGCAATATAACACTTAATACATCGAAATAAGATGTCACAGTATGAAGATTGATGTGCTGTCGTCTGTATAAGACTTCAAATATTCAAATTTTAATTCATTGGATTTGTCTCATATTTATGGAATGTGCTATGTATCACGAGTAGTCTTATATTAAAAGGATGCCAACGATTTCAAAGTCACCCTGTATAAAATATGTATTTCTTTGCAGAACTTATTCGCTCGACGTATACGTGTAAATGCCAAAGTTTATCCGTAACAAATATTAAAAATTATGCAAAAAATGCTCGGAGCAACGCCACCTACACCTAACCCAATATTATGACCTTCATTATACCGCATGATATATTGTGCCCACACGCTGCAACTGAGGCCCCACCCCATATTATGTTTATCGGCCGCCACAATGCCGTATGAGTCGCGCTTCACTCGCCTCATTCACTCGCTGCCAACTGCGCTGTATGAAGCCATTGTGATAGATACTTAACATCTTTATAGACTTTAATATCCAACTAGCGGCCGCCCGCGACTTCGTACGCGTGGACCCCGTTTTAACCCCTTAGTTAGATTTTTTTAAATCCCGTCTTAGTGAGCACCTACGTTCTAAAAGGAACCCCCATTCAAAATTCGAGACTCCTAGCACTTGTAGAAACCGCCTCTGTGGTCTAGTGGTAAGACCACGTGCTTCAGACGCAGAGGTCCCGGGTTCGATTCCCAGTGAGGGCAGATTTTTTTGTTCGGTTTAGTTGGTGGTAGGGCTTGTTCTAAGTCCGCCTGGCTAGCTACCACCATCTTACCTAAGTCTGTCGCCATAACAACAATGTTAACAGCATTGTTGTGTTCCGGCAGTTAGAGGTAAGATAGCCAGTTCCTCCGCCAGGATTCCGGGTGAAGCTCGCTTCCACCTTCGGCCTGATCATCACTTACCATCAGGTGAGATACAAGCCAAGCGCTTCCTCGTTGTAGATAAAAAGAAAACTACTCCTACACTGTGAAATGCAATAAACTAGTCAGTATTGAAAAACTACTGGTTCGTTCGATTGCCACAAAGACCGGTCCAGCGCTGCCCGCATGCAGGCACTTACCGTGACCTTCACCTAGGGTTGCCAGGTGTCCGGCTTTAGCCGGCTAAAGCCGGACACCTGGCAACCCTAGGACATGACCATGTCCGGACATGTCTGGCTTTTTACGGTCTTGTCCGGCCTGTCCGGCTTTTGTTAGGCTATTTATGTGGCTGTCACACCAGTTGAAAGTCGGAGCCACAGAATAATATCAAGCGCACGCATCACAAATGAAGCACAGAGTCCGGCTTTTGTGTTTTTGAACCTGGCAAAGTGGCAAACCTACCTTCACCAGATCATCGGTCCACCGAGTGCGGGGCCTGTCCACACTACTATACAAACAATGCTTAAATTATTCGTCGTACCTATTTATAATTTTCATAATTTGTAATTAAGGCAAGTTAATTAAGCCGCCTGCTGAATATTCATGTGTTAAAGCCGTTCCAACTCGATAGAGCCATATTTCTGAGTATAATATCGATAATTTTCGGTTATAGGGATCGGGGGATTAAATGATAATTTCGGGACCCGGATTAAAGTAAATATGTACTAATAATTTGGAGGTTTTGTAGTTAACGCTGATCTTTGAATACTAAACTAAACTGACCCTCTTTCTAGCCACAAGATGGACTAAACAGGGAAACCCTTGGTGGAATATTTATTAAAATAGTTCGACAGATTGTGATCAAAATAATATAAATTATAAAATCATAATGAATGGAAAAATTGTAAACATGTAATGTGTTTAAAAAAAATATCACATCTGTCAACTCATTGATTATTGAGTCCATCTCAATTTCGGATGATCAACTCGGTTGTTAATTATACAATTAAATTGTGAATACGGTGACATATTATTATGTATACAAAATATGAATGTCAAAGGAATAAAGCTACACGCTGTATAAACAACAGTATGAATAAACAAACCACCCTGTGACAGGTCCCTCCCAGTGCGTTATCACGCGCCTTATCAGTGACGTAGCGCCCCCTGGCGGCGCATCCCGCCTGATTTATACTTCGATATCGGCCTGCATTTCGTATTCATAATAAATCTGCACTATTATTATTATTATGTTGGGTAATAATGCTTTGTTTGTGTATTGTATGGGGACGCGTTTGTGCCCTGAAAAGGACCTATGAGTACATACTAATAATTAATTTGAATTTATAGTTGACTAGCGACCGCCCGCGACTTCGTACACGTGGATCCCGTTTTACCCCCTTAGGGTTTGAATTTTGCAAAATCCCGTCTTAGTGAGCACTTACGTTCTAAAAGGAACCCCCATGCAAAAGAGACTCCTAGCACTTGTAGTTTCTAAGATTTCGTGATGAGTGAGTCAGTCAATCAGTGACCTTTCGTTTTTATACATATTTACATCTCTGTAGTCCAGTGGAAGAGAGGGATTCGGGACTATTCCCACCTCTCGTTCCCACCTCTGCAACTCCTGTGTAGCCAGGATCGAAGGGACTCTGGATAAATTTTTATCCAGGGGAAGGTTCTGGATATTTTTTTTCTCGTCCGCGTTGACATAAGTGCCTACAGAAAAAATCCACAAAAAAAACAAAACACGATTAACCCTTTCGCGTCGGGTGGGATCCGCTATAATGGATCGCTCCGCACACAGCTCTGCTTGCTTTGGATTGGATTACATTACATTGTGCTGTAGTGCTTCAGGACAGTGTACAGAGTCAGAGTGCTTGATGGGTTAAGGGAGCAGATGGGTTAAGGAAGTAGGACTACTATAGTCGACGTTGGTATATTATGAATCTTACTAATAATTATAAATAAAAGTTTGTTTGTTTTCTTGAACTCGCTAATCTCAGGAACTACTGGTCCGATTTGAAAAATTATTCGAGGAAGGCTTTATATATCATAACCTTACAGCCAATAGGGGCGGAGCAGTAAAGAAAAATGTTGCGAAAACGGGAAATATTATTCAAACTATTTTTCATGCGACCGAAGTTGTACATACTGTGTACAAATAGTCCTTTAACCTTTTCAGAAATTTAAACATGAAAAAGACGTATGTAAGTATCAAAATAGCAACCTTTTTGACTTTCGAACCACTTGACTCATTATCCTCATTTCAGCCACAGGACGTCCACTGTTGAACATAGGCCTCCCCAATGATTGTCACATCGCCCGGTCGGTAGCGACTTGCTTCCAGCGCCTTCCTGCTAACATGATGAGGTCGTCGGTCCACCTTGTGGGCAGACGTCATTTCTTGACTGATGACAGATGATAAATAAATTGTCTTTTAATGCATATTCAGCCATCATTAACGCTAGGTAACTTGTGTTTATCGCGTTACTGGGAGTGTACTTAGTATTAACGTGCGAACTGCGGCGCACCGAAATTAATTTAAGACCGACATAATTAAGCTTAGCTCGCGTCGCAACTATCAACATAGGGCGGGATTCACTGTTCACGAAATAATTACAACATTGTTTTCAACTTTCATGGTCCTGTAATTCGGTTTGTATTACCTTAAATCAATTCAAGATAATTCAGAACAGAAACGAAAATAGGCATAGAATGAGCATTATTATGCTTAAAATCTCAATTCTTAAACCAGTTTTTTTGATATTTCTATTTGTCTCATATGTGAAATTATCAAAACTCATATATTTTTGAAAAAAGGCTTTTAAAACGCCCTTTTTTTGTTATATTTTAACCCTATCACTGCTTCGGGACAATAAATGGGCCAGTGCTGAGATGAAGCAGCGCAATAAACTCAGTAACTGTTGCACAAAGCTGTAAAATTTAAGCATTCATTTGAATAAAATGAGTTGAATTTGAATTAGATTGCTTAATCCGGTATTTAGCCGCCAAGTAAAGCCATCAAATTCAAAACACAAGGAAACGTGCAGTTGTTTTGAAACTCCATTTGAACAAATGATTCCCAACAAACGTTTAAACTGTTGGGTTTATGTTTTGTAGAACGCAGGGGACGGGGAAAGGTTCTGTACTGTTCGTAATAATAGTGATATGTTTAGAATACTGTTGTTTACAATAATAATAATATTTCATATTGATTCTTACGCTGCTTCTCTTCAGCACTGGCCCATTTATTGTCCTGAAGCAGTGGTAGGGTTAATATTGGGACGTGTAAAAGTGCTTTTTAAAAGCCTATTTGCTAAAATTCATGAGTTTTATTTTATACGTAAAATACAGTGTGAGTCACGTTAAAGTGTACATATGAAAATAGATGAAACTAGACCTATTTCTATCGACAAAAGATTCTTCAAACGATCATTGCAAACGTTGTGATAGGGATAGAGACATGCCATTTTTGGTTTTACGAAGGTAATACGATAGAAAATAATACAAAGTAACAAAAACCACCTGTTATAGGGGCATTTTTTGGAGAAATTTATCAAATAACCAAAAAAAAACGAATTTAAAAGCAGATTTTTTTCAAAAAGTTTTTTTTTTATTATTTGTTGGCATTTTTTGTGTATTTTATGTATTTTTTTTAGTATTGCCTGTTATTTAGCATTATTACTGTTTTTATTTTATCAGGATATCCGCTTAGTTTAAAAGTTATTACGTTTTCTTTACAATAAGTAATTGGAAGAAAAAAAATCTATAAAAAATAAGAAATAAATCTCAAAAAATTTTTGACCTCTTTTTTGTCGATAGAAATAGGTCTAGTTTCATCTATTTTCATATGTACACTTTAACGTGACTCACACTGTATACAGGGTGTTTCTTGTAAGGTGTCAAGCCGAAGGCAGGTGATAGGTGAGGACCTATCGATTTCACCCCCATGTATGTTTTACGATTTTTCATAGTTTAGAAGTTATCGTTAATTTTGTGATTTTTTCAAATTGTATGACCTAGTAGGCTTTAAATTTTTTTATCTTTTTTTTGGGTCGATTTTTCTCAGATTTCTTTTTTTTGACAGATTCCCTATTAATTGCAGATTTTTGAAAAAAATAATCAACTTCCTATCTTTGATGCAAGATACAACATTTTTGCTAGAAACATAAAAAATATGCTTTTAGCGGAACATTCTAAAATTTTCAACTTAAAAGTTAACAACCACCACTGTGGTCTAGTGGTAAGGCCACCTATTTAGGACAGCCAATTCCTCTGTGGTTTAGGATTCCGAGTGAAGCTCGCTGATCATCCATCAGTTTCCATCAGGTCAGATGAAGGGCAAGAGATTCCTCGTTGTGGATAAAAAAATGTTCTGTTCAGTTATTGTCTTTAAATGTGTTCTACGTAACGTAAACTTAGAGAATTGCAATCATTAGTTAGTCCTAAGAAAGTCAAAAACATGTAACGGAATCTCCGACTTACCACTTTAGTGGAGCGATTACAGAAAATAATGGCCTATTAAGTACATGTTTTTTTGTGTTATTATGAAAGTTCAGAAAACTGCGCAGTTTTTAAAATTATTTTGGACCTATGGAATTTTTTTTTTTTAACTTTTAAGTTGAAAATTTTAGAATGTTCCGCTAATAGCATATTTTTTATGTTTCTAGCAAAAATTTTGTATCTTGCATCAAAGATAGGAAGTTGATTATTTTTTTCAAAAATCTGCAATTAATAGGGAATCTGTCAAAAAAAAGAAATCTGAGAAAAGTCGACCCAAAAAAGAGATAAATAAATTTAAAGCCTACTGGGTCATACAATTTGAAAAAATCACAAAATTAACGATAACTTCTAAACTATGAAAAATCGTAGAACATACATGGGGGTGAAATCGATAGGTCTAGTCCTCACCTATCACCTGCCTTCGGCTTGACACCTTACAAGAAACACCCTATTGTAGTTTATTCTTTACTAATAGTAGCATTATTATTGTTATTTTTTCCTGTAATATTGTGTTTATTATTACAGTAATTCTTAATTCTCTTATTTTTTGCGTAAATTATTGTAATTTTCGTTTTTTTTTATCAAATGTTTAACTTAATCTTCACTTTTTATTGACGGTCAAGTTTCAAGCCTCAAAGTCAAGAGTTGCAGTGGTGGGAACGAGAGGTGGGAATTAATAGTTCTATTAATCTTCAATTTACACACATATTTTTATATAAGTAGATTTTGACGAACAAACCATTTTAAGAACACCTTACTGTATTACTCAAGATTGAAGCAAATAAATATATTTCATTTCATTCATATTTTCTATTCTATTATTCCTTATCTATGAGAAACACAAATTAATATTGAACCAAAACAGAGCTACGATATTCTGTAGCTAGTAGCATACTACGGCGTGCTACGGAGATTGCGTAGTAGTTCGTAGCATGACTACGAAAGCGCTACGACGTTTCCATACTCAAAGTCAAAATTTCTTTATTTGTATAGACTATTAAATAGTTCTTACAAATCGTCATTTTGCTCTTAAGGAGCCTCTACATGTCTCATAATCTTTTTGCCCTACAAGCGCTTCGAGACCAACATTTGGCAGGTGCTGAGAAGAAGCGCCGCAACAAACTCAGTCACCACTGTCTGTAACTTGTAGCATACTACACGGTGCTACGGACATTACGTAGTAGCTCGTAGCACGACTACAGTAGTGCTACGACTTTATTATACACTGTAGCATACTACGTAACACTCAGAAGCTGGTAGTATGACCACAGAATAAGTAATAGTACAGGTACAGAAGGATTACTCCGCAAGACGATTTAAATAAATGCGAGTCTTGCTACGACGCGATACAGTGGAATTCAGCTCGCACAGCACTACGTACCTACAATTTTATTCACCTACAAGTTTTGTCTCTTTCTATCGCGTGCCTCTGAACTTTTCTTACGCTGTTAGGGTTGCTGTCTAGTGAAAAAATAATTAATCTACTTATTTGTAATGAGGTACGTATGTAGGTAAGTAAGTATTACTGTTATTTTACCTTTGTAAAAATAACATTTCTAATATACCTAATTAGGATTAAAAAAACTTGTTTTATTACAATGTCTTCATTCATACCTATTTTAACATAAGACAGATAAATTAAACATACTATTACAGAAAAAAGAAGAATCCTATACTATCCTAAGAATTTTATTATTGATTACCTACATGGCCAACATACCTTTCAGCATCTTTGGGAAGCGAAAAAAAAGATAAATCCGGTAGATTTCTTTTCGAATTTAAACACCCGAACGCCGCACAATATTTTTTTCTCTTTATGTCAATACTCAATACTCAATACTTTTATTGCATAACCACATTAGCATTCACATTTATAGGTCCATTTTTAAATAATACTTTGATCACAGAATTAGGTACTACAACGCACGCCAGCGTCCTGACGGGCGCGCGCGTGACACTCGACTGATATAATACCCGCCGGCGGGGCGCTTCGCTGTAGGTAATTATCGGATGTACCGCGCGGAGTGAGCCAGGCCTGGTATGACCACGGTAGCACTACGACGCGCGACGTGACTACGACGCTATCATACAAATGTAGCTTGTAGCATACTACGTCACACATTAGCTCGTAGCATGACTACGGAACTGCTACGGCCTGACTACGACGCTGCCATACATGTAGCTTGTAGCATACTACGTCACGCATTAGCTCGTAGTATGACTGCGGCACTGCTACGGCTTGACTACGACGCTGCCATACACGTAGCTTGTAGCATACTACGTAACACGCTAGCTCGTAGTATGACTACGCACTGCTACGGCCTGACTACGACGCTGCCATACATGTTGCTCGTAGCATACTACGTCACGCATTAGCTCGTAGTATGACTGCGGCACTGCTATGGCCTGACTACGACGACTGTAGCTCGTAGCATACTACGATGTGATTTCATGTTACAGTACAATGTAGCTCATACTACTGGTTAGTTTAGACAAAGTGGACTACGGATACGAGTTTACCGTTACTTAATAGAATCAAATCCTACTAATTCCTACTAATATTATCAATGCGAAAGTTTGGATGTCTTTTTTTTTTTTTTTTTTTTTATGCTAGACAAGGCAGGTATTTGACCGCAATCGCACCTGATGTTAAGTGAGATGCAGTCTAGGATGGTACATATCTGCCCTGTAAGTGCCTATTCACTCTCGCCTTGAAAACGCCCGGATTATAGTGTTCAGGAAATACAGCAGCAGGCAGCGAATTCCAGTCCCTAGCTGTTCGCATTATAAACGAGTCGTCGAAACGCTTAGTGCGAGCTGGTGGAATGTCGACAATGTAGGGATGGTACGCTAGCCTGCGTCTGGTTCCCCGGTGATGGAAAGGGGCTGGTGGAATTAAGTTATATAATTCCTTCGCACATTCTCCGAAGTGTAGCCTGTAGAAAACCGTTAGAGAAGCAACTTTACGGCGGTGGTCAAGTTCCTGGAGCGACGCTTCAACAAGGGTCGGGCTGTCGATTAGTCTCCTGGCACGCCTTTCCACCGAATCCAAAGCAGCCAAATATTTCTTGGCAGAGCCGTCCCAGAGGTGGCAGCAGTATTCCATGCAAGGTCGGATCTGTGCTTTATATAACTGCAGCCTTTGCTTATTGGAGAAGTACTGCCTTGCCCTCGAGAGGATACCAAGTTTTTTGGCAGCAGTTTTCGCTATGGATTCGATGTACTCGCCAAAGTTCAACTTGCTGGACATTTCGATACCCAAAAGTTGGAGTCGCTCGGTGATTTTAACAGGCACACCTCGGAATGTTGGAGCCAGACGAAATGGACTTCGTTTGGCGGAGAACAGACACGCCTGTGTTTTGGACGCGTTAAACTGGACCAGATTGGCATCGCCCCAATCAGAGACATCCTGAAGGGCCAAATTTAAGCGTTCGATAAGGGACTCGCGACAAGACTCGACCTCACGCCTGCTGGCTTTTGCGCTGGAAAGATATTTGGCTGTCACTGTTGTGTCATCTGCATACCCAATGGTACCGGGTTTGAGCAGGTCATTGATGTGCAGTAGAAACAGTGTTGCAGACAGCACCGATCCTTGAGGGACGCCAGCGTCAATAGGTTGCTGACTAGAAGTTTAGCCCTCAAGGACTACTCTTATTGATCGTCCCACAAGGAAATCGGAGATCCATTTGCATAAGCCAGCAGGGATTCCAAAAGATGGAAGCTTGTTTATTAGGCTGCCGTGCCAGACTCTGTCTGGATGTTTGTTACTCTTACACGCAAAAACTACTGAACGGATTTTGATGAAACTTTACAGTATTATTGTTTATGACCCAGAATAACATATAGGCTATAATTTATGACGATCTGTGACAAATTAATTTCACGCGGGTGAAGCCGCGGGCTAAAGCTAGTCTACAGGGTGTTAGGTAAATGGGTATATGAGCCTACACTAGCCCATGTTAACATGGGCATATAAATGGTATTGTGAAGTCAGAAATTTGATATCATCATTTTATTTTTTTTATATTTCATACAAAATAAATTTTATAAAATCCGATTTGTATGAAAAATAAAATAATTAAAATGAAGATATGCATTTTCTGACTTCACTATACCATTTATATGACCATGTTAACATGGGCTAGTGTCGGCTCATATACCCATTTACCTAACACCCTGTATAATATAAAAAAAATAATCGCAAAACAACGCCTAGACTAATTTATACAATTCTTTTTTTTAAATGTTTATTTATTTATTTATTTAAAACTTATATGCACATAGAACGGTGTACATAAGGCGGACTTAATGCCTTTCGGCATTTTCTGCCAGTCAACCTTGAATGTTCCTTGAAGTCCATAGATGGTTTTTACGGCGAGAAAAATTAGAATAATTTTCGGGAAAACTCTAAAAACAGCGGCGAAGCCGCGGTCGTAAAGATAGTATGCAAATAATAATAACAGTATTTTACCTATATCTTCTTCTCATATTCCATCGATCTCTATATCAAAAGTCATCATAATTATTCAGTAGTTTAGGCATGAAAACGTACATACAAAAACAAACTTTCCTTCGTGACAAGTGAGGCCACCACAATGCCTTATCTTTTGTATTTAGGCGCCTCCACGTCTAACATCTTACTCAAGATGTGCCTATTATCGTTATCACTCCAAAACCGACCTTAAACACACGCACTAAGGTTCAGAACGTCCATTTGTTAGTCGCAAATGGCTCGGACATTAAAATAGCTGTTAGTATTTTTTGTTTCTTATTTCTTTTACATCCCCACAATCTATTCTCAACCTTACATCACTAACATTAAGTTCAAACTCGCAATAGCTGGTTTAAAAGATACGTCGTTCTAGAATTTATAAGCCACAAGTTGCCGGCGATTCCTCAAGCAAATAAGACCCTAATTATCATATCGTTAAGACGTAAATTTACATACACGCACAATGGAACGCATTCGAAATTTGGGTATATTCCACTTTGATCACCTGGCTTTGATCACCCAGGTGATCAAAGTGGACTTCAAGCGACCATTTGGTGTCCTTTGATCACCCACGGATACGATACCCTGGGTGATTAAAGTGGACTCCAGTTGAATTAATATTTTAGTTTCCTATGATCACCTATAAATAAATTACACCACTGAATAGTCACACACATGTCCAAATGGTTTGTTGCCGTTTTTAGAAAATGTCAATGTCTACTCACGGACATTGCCCGCGGGCGGCGTGACCGGAGGGAGCGGCGAGCGTTCGGCGAACGAACGAGCAATATTCGGTTCGCGAGCGAACACGATCCTGACGCACTCTCTTCAACGACTTTGCACTAAACGGTCTCAATATATACCGAAATAAATTTATACCGAATAGACAATTAATTTTATACAGTCAACTCTTTCATTTTATTAACTTCCACTACACTCACTATCGAAGTAACAATAAAAAATATTACAAAACAAAAATGTATTATTCAGAGGAGGTGCGATTTGTTTGTAGGTGATCAAAGGACACTAAAATAATAATTAAACTAGAGTCTACTTTGATCATCCAGGGCATCGTATCCGTAAGTGATCAAAGGACACTAAATTGTCGCTGGAAGTCCACTTTGATCATCTGGGTGATCAAAGCCAGGTGATCAAAGTGGAATAGACTGAAATTTGGCGTACGCACGCGCTTTCCCGCGCAAGTTGACGTCTGGCCAGCCAGTGCAACCCCGAGCGTGGAGGCGGTATATCGCCCTTTCGCGCCGAAAACCACCTGTTACCGCGTTTGTATTTCGAACACCATTGTTTTCTTTTAAATTTACGACCAGTTCTTAACAAAAAGGTCTCCTTTCGTTATTTAATACCGTTATTTTAACGATTTCAGTTATTGTTTAAGTTTTTTGAATAAAATTGTTGTGCGATTACGAGTAAAAGTATTGATTTGTCATATTTGTACAGAAGCAATTCGTCTATTCGTGGAGTGTTATTAATACCTAAATCAATAAACCTGTTTAGATTAACATCTGGACGGTTAACGTTACTGGAGTTATTTTGTAGGGGTTTTAGTTTTGGAGCTTTACGTTTTGTTATTATGGGGCGTTGATCCCATTAGAGGGGTTTTCTCACCTGTGAGGAAGAAAAACCCTTGTACAGGTTTTTAGAGCTGTATTCTGCATCTCCATTTGTCTGTAGGTGCTTCTTTTGACTCGACTTACTAAATGTACCTATTATTATAAATGCAAAAATAACTGTCTGTTACCTTTTACACGCATACACCACTAAACCGATTTAGATGAGGTTTAGAGATAAAACGATATTGAAGCAAAAACCAGACCCAGTTTTTGACACACACAAAGTCTTTCTGTGAACGAACTTTCTGTTAAAAAACGAAATTGCGCAAAGCTGCGGGCAAAAACTAGTACAAAGAGTTAAATTGCTTCAATATTTATGAAAGAGTTTGTATGGAAATCTCACAAATCACATTACAATTCTCCTGAAATACGCTTAGCTATTTTAATAAAATTCTATTTATTTGTGTTATTATTTATTTTATTTTATTATTTTATTAATAATTTTATTTATTTGTGTTACATTGTTTGTTTGCTTATAAAATTTTATTTGATATTAAAATAAAAGCCACACGTTTTATTTCCAGCGTTTTATTTTAATCAATCAGTGCGTGAATCGTAAATAAACAAACTAATCCCGAATCGATATCACCCTCTCGAGCAGTCGTCGCGATGTCGCGCTCGGATGAGCAAAACGCCGCGGGTGAGTGCCGAATTTATACTCATACCTCATTAATGTAATACCTCATTAATATAATACCTCGTTAATATAATACCTCGTTAATGTAATACCTCATTATTGTAATACGTCATCATCATAATAGTACTTCGTTATTTTAATGTTAAGTCAAATTTCGACAGATAATGACGTCGAAGGAAGCGTCGAAGTTTTGAGTTTATTGAATCTTTGTCTTAGTTTTATTAAGTTTCAATTAACACGTTGAGTGCGAAACCAGGTCTATAGACCTTGTGTACGTTTCGCTTCCCGTGCGGCTAAGAAAATTATAGTCTTCCTTGTCGTGCGAAAGGCATAACTTCAATTGGGTCCGGTGTAGGAAAGTGATGAATATATATCTATGATGTATTCTTAAAATATAATCCAATGATGTACCTACCTTAATACCAGGTTTTTAGACCTGGTACCGCACGGAAGTAATAAAATGTCTTCACAATGCGAAACCAGGTCGAAGCACCTTGTACCCTGCGCACCTGGTACCGCACCCCACGCTTGCTTCGTGCAGCCAGTGTTGCCTCGCATTCGTAAGAAACGCACATGTCGACATGGCGTCAAGAGAAACAAACAAAATCAAAACTGCAAATTGATTATAATTTAATTTGCTACACGATTTATTGCTCATTTTAATAATTGTTTTTCGTGACAAACAAATTGTAACTAAATGTTATTAAATAATATGTTTTCTTTAAATATAGCTTATTTAAGTATTTATACACGTATGTCTTATTTGTAAAATATTTAGACTAAATTATTAAAACATCTTTGTTTGTTACTTTTTTAAATTTTTATTAAAACCTAATTTAAACTATCGATATTTGTATTTCACATCCCTAGAATACCCACCAGACTTCCCTACTTCAGTGCGGCACAAGGTGCATAAGCCTTGTATTTTGAATATAGCTATAATTTTTATACTAAACAAGTTATTCACGAACGCCTTCAGGTGTATGTCAATAAATGTATTATTATTAATATTCAAAGAAAAAAAACACAATATCTATTAACATGAAGCCAAAAATAATATTAATATATCTTAAATATTACAAGGTCTTTAAGCCTTGTGCCGCCACAATGTAAGTTTTAATACCAGGTTTACTGACCTTGTACCGAAGGAATGGAAAGTATTAGAAAGTTACTGCCGCAGCAAAGGTGTTAATCTAAGAATTAAGCAGTCAGACGTGAGACAATTTAATTCCTAATATTATGTGTATAAGGATATTAAATATTTTTATTTCATTTGCTTATAATTGTTGCTCTGTAATATGTTTTCATAGATGAATATCTTTATCTTTAAAGAAACGCTAGATCTGTTTTGACCTTATATATATAGATAGGACTTAACTTAGCTTGTCATCGTTTTTCATCAGAATAACAAGAAAATTGTATAAAAATTTCTTTCCTGACGGAGATTAATTAATAAAAACGACAGGCGGCGAAAGAATAATGAAAATCATCCGATTTAGGTCAAAACGAAAGTGCTTTCAATTGAAAAAGTTTGAACTCAATATTAATGCGAGATTTTTTTATGGATTGATAGGTAGGTGTGCTCAATAGATCGAGACGGTATTTCACTCCAACCCATCGTCTGCAACTTTACAAGGCGCAGGTTCGGCCTCATAATTATGGAATACTGTTCTCATCTTTGGGCAGGTGCGTGCGCCCCAATACCAGCTTCTCTCTTCATTGAACGGAGAGCAGCTCGAATCGTTGACTGCCAGGACATTTCGGATCGGCTTGACCCCTTGGCGCTGCGTAGAGATGTATCCTCACTGTGTATCTTCTATCGCATGTATCACGGGGAGTGCTCCGAAGAATTATCCGGACTTATTCCTGCCGCCACTTTTCGCCACCGATCTACCCGACAGCACTTCCACCCCCATCACTTAGATGGTTGGCAGTCCACAACAGTACGTTTCTCTAGAAACTTCCTGCCCCGTACAACCAAACTGTGGAATGGACTGTCGTCTGCGGTGTTTCCGGACGGATACGACCTGCAAGCTTTCAAGAGGAGAGCGTATCTTCACCTTAAAGGCCGGCAACGCACCTGTAACGCCCCTGGGTCTGCGGGTGTCTATGGGCGACGGTAATCACTTACCATCAGGTGATCCGTCTGCTCGTTTGCCTCCTGTCACATAAAAAAAAAATTAAACATCAACATGGGTGGATATCCAATATTAAGTCGAAGCAAAAATAATATATTCTACAAAATAGAACCATGTTTATTATATTCGTTTTTGAATTTGAATTGATATTTTGCTTAGGGACTACACATCAAACAGAGAAAGTGCAGCAGCGCTCTGTGAAAAACATCAATCTTTTAAACTGCGATCTCCAACCCGCCTGCCAAGCGTGGGGATTATGGCAAAACCCTCCGCTATAGTGGAGGAGGCTCATAGTCCAGCAGTGGACTGTAAAGGGCTGTTGATGATGATGCTTTTCTTTTGAATAGGATGTGCAGAAGACGAAAATGATATAATAATATCTAACCATATAGGACTATTCCCACCTCTCGTTCCCACCGCTGCAACTCCTGTGTAGCCAGGATCTACAGCTTGACCGCCAATAACCCAACCAATGAAGGTCAAGTTTGTCCCGGGGGAAAGTTAAACTGTCATTGGACCCGCAATGAAATCAATCAGAAGAACATAGGAGGAGTTCCAAGTTAAGTTTCGACTTCCCTTAAGTGTGCTTACCATGAGTTTACGTTAGGTGTGCTCGCTAGCGACTGCGTAAAAAAATGACGTTAAAAGTATGACATATTGTGCAGCGCCCCTAGCGGCTACTTTCAAGAAATAAAATCTTCATAGATTTTTTTGACGTACTGGCTAGCGAGCACACCTAACGTAAACTCATGGTAAGCACACAGTGCAAAGCGGATGACAGGTGACAAAACGGATAAGTAAATCTTCAAGAAAAAGCATCACCGCGCACAGTAATCTATATTTATAAAAGCGAAAGGTCACTGATTGATTGACTGACTCACTTATCACGAAATCTCAGAAACTACAAGTGCTTGGAGTCTCAAATTTTGCATGGGAGTTCCTTTTAGAACGTAGACGTGCTCACTAAGACGGGATTTGCAAAATTTAACTCCTAAGGGGGTAAAACGGAATCCATGCGTACGAAGTGGCGGGCGGCCGCTAGTCATCAATAAAATAATGGGGACCTTCTTGCCAATAGCATGCAAATATACCTACAGCGATAATTGTACTAAGTAAACAGTCTAAGGCTGTTGCACCATCTAACCATAACCATGATTTTTGTGTGGAGTTTGACAGATTTTTGACGTTTGTTAAAGTTAAAGTAAGATGGTGCAACCCAGCCTTACCCCCTTACTAATTTAATAAAACTTACACGCTCGTTGAACAGTGTTTTAAAGTGACGTTTAGTATGGAAAAGTCATTTTAAAACAGTGTTCAACAACTGTGTAACTTTTTATTAGTAAGGAGGTTAGTATATCCATCAGAAGGTTAAACTAGCGAAGTGCCAATGTGGCATTAACACATTAACGGCCATTTCCATAGGCAGCATTGGCAAGCGCCCGCAGTGAGCGGGCTAATCGACGCATTAGCTGACATAATGTCGCACACGCATCCGGGGAACGACTGCAGAATCACACACTTTGGGCTATTTTGGATGCCTTTCAAATGTGAAGTCAACAATTTTTAGAACAGCTATCCTAGACAAAGCAAGGACTGCTTTTGCACACTAGTGCATTTACGAGTAGGACATGTACATACATTTAACCGCCTCTGTTGTCTAGTGATAAGACCACCTGCTTCAGACCCAGAGGTCCCGGGTTCGATTTCCAGTGGGGGCAGATTTTTCTGTTCGGTTTGGTTGGTGGTAGGGCTTGTTCTAAGTCCGCCTGGCTAGCTACCACCATCTTACCTAAGTCTGTCGCCATAACAACAATGTTAACAGCATTGTTCCGGTAATAATAGCCAGTTTCTCCGTGGTTGAGGATTCCGGGTGAAGCTCGCTTCCACCTTCGGCCTGATCATCACTTACCATCAGGTGAGATACAGGCCAAGAGCTTCCTCGTTATGGATAACAAAAAACTTTGAGTTGTTTTTTGGATGCTTTCAAATGGAAAGTCATGTATTTTTAGAATACCCTGCTCTATACAAATCCTCCATTAGAGGTACATTAGAGAGGGTCGTCCTCCTACAATGGAGATTTAATGACCTGGTGATGATGAGACAAAGTATACTCATCATCATCATCATCATCATCATCATTTCAGCCATTTAAATGTGTTAAAAATATTGGTTTGCGTGCGAAGAAGTTTGGATACCTGTCTAAGATGATATCACTTTTTGCTGATTTTCAAAGGTGACTAAAATGTAATACGTAATTTGGCATTCAATGTGTAAATTACTCATTGTAAACCTAAAAAATTGCATTCTAAGCTGAAATTAGTTCAGTTCGTTCATTCATGACCTTTTCTACGGGGGCCAATCTTCAAATGTTTGCACTTAGTTTTATTTTCCATACGTTACAATACGTCCGTTGTATGAAGTCAAGACGCAGCAAGGTTTCAACGCATTGCTTAGTACTCCACACATACTCAGAACTAGAAACTATAAAACTGCGCTAAAATTCTAGTTCTTTCAACTTTCTTACAACAAAAACTGAAAAAACTGGTTCATTTGGCATTGAAAACACGTGGAAAAGGTATAAGAGCAATACGCGCGGTAAGAAGCGAACCCCTTTTAGATTCCCCTTTCGAGAAGGGCTGTCTCTCATTTGTCGATAACTACAAAATTTGATTAAAAAATGCTTACCTACTAACTTTTGAAATTGAATTTACTGTCAACCGAATTGGCTATGAATCAATGCCTGATACCTGCAAACCTAATAGAATGACATGATCGAAGTGAGTACGCGGTGGTATTTTTATATATCACTTGAATCAAAATCAAACGCCTACTGCCTTTCTCAGAATGAAACCAATTCATGCCACTGTGTTATAGTATTTATTGCAAAATGATCTGTGCACTTGTTTATTTTGCCCAGTTGTATCTCATACATAGGTATTTCCAAAGATCTTTTTTTAATATTCTAAAAGATAGAAAAAAACATGGATCTTATAAGTTTGAAGTGTCTGTTAGTGGAATCGTGATTTCTAGTTTTTAAAAGCTAACGTATTATACATGTTTTTAGCCATACGTAATTTATGAAGATCTCTTCATTAGAGAACTATCTTATTTCAAAGGTCGAAGGTTTTTTAGGATCTTACTTTAAACTATCGACATAACTATCGATACGTTCCCATCCCTATCACCCCGTTCCCCTGGCCGGGGTTTCTGCTAATTCAATTTGGCCGGTACATTTTACACGGATCGCACAAAGAACTTTTTCAGAGATCTCTGAAAAGATGTGATTTATAAATAGCATTGAAATCGTACCCTTTCATTTCGGTATTGCGTAACTATATTCGTTGCTTTATATTATCTTTACTGGTTTTGCAAGTACAGGGTAGCTTAGCGCTTTTCTTAAATTATGTGGGCCGTAACAACTGAGAACTTTCGTCCTTTAAAATACTCAAGTTCACTGATTTTTAATTTATATTATTGAGACGATCTTTTAAAATCAAACAGTGTTCATAACTCTTTATTAAATAATATGTATATTTATTTCTTTCATATTTTGTCTAACTTCACCGCGTTTGGCTCACAAGTTTGCTGGAAGTATGAAATCAAGTATTTCTACTCTTTAGTCTACGCATATTTATGACACCATAAACCGGCAGAGGTGATACTGAGATTCGCTTCTTCTCAGCACTTGCCAAATAAGCGCTGGTAGGGCAAAAAAAGAATGCGACATTTAAGGCTCCTTCAGCATTTGAAGATTTTAATTAGTCTATACAAATAAAGATAATTTTGATAATGTAATTTACATGTACTCGTGGATTTCTGATTGAAAAGTAAAGTTCTAGAAACAAAGTTCACAGCTTAAGACACAGTTAATACGGTATTGTTAACCGCTGAACACAGCAAGACTGAGTAGCACAAACTTACTTTAACCGTAACTATGTATAACCATAACCGGTGTTTTTTGTATAGATTTTGACAGACTTTAGACATTTATTAGAGTAAGATTTTGCAACCCAGCCTTCGTATGTTTTCTCTCATGTAGTAGAGGTCAATGAAGGAATCGACCTACAGTCCGCACGCTGGAAAAAGCTCGTTCTTTGGTTCGTTTCAGCCAAATGACGTCCACTGCTGGACAAATGCCTCCCCCAAGGATTTCCACAACGACTGGTCCTGCGCCGCTCGTATTCAGGCCTATTACTAAGTGTCTATTAAAAATAAATCTGACATATTAGCCCACTCATATTTATGCGACATAATCTACGAGTACAATATACTGCGCGACTGTGATAGTAAAATGCAATATTTAAACTATTGCAATGTCAAAGCTGAAATTATTGCAGCGAGCGTCATCCTATAAAATATGGCTTTAAGCTAAGCGCAAATGGACATTTTTAGCATGAATGTAACTTACAATACTACAGGATTAAAAGAATATTAGTAATTTCTATGACACAAATCACTAATAGCCCCTCCACTTCCAGCTAAGCTAAATACCCACAAGGTGGACCGACGACATCATAAAGGTAGCAGGAAGGTGCTTCTTACGCATATGAAAATAGAATAATATTATTTCTTGGATTTGCAACATTTTTCTTTACCACCCCACCCCTATTGGCTGTAGGGTGACGTTATATTATATCCTAAAGCCTTCATCGATATAATATGGGTTATAGTCCTTGAGATTAGCGCGTTCAATCAAACAAATAAATTCTTATTAGTAAGTATAGATTTATCATTATATTTTTTTCTGATGAAGAAGAATCTCTCAACTCTTTCAGTCGTATTTTCCGTTGCTCAAATAATATTTGTTTTAAAACACGATCTAACTTTTGCAAAACTTACAATAAGACAACTGCAACAATTCATTTCGCTGAATTTCAGAATTAAGAACGAATTTATTTGGCTCCGTCTAAAAACGGGCAAAAACCGTCTCAGAATTATGGAGTTTATAAAGTTTCTGAAGAAGCATCTTTATTTGGGAGGAAAATTAATGCAGTGCCAAGAAAAGACTTCATAAAAACTGGCCAAGTGCGAGTCGCAATTCTGAGAGCGGGCCCGCAGAATTCCTAAAATCAAGTGGTAGAGTTTGGGGCACATAGCTCGTAGAGATGATGACCGTTGGGGCAGAAAAGTTCTCGAGTAGCGACCACGGGCTGGAAGACGTAGCAGGCCTTCTACCAGGTGGACTGACGATCTGGTGAAGTCAAAGTCAAAATTTCTTTATTTGTTTAGACTAATAGTTCTTACAAATCGTCATTTTGCTCTTAAGGAGCCTCTACATGTCTCATAATCTTTTTACCCTACCAGCGCTTCGAGACCAACATTTGGCAAGTGCTGAGAAGAAGCGCCGCAACAAACTCAGTCACCACTGTCTGCCGGTTAATATAAATAAATAGAAATAGCAGTAGTAGGTACATTCGATTCAGGAGCAGTTCACTGAATTTACCATGCATTCTTGTATAGTGTATAATGGGTATACAAAATTGCGTGGTATATTAAACAAGGTAGTGACGTGAAGGTCGGAAGTACCTGGATGCGGGCGGCGCAGGACCGGTTGTTATGGAAATCCTTGGGGGAGGCCTTTGTCCAGCTGTGGACGTCATTTGGCTGAAACGATTAAAAAAACTCTTTAAACTCATTTATTTATGCAAGTAGGCTTCTGATAAGCACTTGTACACGTCCCAATATTAACCCTACCACTGCTTCGGGACAATAAATGGACCAGTGCTGAGAAGTAGCAGCGCAAGAAAGTCAGTCACTATTGTCAGCCTCTTTTCCAAGGGATAGTACCAAAATGGTGGTAGGGTAAGGTAGGTACTATAACGGGTCGTGTGTGCTCTCTAAAACAGTTTACTTATTAATAAATAATAAAGAATTTAAGTATGCTTTTAAGCTTAAACTCCTAAAAGAAACTCCTAACTTCTTGTCAGTAGATGTTTCGTTCCGTCTAACTCGTGATCCGAACCAGTTTTCGGTGGATGTGTGGAATTTACTATAACTCTGGCTTCAAGATGTTTCACAAGAATTCATGAGTGGTTTTATAAATACCTGATGCATGTAAAAGTGAATATCAAGTTTTTAGTTTAGCCAGAGCATTCATAATACTCGTAATCTTGTAACTTTATGTGGAGAATCCAACTAATTCCTACTAATATTTATAAATGCGAAATGTTGTCATGCTGGATGTCTGGATGTCAACATGTTTGTTACTCTTTCACGCAAAAGGAGGCAAGCAAGACAGACAGACAGAGTTACTTTCGCATTTATAATATTAGTATAGAGTAGGTGTTTGCTTCTGACGTAGGCATGATGTATAGTTCCAGTTTGATATATCGCCGGGCGCCGGATATTGGGCGCGACCGAAACGGACGCCGCGGGCGGCCATTGCTCAAATTGTGATCTACCACAGATATTATATTTTATTTATTGTCAAAATAAATTGCTCGTGAAATATTATTACATTTAAAGTGTTGATGAAAGTATGTTAAATAATTTTATTTTAAATAATTTTCATCTTATGTCGAATTAGCTACGTAAAAAAAAATTAACTTGAAAAAAAAAATACAATTTTCTGTCTGTCTTTCCAAGATTAAATTTCGTTGTTAATTTGCATTTTTTTGTTTCCCCAATCCGTTTGATCAGCGCAGGGAGAGTAGGCTTCTTCCTCCATTTGCCACTGGTAAAAGGATTATTCCTCCTGAGATTATACAAATTTATTTATTTATCTTTATTAGTGTATTGTCGATGATACTGAATAAACATTTTTTCTTTCTTCTTTCTTTCTTTCTATTACATATAGCCTCATTTGATACATGCAGCTTAAAATTAAGTGGGTCATACGTTTGCCTATAAAGTTTAAAGCTAGGGTTGAATTAAAATGATCTAATGACGATAAGTATATTATTTAAAAAAAATACAACATTTAATACTCTTGAGCCTTAAATAATATAAGGTGAAATAACTAAGAAAAACCGACCAAGTCCAAAGAAAAGTATCATCTCTTACATAAGCTATGACCGCCTCATCTCACCCGAACGAAACAAAAATGTAAGTTGTAACTTTAAATCTAGTTACGGCCGTCTCCAGAATATGTCGCAGCGCAAATATGAACTTCTCTTCGAAGCTTCACACAATAGAATGTAGGTCGGTAGGCTTGGTGTACGAATAAGTCTTAAAGAAAATTTGTTTTCTTCTTCTTCTTTTCGTGTCGACAACAAACCTACACAGTGTCAGCCCAAAACTCCGCCACAAGAGTGGCGTTGTCAGTAGCACTCATCAAATCCTCCTGAGTGCAATTGCTTGGGCACTCAGGGCACGACATCAGGTGCTTCATCGACTGGGGAACAAAACCGCACCTGCACTCCATGTTTAAGCCATCCAAGAATCCCCACCTGACCAGATCGTCCTTACTACGGCCATTTGTTTTCTACAAATAGGCTTTTAGAAAGCGCTTTTACACATCCCTATTACTTTCATTATGAAATATTCAATACCAGTTAATGCCCAGTCAGTTACGCTCCGTAGATTCTAAGTCACTTCAGTTCGCAAGATAGTCAATAGATGTCGTTGTGCCGAGTTACATCGCGGTGTTGAAGTTTTTAGTGATTCGCGTAAATGCATTAATATCATACTCTAGTTACGCATATCCACTTGGTTCTTTCTTCTTTATTGTCCTAGCTTGGAGATTCGTCCGTAGCTCCGATTCAGGATAGAGTTTCGCTATCCAGTGAGCCTCTCCGGCTTCGAGGGCTCCCCCAATTGTTTTTTACCCGACTGCACCAGACGGAGGGTTATGTTACGGAGGTTTTCTCCTCATTGTCTATAAAAGTACATACTTTAACACTTTAGTGCCCTACGTACTGTGCACTGTGCCCGGTCGTAAACAACGAAACTAAAATATTCAGCGGCCGCCATGATGCGATGTGACGCGCCACTCCGCTGATCAGTGAGAGATTGGCCGTAAATTATTGCTGTGGGTGTAACACTACTCCTTGGTGTCACACTAAACTTCTAGGTACACTTTATGGTTATGGAATACATGAAAGTCATATTTTTATTTTCTTAGGTTGGGTTGTATGTCAACAAAACGGTGCTCGACTCTTGAGACAAGCTAAACCATATATTATTAAATGCCTTCACGAGGAAAACATTCTGTACGTAGAATTTATTATTGTTCTGTGGCTGTAGCTTATAAAATATGATTTTATTTTTGACAGTAAATAGGAGTGTAATGACTTCGGCAGGAGAACACTTCTGAGTGAATTTTAAAGAATCAAACACTGATTGTTTAAATAAATTTGATGGTTATTATAAGTTGAAAGTAAGTTAATCTGGCAAGTTATAAACCGTGCCAACATTATCTCCATTATTTATTTATTTATTTATTTATTCAAGGAAATAAATTTATTATTAATACCAAAGGAACATTTTATTAATGATCATTAAGACTTTGAAAAAGAAAATTACGCATTTACCAATTTATATTGTCTCAACAACAGCCCGCCAGCTTAACGTATTCAAGATGACGAAAATAAATTGCAAAACGTGTCCCAAACGGTTTATACGCCCGATGCGACTCAAGTGTCTCATCTATCCCCCCTACCCCCCACATCGATTATGGTATAAATACACCTGACACTCGCTAAAATAAAACAAGAGCTTTCATGCTAAACGGTTTCAAATTCAGCTCTGTGCAACAATTATTTGTAGAGATGGGTAGACAGAGTTGATGTTTTAGATCGATATAGTCTAGCGAAAAATAAATAATAAAATAAAAAGTATTTATTTCAGATAACTGAGTGAGATCCATAAATGTTAGTAAAAACTTAGGCTAATGTTAGGCTTGATTTCCTCCTACGCTGACGTCGGTCGCGTACATCGGTCGAGCGTACGAATAAAAACAATATTCTGTGAAGCACCGCACTGCAACGCCGTCGTCAGCGGCAGATGATTACATAGAACTAGTGTGTAATCGTGCACGCCGCTGACGTCGGTCACCGATATCAGCCTAAAAGGAAATCAAGCCTTAGTATCTTATTTCTAAAACAGACCTCGTCCTGCTGAGCATGTGGCCGATCAGTGGACAATCCTCACTATTGGCCATCTCCTTCAGTACGCTGTGGCAGCTGCCGCGCACTCTGTGCAGTAATGATGCGCACTTTTTATAATGATAACATTTTTTATGAACTGTGAAATTCTAAATATGTTTTCTTCATAGAAATATTCATGAGACTACGAAATAAAAAATATTATTTTTCCAGTCGTTTTCGAGTCTTGCACTTACTATCTCCGAGCATAGCACGCTCCATCGCTCTTTGGGTGACCTTGAGCCTTCTTATGAGGCCCATAGTAAGCGAGCTGGAAGACGTAGCGTGGGCAGGCCTCCCACTAGGTGGACCGACGATCTGGTGAAGGTCGCGGGAGGTTCCTGGATGCAAGCGGCGCAGGACCGGTCTTTGTGAAAATCCTTGGGGGAGGCCTTTGTCCAGCAGTGGACGACTTTCGGCTGAAACGAACTAACGAACGAACTTACTATCACGTTTTGTGAAACAATTTTCTACATAAAACCAATATTTCTACTGTGGTCACACAATCAGCTTATTTCTGTAAAATATTTATTGAAGAAAAAATTAAGAAGAAAAAATTTTGCTGTTACCTTCATTCGATTACTCGGTAGCAAAAAATAATAAGCTAAAAATTTTGACGTTAATAAACACCATGCGTTGCGTAATACAGCTCCCTGGCTACCTTAGCTTTAGCGTTCATTCTAAGGGACGCATAGTGCTTGTCACCACTCAAATATCGTCTATGAATAGGTTTTTGGGACCATGTGTGTCCACGCGCATTGTGAGGCCTCAAAGTAATGTTTGTGGATACGGATGCGGGTGTATGTCTACTATTCTCTAAATCAAAAGGCACAATTGAATTATCCTAAGTAATATTAATTTCCACAAGTGTCGTAAGTTTTACTCTTAAAAATTAGACATTTTCATAATTATGTTCGTTATGTTAAGCCATATTTTTGATTTGATTTGATTTGATTGGTTAATTTCCAAATTGAAACTCCAACTTTCTGATCAGCGGAGTGCTTACGGATCAGTCATCGGATCCCAAAGGGCTTTACACCAGCCATTTGCAAAGAGCTTTCTCTGTAACTACATTAGTAGCACCTGTGTAGAGCTTTTGAGCTTTTACCTGCTGCATGGTGAGAGTAATTGGTTTTCGGAAACAATCATAATTAATATGGTATGATTATTATTCTTAGGTCTTACATCCAGGTATGTAAGTTCGTTCCTTTCAGCCAAATGATGTCCACTGCTATGTAAATACGAGTAAACGTAATTGGTAGATGTGTTTTGCCACGGTTTCTTTACCTAGTTGGGAGGCCCTGGCCATGCTACGTCTTTCGGTCCGTGGTCGCCACTCGAGAACTTTTTCTACCTCAACGACCATCGTCTCTACGAGCTACAATATTCATGAGGTTATTAAGTCCAAATGCTACTTCCATTCATTTCTTCTTCAGTCTTTTCCTTAAAATTATAAATCAAGGACTTTAATTAAGTTGTTGTAGCCCATTAATCCCCAAGCGGTCCCATAAGACCGTGTAATAATTGATTTCTATTGTCTCGATTCGCGAGCTTTGTTTTTTTACTCCCTACTTAAAGTTTTGGATAAAACTAAAGTTTCTTAATGGTTTATAACTTAAACACTAGTTAGATAGCTGCATAAATTAAGTTCTTCTATTAATCTACCACCGAGCCGAGTCTCGTTAACTTGCTCGCTTCTTCTAACAGCTTGTAAACCAGGGATGTTATGGATATCCGTAACCGTAATCGAAACTGTCGGATGTCCGAAATAAAAAAATATCCATAACCGTAACCGAAACCGATTCAAAAGTTACGGATAGTTTCGGATAAAGGCGGAGTCTAAATCATAATATTATTTTTAATATTTGTTACTTGTCTGGCATTCCTTGGCACCGTCTAATATCCCCGCCTGTTTTACCTTTATCATAGGTATCGTCATAATAGGTACATAAAGTGCCTATGTGGGTCGCGCAGCATCTTGGTATTTGAACTTTATATTTTTAAAATTCTAATATTCGTAACCGAAATTATCCGAAACTTTCGGATAATCCTACTATCCTACTAATCTTATAAATGCGAAAGTTTGGATGTTTGGATGTCTGGATGTTTGTTAATTTTCACGCAAAAACTACTGAACGGATTTTGATGAAACTTTACAGTTTTATTGTTTATAACCCAGAATAACATTTTATAGGCTATAATTTATGACGATCTGTGACAAAAATAAATTTAACGCTGGTAAAGCCGCGGGAAAAAGCTAGTCCAAAATAGGGTTTCTGCTCGAGCTTTCTCGAACTCGAGAAAACTCGAGAAATTTGGCTTCATTCGAGACGAGAAAAAAATTACCGAAGCTCGAGAATTCTCGAGTTTCGAATTTGAAGCTTTATTATTTTTGAAAGTGTATTTTCTTAGACAAAAGTAGGTTTTTTTTTGAAGAAAGAAAGAAAGAAAAAACATTTATTAGGTACCAATTTTTTTTTATTATTTAATAGGTTAACGTTGCTTTTAGACTGGTCTAGTCATTCTTTTTTTACCCGACTGCGTGACGCAAAGGAGTGATAATATTATGTTTAACAGCCTATGTACATATGTATGTTTTTTGAAGCACTATAGAGACCAAACTCCTGGGTCGATTTTTATGATTCGCACGTCAACCGATTCCTCTTAGTCCGGCGAATGTCACTAAAGACATGACGTTAGTAAAAATTCAATATGGCGACCACTGGACGCCATATTGTAAAACTCAACAAACTATGGCATGTAGGGTATCGTTAGATTTATTTTAACTGTGAGAGTGATACTGGGTATATCAAAATTAAAAAATATAAAATGGCCGGAGTGGGGTATCAAAATAAATGTTATTTTTTAAATAGCTTGCAAAATGTATTATGTTCTTTAACTAAAAAATTAAAATAAAAATATTATTGAAAAAGAAAAAAAAAAACAAAAAACCCAACTGAGTAAAAATGATAGAAACAAGACAAAGTGTTTACAAATGCAGTCGGAAGCATCAAACACTTATCATCATAATCATCAACAGGCCTTTATAGTCCACTGCTGGACTATGAGAGAGTATGATGAAGAGTAGGGGTTAGTGACAAATGTATTCTATTCTGCCGTCACCACTCGGCTTATCACCAACAAAAAAAATAGTCATTGATGCTTCCGACTGCATTTGTGAAGACTTTGTGTTGTTTCTATCCTTTCAGTTTATTTTTACGTAGTTGGGTTTTTGTTTTTTTTTTGTATATTCGATTTAAAAAAACCTGTGTTTTTATCAAATTTCAACCGATTTCAATAATTTTAATTAAAAGACTCGAGACCCGAGAAAACTCGAGATTTTTGCCTCGAGAATTCCCGAAACTCGAGAAAAAAAATAAGTCGAGAAATCAGAAACCCTAGTCCAAAATGATTTCATATCCGTAACCGTAACCGGTATAATATTATTCTAATATCCGTTGCCGTATCCATGACCGAAACTTCATATCCTTAACACCCCTAAACATACACGTTCACTTTCAAAGCCATTAAGCTCGCGTGGCACTTATGGCGTGTTAATAAGGTGTTATTTGCTATAAACTGTTTATGTTAACACGCTGTGCGCTCGTGGCGAGGCATAAATGGATTATTATAGCAGGTTGTAAAACGAAATTTGATTTTGTACATGTGAACGCACCTGGCTTTGTCCGTATTCGTGCATACCTACGTGTTATTAAACGAGCGGCTGACAATAGTGACTGAGTTTCTTGCGCTGCTTCTTCTCAGCACTGGCCCATTTATTGTCCCGAAGCAGTGGTAGGGTTAATACTGGGACGTGTAAAAGTGCTTTTTAAAAGTCTATTTGCTTCGCAAAAATAAATGAGCTTTGAAAATGAAAAAGAAAAATTAAAAATGTCATAATATGTGCTTTATGAGTTTTTTTTAATTTTTTAGGAATTTCGCGCACGATCACAAACGCTAACCAACTGTCCGCTCCGTCGAGTCACGTATACTGCACTAGCATTACGCGGTCCAATTCGCAAACTTTTTTGGCAATGAACGAAATTAATTGTTGCTACAACTGACAGCGTACTCTGCCGGAATAGTTTGTGGCTGTGGCCGAAGTAACACATTGTCTGAAATTAACTTGGCGTTCGTATATTGTTTTAAACTTTCATAGAAAGTTCTCGAGTGGCGACCATGGGCCGGAAGACGTAGTGTTAGGCCCCCACTAAGTCTAGGTGGACCGACGACCTGGTGAAGGCCTCGCGAAATACCTGGATACGGACAGCGCTATCTTATACTACATTAATTTGTCTACTTACATCTACAACAAGGGATTTTTTCAAAAGTATTCGATATATTGGAAAACTGTTTTCCCAAGAGGCGTAACTGTGAGAAATGGTTATAAAAGAATATAAAAGTATGTAATGTAAAATACTGATCAAGTTAAGAGTAAAACTAAATATGTAATAGATTACAGTTGCGCTCTATAGGGATTATAAGCCAATCCAGATTCCAGACTTTAACGAAGTCTGCAAAATAACTAGGTTTACAAACTTTTAATTAAATAACGTAGTTAACCTAACCTTTCGGATTAAAACTCATAGCTTTTAGTGGTTGTTATGAATAATGTTTTGAGCATACATTTTAAAGTAGCACAAAATTAGTTACAAGTTAGTATTTTTAGGTTATATTTAAATCGTAGGGGATGGAATTGACAAGCTATATTCATATTGATATTTATTTAAAGGTGCAGTATCAATAATATAGGTTACAGAATAACGGGATCTTTTCATTTATCGTTTCCACCCTGTATAAATAAAAATAAAACTCTGATCGTTTCTTATTAAGCAGATAACAGCTGGACCGATTTCGATATTTTTGTTTCAAAATGTTTTGAGCACAAAACCAATATTGAGGTATAAAACATTGAAAAATTCTTTCGATTTTTGTCCAATTTAGAGAAACAGTTGAATGTCCATTGAACAAAATATAGAAAAATGTAGTAAAACATTTTATGCCACCTGTCCTCATGGAAAGTATGGGAATATTCTTTCACATCTATCCTTTAATGTGGGGTCTAGATGAAATTAATTCAAAATATTAGGAGATTTCCATAGCTCACGTAAATCAACAACAAAAATACAGTAACGGACGGTTTAGGCACACAGAAGTGCCAATAGTCCAATTCTCCGAAAATTATTTTGCAGAAATTCAAACACAAGTGAGCAATTGGTATACAAAGTAAATAGAAAAACCATTACGAGCGTGTTGACTCACAAAAATTCACTTCCAACATCAAACATGTTTTAACGTGTTTTTCGCCGCCCCGGACATCACGACTCGATTCCCATTTGCCTCCATTCCCGATTCCGTTTGATCCGGGATTCATGAAAGTGCGGGGTGCAGGGGGGGCTGAGGTGTGGAAGTGTGGAAGTTAGTTGGCCACTGAATCATTTTGGGAACTAAAGTTAGGTTTACTTAATTTAGTTCACTCACTCGTTTGAAGTTTGGCGGTTAAATTTAACAGGTTCAACTACTATCCATACATAGGTGATGTTATTGAGAAAGTACGAATAAGTGCATGGATCACTGTAGCATGGATTTTTTGTTGCAAAAATATTAGTGGGCGGAACAAGGGACAAAAGTTTCCATGGGGAACTCTATCTCAATCTGTATCATTATTATTTCTTTATTTATTAATCCTGTTTATAATAATGTTTTTCCGTATTGTCGGCCGTTTGGTGTAGTGGTTCTGAACGGACTACTATGCCGAGAGGTCCCGGGTTCGATTCCCGGCCGGGCAGAAATTGAAATGATGAATTTTAATTTCTGTGACGGGTCTGGGTGTTTTCTATGTATAATATGTATGTATTTACAAAAAAAAAAGTATTTAAGTATGTTTATCCCGTCGTCTAGTACCCATAGTACAAGCTTTGCTTAGTTTGGGACTAGAGGCGCAGTGTAAAATGTCCAAGGATATTTATTTATTTTATTTTGATGTACAATAAAATAGTAGTATTATACTTAATAAAGTTTCTTGCGCTGCTTCTTCTCAGCACTGGCCCATTTATTGTCCTGAAGCAGTGGTAGGGTTAATACTGGGACGTTTAAAAGTGCTTTATAAAAGCCTACTTGCATAATTAAATGAGTCATAAGTTTTTTAGTTTTTTATTTTGTGATTTTTAAGTAAAAGTTCCAAGTTAAATCAGCTTAGTAATTTCATTGCGGGCATGAGGTGATTATACTTTCTCCTTAAAGTCCATTAGTTTAACATTATAAGGGAGAGTCCGCTAATTTGGACCAGTTTTTTTCAAACCCATTTTACACATAGTTTTCGTTTGTTTTTGCTAATGTCCATGGTATATGATAAAAGATACATTATTCAACTTACTATTTCATAAGTATTAATTAACATGATTGTTGTATATTTAGCACAAATCAACAAAGTACGAGTTCAGAGCTTCGGTCCAATTTAGCCAACCGGTTCGATAATTTGTACCACAGGGTTACTAAATTGGATTTCAATAAATTTCAAGCCTATAAAAAAACTATGGCAAAATATTATACGATACATTCTTAACAAATTAGGAAACGAAAAGGAACAGTAGTTAATAACATAGACAATCGATATTGTTTTACACGTTATCACGATTTTGAGTACAAGTTTTGTAATTCCAATTATCGTAACGCACACTTGTACCTAATCTACTTTGCCAGTCTTTTGCTTTCATTTATTGTTAGTCAAACATAACTACGCTATTATAACTTCAAAATATGATTTACTAAAAAAAAAATTCAAAATCCTTTGGTAAAGTTCCATACAACTTGATGTGGTACAATTTAGCCGACTAGGTGAGAGTGCTTTTAAAAAATCGGTATAAAATAGAGCTTATAAATACCGAAAAATGTTTCAAATAATTGTAATCCACACTAATTTACGCTTCTAAATAATATATTAGAAACACCCTGTGATTAAATTTAACAAAATTACAAACTAAACATGTATTGTCAAAAGTTACTTGAAAACAATGAAAAAATACTTTTCAAAATAAAACACACGTGTTTGTTGTCACGGCAAAAACCACATGGCCGATATTAATTGATTTTAGTTGTGTATCGCTGAGTGTTGCAATTACAGACATTCAATAAATACTTTACGAAATATGAGGGTGGTACAATTTACCCGGCGGTACAATATACCGAACTCTCCCCTAATCCACTTCAGTCCAATTCGCGTGCTTGTTGTAAATAATTAAAATTTAATTAAACGTCCTAGACTGCGGGAGGGATTACCCTCGGCTTGAGAGGGAATTATTAAAGATCCTCCTTACAGCTACTTACCACTGTTGCACTGAGCTGGCCATTGCCTACAAGTGTTAATTACTTACCTTTCTGTTGCACTCCTCCAATGAAAACTCATAAAAAACCCATAAAACTTATTAATTTATGCAAGAAGGCTTTTAAAAAGCACTTTTACAGGTATTAACCCTACCACTGCTTTAGGACAATAAATGGGCCAGTGCTAAGAAGAAGCAGCGCAAGAAAGTAAGTCAGCCTCTTTTTCAAGGGTTTACAGACTTTAAAATATACATAGTTCTAAACATTTATGCGAGCTAGGGCAGTTAAGCATGTTAAGTTATGTTCTTCCGATTAATTTCGTTGCGGGTCCAATGACAGTTAACTTTCCCCCGGGACAAACTTGACCTTCACTGGTTGGGTTACTGGCGGTCAAGCTGTAGATCCTGGCTACACAGGAGTTGCAGCGGTGGGGACCAGAGGTGGGAATAGTCCAGTGTTCATTACATATATACAATTAAAAGATTAAGATTCTACTTTAACTACAGTGTAAAATTAATTATTTTACCGATTTTGACTTTAATTATTTTCAGCAGTATTTAAATAAACTTTTTAACTACCTACTGCTGAAAATAAATAGATTTTAAAACGGAGCGGGTTTCGGAGGAAAGCTCCAAAATTGTACCGGTTTAGAAAACAAGCCAAGGCGGTGTACTGCAAAAGTATAGAAGGAATTTAAAGAACGTCGCTTCTTATGTACCTTAATAGGATTCGCACTCACTCACTCCACAACATCACCTAAACGCCATGGGAAATACTGAAAACTATATTTCATTACTAGCGGCCGCCCGCGACTTCGTACGCGTGAATCCCGTTTTACCTTTTTAGGGGTGGAGTATCGTAAAATCCTCTCTTAGCGGATGCCTACATCATAACATCTACCTGCATGCCAAATTTCAGCCCAATCCGTCCCATGGTTTGGGCTGTGCGTTGATGGATCACTATGTCAGTCAGTCAGTCAGTCAGATTTGTGTAATTAGGGCATGTAGAATTAAAAGCTTGGCTCTACATAAGATCTAATCAAATAACTGTTTCACGGCATCATCTGTTTACATGGAAATGTTTTTGGTGTGTTATGTGATAAAACATGAAGTCCCAATTTACAATAAAATTTATTTTCTACCTCTTCATGTTTGAACATTCTTGCTCATAGTTAGTTCTACGCTCCTTTCTTTAGTTTACTTTGTTTTAGTTAACTAGCCTCAACAAAATTCGAGTTCGAACCGAGTTTGGTCCGGAATCGAACACAACTGTTGTTCAGAAACAGAAAATACTCTGTCCATCCAGTATTGCGAGCTTTAGTTGCGTTTCATTTTATCAGTAAAATGGCAAAATATTTGCTTACGCTTCGTTAAACGTATTCAATGTTATTTCAAATATTCCACTTCGTGTTTGCTCACGTTGGAAAGAACTTCAATATTTATTGTACAGTTTTTTAAATTATCATAAGAGCTCATTGATTTCTTTGTTTGGAAATTGCTTTACCAAAATTGAATACGTAAGTACTACCTAATTACATCAAAAATTTATTTAACAAATTTAATTATACAGGTTTTATGCCTTATTACGTAATTACATTTAAACGATTCATTAACAATTTTGTGCAGAGAAGCGTTCAGCCTAATCTCTAATATCTACAAAAGTACTTAAATAATTACTTAATTAAATAGGTAATTCAGGATGATGTAAATAAAATAAAATTCCGAAATTGTAGTGCATATTACAAGATGTTGAAACTGAGAATTGATGTTCTTGAGTGGAACACTTGAGTCCGCCACTGTACAGTTTTTTTGTGCAAAAGTATAAATAAATAAACACTATTACAATGCTTACGAACAAAGTTGCGAGTAGAAAACAATCACACTAATATTATAACGGCGAAAGTTTGTGAGTGTAAGTATATTACTTCTTCGCGTCTAAACGGCTGGAGCGAATTAATTTTGGTCACCCTGGATTAATACATAGGCTACGTTTTACCGCGGGTAACACCGCGGGGCACAGCTAGTGAATTATATTAACCTTATTTTTAAGTCGGTTTTAAAGAAATCACTCAAGCTTAGTATATAAAAAGAGAGCCGAAAATATGCTACAAAAAAGCTCTCTACTATTTCAAAGTGCAAAGCTTAGGAAAATTAAGACGCCATTGGAAAGCTCTCAAAAGACTTCTCGATATGAAGTTCCGCTCAAGTGAGCTTCGTAAGTTCAGGCGCTTATACAAATAAGCTTCACGCGCCATATCCGGTGGACGATGAGCTAGGGGTGGAGGTATGTCGATAATTTAATCGATGGTTATTCATATTAATGCGCTAATCTGATAATAGGTTGTCTGGAAGAGTTTCCTTCCTAGAAAACCGCTTACCGTTTCAATGTATTTATTTTTTATTTTTCAGTGTTGTGTAGTGTGCTGTTATATCTTCAAAACAATTGTCTTATTAAAACAAAAAATGTTTAAAAACTGAGCAGTTATGCACATCACAAAGAACATCAGTTTCAAGAAAGTTAACATAAGTAACACGTAAAGGCAAAACTAATGTAAATATTAATTTATGCATTCTGCGCGCTACCATCCCTTTTAACGCTATAGGTACATAATACTGACGAATAAGGCACTGTGAGTATTTAACTCCATTTAAACATCGACTAGTAGTGTCCCAGCTCTGGTATTGAACTACAGCCAAGCGTCGATATTAGTTCGCACACAAGTCTCTCTTCGCGACTCGATGGAGATTTTAATAAAGCTAAGTTTTTGAAAGAACACAAACTTATGGGCTCTTTAAAGTTCGGGGCAGAAAATGTAAAGTCACTTCTTTTCTTTTTGCTTACTTTTGATGGAGTTATTTTAAGATATTATGCGCCAATTCATGAGTAGCTTCATTTTCTTAATGTTACTGGTAAAACTATTATAATTGGACGTTTTCAATACGGAGGCCTTGGATTCAATAATATCTAGTTTGTTGATTAAAAATTTTAAGTAAATGAATTAAATAGGTTTTCATCAGTTTTAGACCTTACGTGTGAATAATATTTATTATCCATAACGAGGAAGCTCTTGGCCTGCACCTGACCTGATGGAAAGTGATCATCAGGCCGAACGTGAAAGCGAGCTTCATCTGGAATCCTCAGCCACAGAGGAACTGAACTGGACTGGCTGTCTTACCTCCAACTGCCGGAACACAACATGCTGTTAACATTGTTGTTATGGCGACAGACTTCGGTAATGTAGGTTGTCAAATAAATGGTGACAAATAATGGGTAGAGCTCTGAAAAAATATAAAAGGTTGCAAATTATAGTAGTCTGAACCCAGCAGGCTACAGTCGAATCACGGGTTCACGGCCCAAAACAAATGCGTTTCCACCGACGTGTGAAATTAGCGGTCGGATGCTCGCATTAAATACCAATACAGAAAGACTTAATGAACATTGCAGAGTGAAATTATTCCTATTGTGGAATTATTGAATTTGTTGCTTTGCTTTCCATTTTTAGAACCTATAAAAAATTCATCGATGACATCGAACTAGTGACCCTCAAACAAATCACTATTATACTATTGTAGATTTAACATTTTTAGTTCTTCTTCTCCTTGTTGTGTCGACAACAAACCTACACAGCGTCAGCCCATAACTCCGCCACAAGAGTGTCAGTAGCCTTCATTAAATCTTCCTGCGTGCAGTTGTTTGGGCGCGCAGGGCACGACATCATGTGCTTCGTCGACTGGGGAACAAAACCACACTTGCACTCCAAGTTTGAGCCATCCAAGAATCCCCACTTGAACAGATTGTCCTTACTACGACCGACCTGCGTCCGAAGTCTATTTAAAGATTTCCAGGTAAGCCAGGGGAGCTCATGTCCAGGCGGAGGACTCTCAGACATAGGGACAAAAGGGCAGATTTTCAGTTCTATTCTGTTGCAACTTCAGCCATGTTATTTTTTGCGCAGAGCCTTAAAATAAATGATAAAAATTACTCATTAAAACATCAGCTACCTGCCATTTGCCAATTTACATTGATATTAAGAGATTTATTTATTTATTCATATTAGGAAGATTAGATTAACCGATTGTATGTTAATCCGTTAATCTCTCAAATAAGTAAGAAGAAGTCTGCATTTTCCTTTGACTTTAAGCTCGCATAAACTTATCCATAAACACTAACTTAAATTGTATTTGTTATTTATTTACCGTATACCTACTTATCTTAAAGGTACCTCCTCACGCTAAGTGACAATTCGTCGCAAACAAAATTACCAAAAGGTAACTCCTGAGGCCTCAGCCTCGAACTTAGCGGGCAGCGGGGCGGCGGCGGCGGCGGCGCGGGAGCGGGGCGGGCAACGCAGACCCGTTCTCGAAACCAGCGGGCAGCTCGTGCGGCGCTTTAGCGGCGAAGTGTTGTGTTCGGGGTTGTGTTGTCGAGATATTTGTTTTTATTCGCGAACGAAATGTCTGAACAACGGCGACAATTTTATTTCGATTCAAATTTATTCCTTACGCTCGATTTACTGTGGGCAAAAGAAGGAGTGCGCTGCCCGCTCGTTGTCCGCTCCCTCGCCGCTGCCCGCTCGTTGCCCGCTCCGGCGCCGCTGCCGCGCCGCTGTTTTCGAGAACCGGTCTATTTGATTTTACGCATAAGATCCTGCCGCTCCCGCCCCGCCGCCGCTCCCGCGCCGCTGCCCGCTAAGTTCGAGGCTGAGGCCTGAGGGACTCCCTGACGGCGTCGAACGTCGTAGCAAAGATTAGTTTGTCACAGTAGTGCATTTACTCGTATTCAGTATTATTTTTATCCACAAAGGAGAAGTTCTTGCATCACACCTGATTTAAATGGATGGATGGATGGATCAAGTACAACTTACAAGAATGAACTATTGTTTGTTTTGTTTTTTTTTTACGTCGTACGAACGAACGAACGACGAAGAGATTAAATATAAAAAAAACGTGTTTTTAACACAGTAAAACAACATGATTATCAAACGAAAATATGTATTGATCATCAATCATCATTATCGTCATCATAATCAACTTGGATTATAAAATTGGCATCTTGTTAAATTGGCTATTTTATGAAGCGAAGATTTTACTAACAAATGGATTATCATAAAAAAGGTTTGTAACATATGGATTTATTGGCCAGGGATTCCAGTAATAGAAAAAAATGTTCCTAATTTTTTTGTAAACTACAAAAATATGATAATATTTTTTTTTATCCACAACGAGGAAGCTCTTGGCCTGTATCTCACCTGATGGTAAGTGACTATCCAACTGCCGGAACACAACAATGGTTGTAGCTAGCCATGTCGAGGTTATAGCTCAAAAAGTTTAAATATATTTTAGACATTCCGATAACACTCGATAGTATAATATTTGAGTTTCATGCGTTGGTTCTTCTCGGCAGTAGCCTACTTTATATGTATTTGCAGTGGTAGAGTTGAATTAAGACGTGTAATGTATGAATGAATGCCTTGTGCCATGAAAAGTTACACTCCCATAGCATTAAATTAGCAATATTATAACTCAACTTCCTCACAATTACATAATTATTTAAGTTGTATCAATTATTTTTACAACTTCAGATGCAATAAAATACTATCGCAAACAATATAAAGTGTCGATTCTGTACAGTTGTCTGCTCTAGGCCTGTAAGTTTAGGCACAAAATATAACAGAAGGTAAACTCCATACTAAGCGCGCTCAAGACACGCACACATAGACACCGCTCACGTACGCGTTATCAAGACTGTCTCGGACGAATGCGAGGCGCGACTGCGTTCGCTTGAGTGACGCTGCTCACGCGTTTGTGAAATTATTTTTTTTTGTGCGAAAATGGGTGAACAACAAAAAAGGGGTATTATAACCTTTGTTAAGTAGATGGTTGCTTACACTCAACATTAAAAACTAAATTTTCGTTTTTTAAACTACCAATTGATTCCGGGAGGTAAGTAAGGTATTTATTTGTATTTCAATAGTTCGTTTAACGTTGACAAATTGAAATCCAACTCAATTATTAGGAACATCGAAGTGTTTTAAAGAGGTTTTAGGAATAATTGGATAAGTGTCAACCACCCAACTACATACTACGTCATACTACTTCCTTCTCATGTATTTGTTTGCAAACTATTACTATAATAATAACGTACTAAACATAACTACATAATTATATGTGGATAATGTGGATATCTGTTATTGTCTTTCTTCCATAGTATTAAAAGTTAGATTTTTCTATCATAACGAAATAAACGCAACACATGACAAGACAACCCTAGCGCGACGGCCGAGCGCATGTATGCGAAGCGAGGTACATACATGAGTTTACCTTCTGTTATATTTTGTGGTTTAGGTCCCGCGGGCCCAATGTAGTGCGGCGGAAACTGCCCCTAAACTATTACGTGCGGGCGATTGGCGAGCGTTCTTTAGATTAATTCGGTTTATTCGGAAATTAACTGCAAGTTAGGTGTATAGAAATGTTTTTTATTGGACTTTAAAAAAGGAGGAGGTTTAAATTTGGTTGCATGTTATTTTTGTATGAACTTGAGCTCAGTAGGTACTCCGTCATTTAGGTAGGTAAAGGATTGTTTTTTTTTATCTAGTACAATACAAATTTAATATTTACAGAAAAAGAAAACAAGTAAAATTAAAAATTTATTAATTTAAGGGCCGATTTTTCAATCGTCAGATAACTTTTAACCGAAGAATAAGTTTGTCAATTTGACATATTTCCCATACTGAAACTGTCAATGTGCCAAACTTATTCTTCAGATAAAAGTTATCCGACGATTGAAAAATAAGGCCTAAAACTGCTAAACTTCTCGATAAAAATAAGTTTCAACAAGATGTCGACTACCCGACTACGCCAGAAGGAGGGTTATGTTTTTAGTGTATTGTTTAAAAGTAGGCTAAATCGAGTCTGAACAACCAAAATCTCTTATTATGGGAATGCATCCAGTAGAGAGGTCAAATTCTAACAATTAAATTGATAAATCGATATAAAATGTAAATGCCTCATGTTGGAGTCACTCTCATTTTGTTCCCTACTGTGTGCAAGGCTTTATCTTTCGAGTGGACGAAGCATGCGGGCGATATGCATACAAAGGAGCTTTCAAGTTTCTTGAGCTTTGCGGAAGTTTAATAAGTCATGATAAACATATTCGAACAAGAGATAAAAACGAAAACGCTATATTTTTTAAGATTTTCACTCGATTTCCCTGACATTCCTAACTTTATTGCTATAAAATTATAATTGTTTGATGACTCAGTGATTACAGGAAACAACCCTATAGACTAAGAGCTAGTGAACGCCGAAATGATTCACCAACATTCTATCCTACATTGGGAGCATACGCTGATAAACTTTCAGCTTTTATAAAATGACGTAGGTCTGGCGTTCTCCAGCTCTTAGTCTACTAGTTAAACTACCGTGTAGCCAAAATATTAAAGCAATTATTCACTCAATAACCATTAAAATGACCAGGGTTTACACAATTTCTTTAGAATTTTTCCAGACTTAAAATGGAACCTCTTTTTTACCCGACTGCGCCAGACTTTTCGCCACCGATCTACCCGACAGCACTTCCACCCCCATCACTTAGATGGTTGGCAGTCCACAACAGTACGTTTCTCTAGAAACTTCCTGCCCCGTACAACCAAACTGTGGAATGGACTGTCGTCTGCGGTGTTTCCGGACGGATACGACCTGCAAGCTTTCAAGAGGAGAGCGTATCTTTACCTTAAAGGCCGGCAACGCACCTGTAACGCCCCTGGGTCTGCGGGTGTCTATGGGCGACGATAATCACTTACCATCAGGTGATCCGTCTGCTCGTTTGCCTCCTATCACATAAAAAAAAAAAAAAAAACAAAAAAAAAAGAAGAAGAATTATGTTTTTTACGTTTAAACTGAAGAAATCTGTGCTAACCCTTACGTTTATAAACATTACCTACGTAACGACAAAATTTTCGTTCATTTACACAATCAGTCTAAAAGACCTGACATTATTTATGTTTTTACCCATTATGAACCAAATCAAAAAAAATCCCATTTCAAAGCCCGCATATTCGTATTTGCGGATAAATACTGCACAGTGGAACGGAGCGCGAGCGTTTGCGCCAAAACAAAAAACGGAGAGATTTATATGCTGGGAAAATCAGAGGAATACCAATTTATAGAGTACGTTTTTGAAGGCGCTGTTCATGAGAGGCTTTGCTATTTTTTGGTTGCAAATTTTACATGGTTTTGCACTAGAACAAGGTAAAGAGTAAATAAATATTTATTAACCATGGTTGTGAGAGGTAAATTCTCATATTTCATTAAAATTTCATTCCTTCATTTCATATCAATCAAATCAATGTTTTGTTCCTAACATCCAAGACTTCATTAAAAAACCAGAGCAGACTTTCATTTAGTACCTACACGTTCAAATAATATATTGGTAAAATAAATATTATATCAGCAACCACATGCCCTTCACTATATTATGTAATTTAATAAAATAAAAAAACAAAGAAAAAATTACTCGAAATTCGTTAAAGTCCGTCAGACAAAAAAACGATTTGTCTTTACCATTAGATAGCCAGATATCTCCGTTAAATACATTTTAAAAATGTTTACCACCCAAAACAATAAAATATCAACCTTTATAATATGCAATGCACGCAAATTAACCTGCCTCACCGCATCACGCGCCCGCTCGCTCAAAACTGAATATTTCGCGCGTAAAAATATTTCGTTTCGCGCGTAATTTTCGGCCACAACCCACTGGGAGCGCGTTGTTTCGTATTTTTTCATTTGTACGATAAATGGACGGATATTATTTTGAATTTGCCGCCTTAAACACTGAGGTGACTCGTGGTTAATGTTTTTTATCGTTACAATGCTCTCAGCGTAACGAGACGGTTGATTAAAAATGTAAAATATTAAAAACAGTCATTTAGTTGACAAAGAACTATTCACAAAAATGGTTTTAACAAAAATAACTTGTTTTCAAGTAACAAATTCGATATTTTCAAGTATTTATAATTTACAATTTAGTTTGAGATGCAACTCTTACGCTAAAAATTAAATAACTATGGTTTTAACAAACTAGTAAAACAAATTCATTTTTTGATATTCTGAAATTTGAACTGATGTTTTTCCCGTGAATTTCGTTTTTTACCACATTTTTAATTCTTATAAATTTTAGTAATTATTTTCAATACTCTTTGATCCCTGTCCCTTCCTTCGTTTCAATAATCACCACAATATCCTTTAAGTGACCAAACCTCAACATTTCTTCTAACGCAGTCCCTTCCGTACATTTTCTACCAAATAATGAAATACAAAACAATTTGTAGCGCCCCCTGGCGGATTTATGACCGCCGGTTCGCACCCCGCCAGGGGCAAGTAAAGGACTTAGCACACTTATCAACTCGGAAACGGATCGTGACCGTATCAATTTGAGGCTGTCAGTATTCTTTATATGAAACTTTGGTCTATTCCACTTTGATCACCAGGATTTGATCACCCAGGAAATCAAAGTGGCCTCCAAGCGACAATTTGGTGTTCTTTGATCACGTATGGATAAGAAGTCCTCTTTGATCACCTAGGTGATCTAATCCATGGGTGATCAAAGGACACCAAAGTGTCTCCTGGAGTCTACTTTGATCACTTGGGTGATCAAATCCAAGTGATCAAAGTGGAATAGACCGAAACTCCATACTGTATACATACGCAATCACGCATACTTATCCGCACTGTAACGGTAAACGCCTCGCGTTCGATAGCGCGCGAAAGGTGATGACAGCTCGCGAAGGGTGATACGGTGTTGATCCCTTTCCGAGTTGACAAGTGTGCTACGACCTTTATTCACAATTGACGGAAGGAAGAATTATGTGGCGAGATGATTAATATCAATGTGATGAATATTTAAAAACAGGCAGCGTTCAAAGTGCGGAACTAGATGATTTGTGTAGATAATGATGATGAACTTATTTATACTCCGTGCCAGCAGAAACAGGATTTTTTAGGTGAATACATTAATGGTAACATCTTGCTTTGGACCCGAAAGGATATTAACACCCGAAAGGATTATTAGGGAATACTTTTGTCACGGAATTCATCAAAATTTGGCGGCTCGTAACTAGCTATCCAATCATTATCTGGATCTGAAATTTATTTTGTTTGACTAAAGATATATTCGATATTAATATCAAATAAAAAAACAGGTTGAAAACTCGCGAGAAAAAAAAATTGAAGCAGTTTTTAGGTCTGGAAAAAGTAAATAAAAAACAAATATATTAATTTAAAAAAAACGTAACTCACTTAGGGTCAAATGGCGAACTTGTATTCTTAAAATGACCTTACCTATACACCCACGAAGTTTGTCTAACCTTCCGCCAATCACCCTGTATAATTTTATTACTGAAAAGTTGTCAATTCAATTTTCGTCAAATTGTAAGTAGGTAGTGGTTCTGTTTTTAGCACCCTTAGATAGTCTGACACCTAAACCGTTGAACTATTTTCGCCTCGAATATACTATTCAAGTTGGATTTAGATTTTTTAAAGGTTTTGTCAAAAGGCCTCTTTACCGTAATTTATTTCCTCCATAACCATAAATATAAAGGTTTAAGTAATTTCGAGTGGCACGTGCGTGTAATGGACATCAAATGCTAATTTTATTCCTTTTTCGCCGCTAAAAATGCGAAATTACGGCAAATGTATATTATAAATCCGCTGGCATAACCTTTTGCACCTTGGCGTTCTTAATCACCATTTTTGCACAATTTCAATTCATTCAGTAACTACGTAGTCAAGTGATTTTACTGTCGTCCTCACACGATCGTTTGTGTCAACCAAATGACGTCCACTGCTGGACAAAGGCTTCCCTCAAGTATTTCCATAACGACTGGTCATTGTACATTATTTTAAAGAAATTAACTGTCGAATTCAAATCAGAAATGAGTAGATCCGTAAACGAACTAAAGTCACTAACATAGCCCGACGGATTACGGCCGATAGGGCAACAAGGTTCTGGAGTGGAGGAAAACGCAGCGTGAGACGTCCACACACAAGGTGGACCGACGACCTGATAAAGGTAGCAGGAAGGCGCTGGATGAAGGAAGTTCTATGAAGGCCTATGTTCAGCAGTGGACGTCCTATGGCTGAAATGATGATGATGATGAACTGTCGAATTTTACTAAGATATTTAAGTTAGAAAGTGGCTTGCACATAAACTGAATTCTTATTCTGTGAGCGGTATTAGGCAAGTACTTAGTACTAAGCGTGGAGCTGAGTTACCGTTACTCAAACTTACACAAATTGTACGTATTTCAAATATGAATAAAATAGCTTACAATTATTTATATTATTTCTTTTTTTTTTCTTACAATTTCTCACTCTCAATCACTTATCAAATATAATAAACTGTGTCTGCACTCGTGTATTCATCAAAACAGAAAGCATTTCGCAGTAAATTCAAAACAGGAGTCAATGAAACAATAATATGAAAATTTTGCAGCTCTCACAAAGAGAGCGAACAAACTTATTTCTCCACAATACGTATCAATATTCCGCCCGCGAGTGCAGTGAAGCGAGGCTGTATTGAGAAGCATCGTGTGTTTAAGGCGGAATAAAATAAACATGACACAACGGTCGCTCATTCAGAATATTGGAGACTGAAGAAGAAAGACCGGTGCTGTCAAAACACTTTGTGTTAAAAACGCAACCACACAGTCTTTCGACTTCAAAGTTGTGAGATCTTCCTATAATTTCAAACCTACCTAAATGTAAAATAGTGAAAAATTTTGATAGATGTTTGTTATAAGACTTTAAACTATCGCGTTCCATTTCAACTAAAATACGATGACACCGCGAGCCGCCAGTCTGCTTGTAACCACGGCTGCAGCACAGCAGTCGAAGTCGAGAGTACATAATGTAACTCATATAAAAATGTCGCGTTGAGACCCGTGTTTCTCTATTCAAGATGTTTGTTATTCTTTCACACAAAAACTACTGAATTCACGTAAGCGACCTCCTCTAATTGACCAGAGACAAATGTAGGATTTGGCTTAACCTGTGTGGACTATCCACACCGGCCTGGCGGGTCGGAGAGGCATGTGTGCCTACCATGAGTTTACGTTAGGTGTGCTCGCTAGCGACTGCGTAAAAAAATGACATTTAAATGTATGACATATTGTGCAGCGCCCCTAGCGGCTACTTTCAAGAAATAAAATCTTCATAGAATCTTTTGACGTATTCGCTAGCGAGCTCACCTAACGTAAACTCATGGTAGGCACACTGATATTCGCATAATATCTTCGCTAGTCGCCTCTTAGGATATACATGGGAAAAATGAAGGTGGAAATCCTACTTTGCCTGATAAATATACCTAGCACTTGTTATTTCGAAATGTATCAAGCAACTTCATCATGTACCTAAACCTAAGGACTAAGAGAACTGAGTAATAATAATATGAAACCTCGTTAAACTTAGTTTAGCCGCCGCGAGAAGCCCCCGTGAAGTGAAACAATCACAAGCGAACACAAACAACCGGCAGCCATGTTTGTGTAAGCCGCCATTTTGACAGGGCTGGCTTCATACAAGTGATGCTTGCAAAAACATAACCCTCCTCCTGGCGCAGTCGGATAAAAACATCTTGGAAATCACTTTATTATTTGACAAGAATTTATCTACAAGTTTAGTTAAGTATTAAATAATCTTGTTTAAACTAAACGATCTAAAACTACTTCAGTACCTCTAGTACGAAAAACTTTCGAGTTCGTTTCGTTGCGTATTCAAAGTGTCATCGAAAAATTTTGTATGAAAAATTTAACAGCGCCCCCTAGGGCGGCTATAATATAGGGGGCGCTGTTTAATTTTTCATACAAAATTTTTCGATGACACTTTGAATACGCAACGAAACGAACTCGAAAGTTTTTCCTACTAGAGGTACAGCTATGCCTTTATAGCATTGCAATGTTTCACCAAAATTCGCACAGTAGGTAAATGACTAACAACATCAAAACGATTCACGCTCGTATTCACAAACATTACTATGAGGTCTCACAGTGCGCGTGGACGCACAGGGTCACACACAAACCAGTCATAGAGCTCTATTCAACGCTGTGCGTTCGTATTGCTGCTTCACTTAAGCAAGCATCGTTTGTGAATAAGGGCACATTGTTAGTTTGAGACACTGAAAAAGATAAAATAATTTTTAAAAGGGGATCCTTATGAAATCTTCCTTGAAAGAACAGTTTAAATAAATTTTATAGATCTTTTTATCTTCATAAATAGTGCATTGCATTGTTTAAAACGAATTAATGACTACAAAGTTGAGGATACAGCTAAGTAGTAATTAATAAATTCATCCCCAATCAGTGAAATCCAATCCCGTCTCCGACCAGCTTCCCAGCTATTCGCTTCAATATAAATTCCTTCACCTCATAGTTGGCACGCCTGATCTGCATCGCTGACGGGACTCCTGATGAGAAGGAACTTCGACTATGTGGGATAGTTGGCTGATTGAGACAATTAAGACGCTAATCGAAGTTTAGCAGCTTTTGACTGGGGATTCACCTACTTGAAGTCTAAACTCGTGTCTCTTTTCAAAAAGTATCAATGATTGATTTCTAATAAGTACACATTTTTCAAAAGTAGTAACCCTAGTCGTAGATTGGACCCAAAACGATGTAGATAAAAATAAAAATAAATAAAGATAAAACCTAAGTTATGAAATGAAATGAAACTTTCCAGGGCACTTAATATACACTTCCCAAATATAGCTTGCCCTACCACCACTTCGGGACAACATTATGGGCTGGTGCTGAGAAGAAGTGGCGGAAGAAACTCAGTCACCTTTGTCAGCCTCTTTTTCAATAACATACAATAATTTATAGCTTACATGACACGTAATAAATGCGAGCTAGGCAGGTAAAGTCCACGCACTCAGTCATTTAAATAATCGTTTACTTTGTAGTATCCTTTGTCATAAGGATTTTCTTAACGCATAGGATACTTAATACAACAATATTTCAATTTGATAATTTAACTTCAGAGTTAACTTGAGGTCAACTAGAGAGAAGAACGCCATAATTACGGCATTAATAAGTTCGTCTTTTGTATTTGTTATCAGAACTCATAGAAATTGAAATATAAATCACTGACCAGCACTATCTAGACGTCCCTTCATTAGCGGGATTATTGGAATAGTTGTGAAGTCGGCGGCGGCCGTGAAGTTCATAATCTGGCTTCCTTTGAGAAGTATTTGCGAATTATTAGTTAGGGCCAGTTTGGACATAGCTAGCTACTTTGTTGAGGGGACTAAGATGGCATTTGCTCTAGGATCGATTAATTGAAATAAATACTATCTATTGGGTTGCCAAGTTCTTTCTGGGTGAGGTTCATATTCAATCAAAGGCTAATCTGACTAGGTAATACGTTTACCTTAATGTAGGTACTCTAACAGCGTAGTAACTATGTACCTAGTTACCAAGTTCCAACTATTATTAAAATTATGGAAGACATAAATAAGGCTTTGAACCTAATAAATCCTGTCCTGAAAACTATTTCACGGATAGAATATTATATTTTCAGATAGGTACTCTTTTACAAAAGTTTGTCTGCTACAAATTCGTTTTCAGTTCGTGAAATATCGACTAAACCCTGGACATAACTGTCATCATCATCATCATTTCAGCCACAGGACGCCCACTGCTGGACATAGGCCTCCCCTAATGCTTTCCATGTTGCCCGGTTAGTAGCGGCCTGCGTCCAACGCCTTCCTGCTACCTTATGATGATGTAGCGTCAGCGTATACTGCATTTGTTTATTAGACAAAACACAGTAGGTCGCGCGTCACGACTGACGCACATCTTATTAGTATATAAGCAGTTAATAATTAATAAACTACGCTCTTGATTATCGCACACGCATCCAGCTGTTTCATTTGTCGTCTCCCTGCTCAGGAGCCAAAATGTCGTCGGTCCACCTTGTGACATAACTGTATGTTTCCGAAAAATCCCTACCAATATTATAAATTCGTCTGTCTGTCTGTCTTTCACGCCTTAACCACTGAACCGATTTTGATGAAAAAGAGCAAAGAGATAGTTTGAGTCCCGAAAAAGGATATAGGATAGTTTTTATCCCTTTTTTTGAAATAGCGACGCGTTTAGTTTTTCTGTAACGAACAAAATTTCACGCGGGCGAAGCCGCGGGCGGATAGCTAGTAAATAAATAAATAATAGGAACTATTTCTAAAGAACCAAAATCCAAGCGCATTCCGAGTGCAAGCTATTAATAAAAACAAACATTTGTCTGTCCGACAAGCAGATGGCGCAATGATGAGACGTATGAATAAAACATGGCGGACAGCGGTGAGGCGGCTTTAGACGGCTTTAGTGAATAGGTGAACGGTGAACAGAGACGAACGTCTTTACTGGCTATCTCGTGGAAAAATGGCCACTTCTTGTCTCTGTCAGTTTATGTCTATAGATGATCCTACGCTTTCTTTTGTAAATGATACCTGTAACTATAAGTCTAGCACTTACCTAACTCAGTTAGTGTCTGAGGTATGGGAGGGTGTTTTTGTAACTATCAGTGAGTCTTCAAATAACCGCCTCTGTGGTCTAGTGGTAAGACCACCTGCTTCAGACGCAGAGGTCCCGGGTTCGATTCCCAGTAGGGGCAGAATTTTCTGTTCGGTTTGGTTTGTGGTAGGGCTTGTTCCAAGTCCGCCTGGCTAGCTACCACCATCTTAATATTAGAGTGTCTAATAATAAATTAATACTATCTCTACTGACGTTAAGTGTATGCAGCCTAAAGAACAGTTACTTATTAAGTAATTTTTAAGTAATTAATACTTTATCAAGACTTAAACACTTTTCAATAGTTACCTTTTTTGGCTTTGAACCATATCGGAAGGCAATTATTCCCATATTCATGGGATCATCAAACGGTACCCAATTTTAAGTTTACACAGTAGGTAATCCAATTTACAGGTCAAATACCTAACACTAGTCTAACGTTTACCTCAGCCAGTACCTCAGCCATGGGAGCGGCACGGGAGGTGTGATATTGACATTAAGATGTGACAGACATACAAATCTGAAGTTTTGCTGACGTTTGACATAACAAAAACACCCTCCCTTGCCGCTTCCATAGCTCAGGCACTGACTGAGTTAAACGCTAGAACTACGAGTATACTTTGTTATTACAATAGTATATTGCTAGCTCCACGAGCCCGCGTCTGTCTCGCGTAATGCCATAAGACGCCCCATTATTACGCCCGCTATTGTAGTCCAGGGGCTACTGTGCAGGTTTTTGTACATATAAAAATTAACTGTCTTAAATTAATAATTTCGATGATAAAATCTTTATTAGTCCCAAGTGACTGAGTGACGTAGTATGCTTAGGCTTGAAGTAGACCGACGATCTGGTGAAGGTCGTAGGAAGTTAAAAGCGGTCAGCGCAGGATTAGTCGTTTTGGATTTTTTTTGGCCGAGGCTTTAGTCCGGCAATGGATGTCATTAGGCTGAAAAAACTAAAAACTCATTAAAAAACTAAAACTCATTAAAACTCATTTATTTCTGTAAATAGGCATAAAAAAAGCACTTTTACACGTCCCAGTATTAACCCTACCACTGCTTCAGGACAATAAATGGGCCAGTGCTGAGAAGAAGCAGCGCAAGAAACTCAGTCACTATTGTCAGCCTCTTTTTCAAAGGTTTACATGCTTTAAAATGTACAAAGTTATAAATATTTATGCGAGCTAGGCAGTAACGTATCCCAAACATTTTTATCTTTTAAATAATCATCGACTTTATAGTAGCCCTTTTTCATTAAGGTACTTTTAATATGTGCTTTGAATTTATGAATGGGTAGTTCTACAACAGTTTGTGGTAATTTATTAAAGAATTTAATACATTTTCCCATAAATGAATTACCAATCTTATGCAATCTGAAATTTGGAACGGCAAGTTTATTTTTGTTTCTTGTATTAAAGTTATGCAAATCGCTCTTTTTCGTGAATTGCTCTATATTTTTGCGGACATATAAAAGGTTTTCATAAATGAACTGTGAAGCTACTGTCAGTATGTTTATTTCCTTAAAAAAATCTTTCAAGGAAAATCGGGGTCCAAGGTTATAAATGGCCCGCACTGCTCTCTTCTGCAGAACAAACACAGTTTCAATGGCCGCGGCTGAGCCCCACAACAATATGCCGTATGACATTATACTATGAAAATAGCTAAAATATACTAGCCTTGCCGTTTCAATGTCAGTTAACTGCCTTATCTTTCTCACTGCAAAAGCAGCCGAACTGAGCCTTTTTGACAAAGTTTCAATATGAGGACCCCATTGAAGTTTAGCATCTAAAGTGATTCCCAGGAATGTTGTGGAATTTATGCTATTTAATGGTTCATTCTTCACCATCAATTGCGTGGAAACCTGCCTCACATTAGGTAAGGTAAATTTAATGCACTTAGTTTTGTTTGCATTTAACAATAAGTTGTTAACAGTGAACCAATGTAGAACCTGTGAGAGTGTGTTATTAATATCGTCAAAATTTACTTTACCTCTATCAACTTTGTAAATGAGAGATGTGTCATCAGCAAATAACACAATATCACACAGATCTTTTACAAATTACAGGAAAAACCAACGAGAAAGTCTTATTTTTCAAGTCAAAACTCATTTTTTTTAAATTTGTTTGAACTAAGCATTATGGTATTTACAAATTGATAGATTTAGTTAGATACTAAGTTCAACTTTCCAGATTTTTTATAGAAATTTCACTTTGTAAATTCATCTTCACTAATTTTTCAGCTGGAAAACTGAGTATTGCCAAATATCGTAACATCAAATACCGCTGCACATTTCTCAAAAACTGCAAGTTGGCGCGCGGCCACGGCTCTCGCCCGGCAATCCGTCAGCCATCGGGTAGGCTCTGCTAGGAAATTATTCAGCCATTTTCTATCTGACTAACAAAACCGTGAAAAGGTGGTTCTGTAATAATTTGTAAATTGGCTAAAACTTTAAGTTGCTTCAAGGTTTATTGGGACTAATAGTGTAAAAAATATAGACTTTAAATTAGTTTCTGTACGAATATCTTGCTTTTGCACTTGAAAACTACTTATTAAATGGATTTTAATTTGCCAGGAAAAAATTGAGGATCTGGCCTACACACACACACCTCAGATATGTTGGGAAGACAGGTGGATTATTAGCACATCACAATTTTGTGTCGAATTCAGAATCAATTTCTAGCGTCAGAATTAGACCCATTTCTCTGACCGCTAGTCGTCCAATTTTGATAGCCAGCCAAAATTCACAAATTGTACCTGCAGAATTTTGAGCAATCTTGAAGGCAAATCAGGTACATTCAGGACTATTTGCAAAACAATTTGAACATTTCGTACGCGGACAGACCGCGAGGCTTGGCTGGCTGCCACCTGCGGCCGAGCCGCTTGGCATGCTTCTTCCTGCATTAGAGAGACAAATGATAACTCCTTTCGTAATTCCTCAAATCTAGTTACTTTGCGAGCGATTCAATTTTTCAAAAGGGGTAATTTTTGGTGCCAATACAATCACAAATCCACACCCCTGTACTTTAGTAATATTATAAAGAGGGCGAAAAGCTAGTTATTAATAAAACGGGTTTAGCCCGAGTTGAAGACATTTGTTAGAAATAAAATGCTGATGGTGATGGTGATTGAATAAATTCTTAACTAACCCTCCTTCTGGCGCAGTCGGGTAAATATAGCGTATCGTTTATTATGCAAACAGCTAGGGATTGGAATTCACTGTCCGCTGCTGTCTTTCTAAAACTATAATCCTGGCCTCTTCAAGGTGAGAGTGAATAGGCACTTAGAGGACAGATAATGTACTAGACTGCATCTCACTTAACACCAGGTGCGATAATACCTGCCTTGTTATGCATAAAAAATAGTCGGCAGCCTGTCCCCTGGCCCGCCGCGAGCCCTGTAATGCGGCCCTCCGTAGGCCGGTATTGCGCTATGTTTACCGATACCATGCTCTGCCTCGCCGTTACGAGGTGATTTACATCCATTGTCTAATACAATAGTGGTTTTCGTTTGTCAGTTGGTTAACAACAGAAATTATTGTACAGGTTTCAATAAGTTTGCATATTTTTTACCTCACGTTATTGTTACCAACATTCTTGGCTTGCATTTCAGCTAAAGGGTAAGGTATCCATGAGCGAAGGTAAAAGCTGGTTTCACCCGTAATTTTCAATCATAGAAGAATAGGTACGTACGTACCTCCAACTGTATAACAAATAATGCTGATAACACTGCCATAGAAAGGCGACAGATTTGCGTAAGATCCTATAGGGATGTGAGCATGACACATGCTGAGCGGTGGCCAATTTTGGTTCTAACTTGTACTTGTTTTTTGTTAATTGATTCTGTGTGCTATATTTTATGTTGGAACCAAATAAATGTTTTTCTTTCTTTCTTTCTTTAAGATCCCAGTTATTTATTTTCTTCATTTTTATGGTCTTAAGATAATTTTGACCCTGTAGTAGTTTTTTCTGTGCTTATTACTTCATCAGCCATACCCTTACCTATTCCGTTCCTCCGAGTTACCCACTAATTAAGTACTTGAGCTTAAGCCTAACTATTCGACTGGCCAGCGACCTTTATTCTCAAAAATATTTCATTTCTACCCTCGCAAATAAAGGGTTACGTTGCTGCGTAACCCTTTTACCGACACTCCAAATGCTCTAGAATAGTCTCTAATTAAGGTTCCCCTGTATATTGAAGTGTCAGACACAAAGTGTCAGGGCAGCTTCCACCAAGGCGGAGCGGTGCGGAGAGGAGGAGAGAAGTTTTTTGAATAACCAATCAGATTCCATTATTTGCACATCTTCACTACGCTTCGCTTCGGTGGAAATGGATCGAGCGGAGAAGTGTCGGGCGCACTTGTTTTTCTATAGAATTTGACAGCGGCGCGGAGAAGAGCGGAGCGGTGCGGAGAAGAGCGGAGATGTGCGGAGCGGTGCGGCGTTTCATAGATAAGATAACAATAGACTGACAACCTGTCTACGCACAGTAAAGTAAGTAAAAAAGTAAAAAATGTTTTATTTAACAAAAAGAGCGACATCACATTTACATAAATTACAAAAAGAGACATCTCACAATTGCGAGCGAGGGGCGAACGTTCTGCGAACGAACGAGCAAAGTTAGGTTCGCGAGCGAACATCTACGAAGACGGCCCTGACGCAGAGAGTCGAGTGCTACTTCGTACTAAACGGTCTCACTTTGTGATTTGTAAATACCAAAGTCAACGAATAGATTACTAATTCAGCTTCACCGCACATATCTCGTAACCGCACCGCTCAGCCCTTCTCCGCTACACTTTGGTGGAAATAGCCTGCCAGCTTTTTTTATGTGACATGAGGCAAACGAGCAGACGGATCACCTGATGGTAAGTGATTACCGCTTCTATTAAAGCTTCGCCGCACACCTCTCGTCTCCGCATCGCTCCGCTCGTCTCCGCTCCGCCTCGGTGGAGACCGGGCCGACACTGCAGCTCGTGCGAGCCACTCGGCGTAACTAATGCGGACTATTCCGCTCCGCTTTTCTCCGCTCAGCTTTTGTGGAAATAGCCAGCTTCGCCGCATATATCCTCTCGTTTCCGCACCGCTCCGCTCTTCTCCGCTTCGCTTAGGTGGAAATAGCCAGCTTCGCCGCATATCTCCTCTCGTTTCCGCACCGCTCCGCTCTTCTCCGCTCCGCTTTAGTGGAAATATCCAGCTTCGCCACACATCTCTCGTTTTCGCACCGCTCCGTTCTTCTCCGCTCCGCTTTGAAAGTAAGAAGAAGTAAGAAATAAAAAATATTTATTTGGTACTAAAAATAATGATACAAATTAACAACAAAATGTACCAAATTGGTCTGCTCAGTATGAGGCCTGCCAGCTTCGCCGCACATCTCTCGTCTCCGCACCGCTCCGCTCATCTCCGCTCTTCTCCGCTCCGCCTCGGTGGAAACGGCCTCAGACACTGCAGCTTGTGCAAGCCACTCGGCGTAACTAGGCGGGCTATTTCAGACGCTGTTACGCGACTCTGCCCACTTGGTTCGCGAGGCTCTTGCGTACTGCCTCTTTGATAACATTTTAGTTATCTAACCTAAGTTATGCAGTATCTACTCGTATATAAGGGTCCTGAAGAATCCTGTTTTGCGGGATCCAGTGAAGCAGGATCAGGACTTGTGTATTTACACGACGTTATCCTGTATTTTGCAGGTACAGCTTTAAACGGTAGGTACGAGTGTTTTCAAAAAATTATATTATGCAAGAAGCTGCTCGTGGGAACTCTTCTTAAACAATATTTGTAATTAAACTGGATCCTGTTTTTTACTGGTTACGAATCGTTTTTTTGCTTAGTCTTAAAACACAATAAGTTAAAACTTTGCACAGAACAGTACCTGCCCAAAACGGAATGCCTCCGTTGGAAAGATCACAGGTATCTAATCTAAGTTAGGAGTATCTATGTTTGTGGATTATGGCCCGAGCAGTGAGTGCACGGATCAGCTTGACCTGGTGTCCACCCATCACGAGCTCACGCAAACACTCTTGAGTGATCTATATGCCATGGCCTCAGCACTCTGCAGTGTACGTCAAACTGGGAGCACAAATTTGCGATGGATGTTTTACGTTTTATTTGGGTTCAAATATAATATTTAAAACGGTTATTATTTAAAGCTTCTAATATAAATTATTGGAAAAAAACTCATAAATCTCATTTATTTTTTGCAAGTATAAGCTTTTAAATGGGCCAGTGCTGAGAAGAAGCAGCTCAAGAAACTCAGTCACTTTCGAAAACGTAGCTAGCAAGCAAGCAAAATTAGGACTTGTAAAGGTGCTTTTTAAAAGCTTGCTTGCATAAAATGAGTTTAATGAGTTTTCTGTAATTCGTAATCCTGTTTCAGTCTGAAACAGGATTACGAATTACAGAAAACTGCACAATAATTGTGCAAATAAATATTTGAATTTGAATATTTATTTTCCACGTTGCAATATTCGCTGGGGTCTCAGTTTCAGATCCGAATTATCGGTCTTATCATAACTTTCTATCAGGTGATATGCAGGCACAGAACTTTCTCATTGTGGATAAAAAAAATTACCTAATCCGTTTCATATACTTATTTTTATGTTCCTGACGCAGGCAAAGAGCTTTTTCATTGTGGGTTATAAAAAAAAATGTAATCCGTTTCACCTACATATTATTATATTCCTGTGTTAGTCTTAATATTCATTTTCCACGTTGCATTGAGTCGTGGGGTCTCAGGAAGCAATATTCCCGTTCGGTGCTGACGCATATTACGCTTGTTTGCCGGCGGACGGATGCCTGTTATTAAATCGGCAGCTTGTCAATGCTGGAATCTGGCAATATTACGTTGTGGGTTTGAGTGCAAGGATATTGCGAAGTCACATCGTTCGTTCGTTCTTACTTCGTTCGTTACAGCCAAATGACGTCCTCCCCCAAGTTTTTCCACAATTCACTGTCCTGGGCTATCTATATCCCGTTATACGATTACATTTATTCATTTAAAAAATGAGGGACAAAAGACAAACTCAATGTCATATGGCATTGTCCAACAGCTAACCTTTAGGTCAAACAAAAAAGAGTAGGTAGTGCCAAAATAATAACACTTGTGGGTACTAGTCCTAACACTAAAATACGGACATGAGATTAGCGCGTTTAACCAAACAAACAACGTTATTATATCTAGTATACCTATCTAAAAAGCGAAAAGTCATGTCACTGACTGACTGACTGACTCACTCACTCATCACGAAATCTCAGAAACTACAAGTGCTAGGAGTCTTAAATTGGGACAAATGGATGGGCGTTCCTTTTAGAATGTAGGTGTTTACTCAGAAGTTCAGAACGGATTTTACGAAACTCCACCCCTAAGGGGGTAAAACGAGATCAAAGTCGCGGGCGGCCGCTAGACTAAAACTCTTAAACGTTATAATATTAGTATAGATAACGACCCTTAGAACGTGTAATTGTGAATAATTTTCCAATCTCCGTTATATACGCCGCGTCGAGTGGGCTCGATCAAGCGTCCACTTTACATTCCAAATCGGTCCCGGAGACGAGGGCAATCAGTGCGGTAAACAACCTGCATAACATAAAGCAAACCAGGAAAATGTATACTAACTGACGGGTGACTTTGCAATCAGTATAATTTTTTTTTAATAAGCTCCATAGAACAATTTAACAATACTATTTTCTACTTCGTTTCAGCCAAATGACGTCCACTGCTGGACAAAGGCCTCCCCCAAGGCTTTCCATAATGAACGGTCTCTGTATTACTTTATCTTAATTATTTTTAATCGTATTATTTAATCGTAAAGTTTAATAGGCAACATTTGTTGATAAACTGTTTATGACTAGTGTGAAACAAGTTTACCATGAACACAGGTTTCTGAAACTTGGCCGTCCGCACTTGCTCTCCACTCATAGCGGGGAGCACGGCAACATGTATCATAAACAATGTTTCATCACCTATGTTTATGGACTGTTTACAGAGATGATGAAACATTATGAAACATTGTTTATGAACAGTTTATAAACAGTGTTTATCAACAAATGTTGCCTAATGAATACATGGCCTTAGTCTTATTTGCGCACACCATTATGTCTGTTTAACTTTGCAATTAACTGTGTGTACGAATTTTTCTACGAATGGTTTGTCTGTTGCGTTATAAAGCCTATACGAGTAAGTACGTTTATTATTATTATGTTGTAGTAAACAATATTACATGTTTGTCTTGGCAAGTTGCCTCAAGTTAAAGTCCTAACCAAAGTATTACTCTATTATGTTTCGACCAGCAATTTAGTAAATTAGTTAGGCCCTCAGGTCCTCTATACAGGGTGTTAGGTAAATGGGTATATGAGCCGACACTAGCCCATGTTAACATGGGCACATAAAATGGTATGGTGAAGTCAGAAAATTGATATCTTTATTTAATAATTTTAAATTTCATACAAATCGGATTTTATCAAATTTATTTTGTATGAAAATTTAAAAAATTAAAATGATGATATCAAACTGAATTCACCATACCATTTATATGCCCATGTTAACATGGGCTACTGTCGGCTCATATACCCATTTACTTAACACCCTGTATAGGTAATCGTTTATCATAATAATAGGTAAGTTATCCATCTTCAGTGACAATTTGCGCCTAACCTAAAATAAGGGATTTAGATTTATATAATAACAATACAAGCTAAAGTTGGACAGAGTGACACTAATTAACTGGTATTTTGTTGAAGTAAACATTTTGAGTTACAAGAACATTAGTGAACTGTGTATAAGTGTGTCGTAATAACGTCAAACAACTATATTGCCAAAAATTTTCAAGGATTTGGAATCATAAGTTAAAAACCGTTATTTTTAAATCTGCAAACAAACAGTGTTGCATTGGGAACATTAAACTGAATTTAGTCACCAAAAGACTAATGGCGCCATCTGTTAGTGAGTAGAGAAAGTGAAAAAGCAGAAAGCTCTCACCGCCATCTAGCGGTTGGAATAGTAGGCATTTAATTACTACTTAGCATCGATAGAGGTCGTTACGAGTATCATCGACAGAAAATGGCTTCGACTAAAACTGAAAATTACGGTCCTTGCGCTGCCTGCCTTCAAATCATATCATCTCGCCAATTTTTGAAATGCTGTCTATGCTCAAAAAAGTATGACATCATATGCGTCAACGTAAGTGAGCAGCGCTTTTACAACACCATGACCAAACAACACAAAGACAATTGGAAATGTGACGAATGCAAAAATAAAATGCCTAAAAAGGATAACAGCAAAACTCCCGTAAAACCAGAGGTCTCCAACGTCAACACTCGAAGACGCATGAACGCGGGACCACCGGCTGCTTCACCATCAAGCCCTCCACCACTCCGTGCGGCAGAGGGCGCCACAGACATCTCGACGCCTACATCGGCAGCTGCTGAACTCGCCACTGAAATCAGACTGCTGCGGGAGGAGATGAGAGCGGTTCGTGAGGAGATGCAGGAGTTCCGGGGCACCTTAAACAGCCTCACCACTGCCGTCGAAGTATGCAATAGGCGGATCGACGGGCTAGAGGCCCGGATGGATGCTGTCGAAAAACAGAGCGGGGACACCACCAACTCTCCCGCAACCGCGGCCCTGGAGCGTACAGTTGCAGAACTGAAACTGGACCTGAACGATCGTGACCAGGAACTTCTATGTAACGACATAGAGATTTCAGGAATACCTGAGGAAAAGAATGAGCGTTGCTCTCACATCGTACTCACGGTCGCTCAAAAACTAGGAGTCAAATTGGAGGAACAGGACCTTGTGAGTGTGCAGCGAGCTGGCCCTGTGCGGCACGCGGCGGCGGGAGACGCGCCGCCCCGCCCGCGCCCCCTGGTGGCGCGACTGGCGCGGCGCGCCCCGCGGGACCAGCTGCTCGCAGCGGCGCGGGTGCGGCGCGACGCGACTACTGCAGGCTTAGGCTTAAATGCAGCTGCTAGGCCTCTTTATGTCAATGAACGACTAACTCCTATAAATCGCAATCTTTTTTACAAGGCTCGAATGGAGGCAACCCGAGCTAAGTGGAGGTATGTGTGGACCCGTGAAGGCAAATTATACGCTCGCAAAGACCATGGCGCGCCACGGCATCGACTGCGCTCGGAAGCTGACATTGACAAAGTTTTTGGCTAGTGTTAACGTTCGCTCATTTCCTTTGCATATTTTATAACACACAAGGTAATTGGTACATAGATTATAATAATATGTTAAACTCATTTCAATATTTTACATTTTGTTACGTTTTATGCGAGAATGTTTATGTTGTTTTATGTTTTTTGTTTTTTAATAGATGTTTTGTATTTTTATACTATAACCTAAGCTCTTACGGTTATAGCTGGCTCTGCAAATTGACACCAGTTCTTTTTATATGCGTGTGTAATTTTGTTTTTACCCATAATAATAATCTAATTACTCGTTTCAATCCGCTGCCGTATTATCCGACTTGCGACTGTTTCTTCTTGAATATATCTTGTGCATACACACTCTACACTACACATTACACTATATCCTACACCAACACACATTTAAGTGATTTCGAAAGTCTAGCTCATTTCTTTGTTATTCTAAAACATGTAAATATAAATAAACGTCATATGACACTACTCCGGAGGTTCTTATGTAACTGTAAATATGTCGAGATGGTTTTCTCGTTTGTCATTCAATTTCTGAAATATAAAAAGTTATCAGTGGGTCTCTTGAATCCGGGGTCTCGTGGCACAAAACACGAAGAATTCTTAGTAGCTTTGGATCATCATGATGTGGACATTTTGGCCATCAACGAGACCTGGCTGAGAGCTGGTGAGGAGGGCCGCGCGCCTGCGCCTCCAGGCTACCGTCTGCGCCATGTTCCGCGCCCGTCGAATGTTCGTTCTCGCGGTGGTGGCGTGGGGTTTTACATCAAAAATGGTATTAACGCGCGGATGATACATCATCCTTCCCCATTATCTGTGGAACAAATGTGGCTATTCCTTAATATAAGCGGCATCAAACTGGCGATTGGCACGGCATACCGTCCGCCGTGGTTAAACATTGATACTTTCATAGATGCTTTAAGTGAATCTATCTCGTCTCTTGGAAAATATGATAAAATACTATTATTGGGGGATTTTAACATTAATATTTTAAATACTCAATGTGTACAAACGAAAAAACTTCTAGATTTTTTGAGTTATATGAATTTGAATCAGTATGTAAATCAACCAACTCATTTTACAGAACATAGTGAAACGCTTATAGATGTCGTGTGCTCCGATTTCCTCATTTCTCAATTATCAGTAAACCATATACCAGATCTTAGTAGTCACGCATTGATCACTTGCAAATTAAATATTAAAAAAGACAAGCCACCTTCTAAATGGATCGTATACAGGCCTCTAAAAGATATACATTTTGAACTGTTTAATGATGATCTCAACTCTATTTCATGGAATGATTTTGAATCGGACGATGTAAATGTTATGTTGATGTTTTTTAATGATAAAACTACACAGTTATTTGATAGGCATGCTCCGATTAAACGAATCTATATCAAAAATCATTCACATCCATGGATAACTTATACAATCAAAGAAATGATGAAGTTGCGAGATAAGGCGCATGCTAGAAGTAAATCAACAAATTTAGAAATTCATAAAAAATATTACCGTGAGTTAAAGGCTATCGTAAAGTCAGCAATTCACAGTGAAAAGACGGCATACTTTAACAGATACATACATTCATGCTCAAATGACCCCAAAACTTTATGGAAACATATAAAAAGAGATGTTGTAGACTTTAAGAAGAAAGAGTTTATATTGCCCTCGCACTTAAATAATCCTGACACAATTAATCAAACTTTTTTGAATATACCCGGAAATAATGACACCGACGCTTCTCTGATAAATTACCTTAAATTTAGTAAATATAGTACGGCCTTGTTTTCGCTTAAACCTGTGACGGAAGGGGAAGTGAGTAGCATTATTAAAACTATAAAAACAAATGCGCAAGGAGTCGACGGCATTACAAAGAATATGATCATGCTCACTTTGCCACGTACTTTATCAGCCATTACCACAATAGTTAATAAATCTATTAAAACTGGCGTATTTCCGGAACAGTGGAAGACAGCTATCGTGCGGCCTATACCTAAAACCAGATACCCTAACGAGCACAAAGATCTGCGCCCCATTAGTATTCTCCCGTTTATATCCAAGATTATCGAAAGGGCCATTTGTACGCAAATGACCGAATTTCTAGAAAAAAATAAAATACTACCAGAAAAACAGTCAGGCTTTAGAAAACGTCGCAGCACTTCAACAGCGCTCCTGGATGTCGTGGATGACATACTAGCAGCGCAAGACATTGGAGAAAGTACTATTCTGGTACTACTCGATTATTCACGCGCCTTCGACACGATTAACCCATCAGTCCTACTAGCTAAACTAGCATACTATGGCTTTGATCCTCCAACTTTAAAATGGTTCGCTAGCTACTTGTCAGACCGAACTCAATACGTTGAAACTCGTAACGATGATGGCTCAACATCAGCTTCTGTCACTGCTAGTGCGATCCGCGGCGTCCCTCAGGGGTCTATTTTGGGTCCGTTGCTATTTATATTGTATACTGCCGATATCACTAAGAATATAATAAACTGTAAATATCACCTATATGCCGATGATCTTCAGATATATATCTCATTTAAACCTGAATCAACTTCCTCTGCTATAGTTAAATTAAATGAAGATTTGGATCGTGTTAGCCTGTGGAGTGATAGGCACAACTTAGTTTTAAATCCAAATAAATCAAAATATTTAATCTTAGGTTCCAAAAATGGTATCGCATCAGTTTCTGCCAAAAGTCCGCGTGTCTCTATGATGGGTGCATGTTTGGAACAAGTAGTACAAGCTCGAAATCTGGGTTTACTTATGGATGGAAGGTTACAATTTGAAGGACACATACTCGAAATAATGAATAATTGTTTTTATAGGCTCAAGGTTTTATATAGAATCCGCAAATACATCGATATAGAGACAAGAGTTAACTTATGTGAGTCACTTGTCCTTTCAAAACTCAATTATTGTGACACTGTTTTTGGTGGATGTCTGTTGGTACGGACAAGGAAAGTGATTCAACGTATTCAGAATGCTTGTGCGCGGTTCTGTTTCCCAATACCTCCACGTTCACATGTTACTCCATTTCTGAACCGTAGCAGACTTCTGAATATGGCCGCTAGACAAAAACTGCACTTTGCTTCATTGCTTTTTGAAGTCGTCAACAAACAGGAGCCTTCATACTTGTTCTCAAAACTCAGAGTTGCTCAGCGTAAAATAAGGATCGCCTCACGCCTTATGTGTCCAGAGCACAGAACAGCTGCATTCCGTGGCAGCTTTCGATATTCTGCCACGAAATGTTGGAATAACTTACCACCGCCAATTCGAAACTCCCAATCAAATGCTGTTTTCAAACGTAATTTAAAGGAATTTTTATTAAACGAACAGATGTCCGGTGCCTGAGTAGATGTTCTGTATCTCTTTCCTCTATTGCATAAACATAACTTTCTGATACATTAGCACTTTCTGATCACACATATACAAAACGCATACGCCTAGCACACACACTAAAAATTGTATGTACCTAATTGTTTAAGTTTTGTGAATTGTTAAGTTTATAATTACGTATTATATTATATTATTTAAAATAAAAATGCCAGTGTTTATGGCGTCCAATGTGACGCTCTTTTAAAAATGGCCTCCGCAGAATAACAGCGTCCTGTTCTGGGGTCTACCTCAGAGCAGGACACAATGCTGAGCGGATGCCATTTTGGTTCAAACATGTACAAATACTTTGAACTGTAAAATTGTATAAATTGTTTTGGACCAAATAAAAAATTTTTCTTTCTTTCTTTCTTTCTTTCTAGATTTTCTTTTAATATTTAATTTAACACAAAGGCGCCCAATTTCCCACCCGCTCCACGAGCACAATCGCAATTCCGTAGAAAAACAAATTAAAAGCAAATCCAAGTTATTATTTGTCGGAATGATTAATGAATCCATTAGCAAGAGTGTGTTTTGGGCCTCCCCCTCCCCGTGACGTCACCGGGCCGTAAGGTTTAGAAAAATACAAAGACGTGAACAATCTGTGTACAGTCGCACATCAGACAATCCATTTAAAATCGCTCATATTAAAAGAAAGTAAAGTGCAACTCAGGCAGGCCTCCTACTAGGTGGACTGACGATCTGGTAAAGGTTGCGGGAAGAGCCTGGATGCGGGCAGCGCAGGACCGTGCATTGTGGAAAACCATGGAGGAGGCCTTTGTCCAGCAGTGGACGTCATTTGGCTGAAACGAATGAACGAACGAAAGTGCAACTGTTCATAGTTACTCGTAAATGCCGCCGTCTGTACACTCGTCAGGTTCGTCGAGCCATTGTCTGTCACAGTAATTTGTATTGCCACAGCAATGGATGAATTTACCTACTTATTAAGATGATTATGAGATATGTACCTCCTGAAAGAGCGTGTTTCCCCTAATACAAGTTTAATTACTTAAGGAGAATGTGCCACTGTAATGCTGTAACTTGTAATAATCAAAGAAATTTTGTATTTGTATTGTATTTGAGTATAGAGAGCGTTTCTATGAAAGTGTAACGTTCTTACAAAAAGTACAATACAGGTGAATTAATATTGTACATACCACGTTTGGTTTGTGAAAGGATGACCTGACACAAGAACATTTCAGAGCTCATTGTTCTGTTACAAGTAACTGCTCTAGTTTAAATACTTACCTTTGGAGCGATGGTTTGGAACTACCTACGTCCGATCCGAATCTGTAGTCGTAGAGAACTGTGTGTTATAGTTTACACGATCCGATATTCCATCATCCATTTTTTCTAGTATTCGTGCGAAACCACTTTTTTAACCGATATTTTTGGAGTCGGTGCCGGTAAATTTAGTACGTTTCCTGAGCTTGGCATTTCGCAGACTGGCATCGACTCCGAAAATATCAATCATGGTCATATAATTTGTCCTAATTAAATAACGTTATTATTTTTCTACTTTTTAGTGTACTTTTTTGGAGTCAGTTTAATTATAAAGTCGGTTTTTAAAGTATTTCAAACTTTGAAATTGTATGCTACTAGTGGTACTAGAGTCACACACAGTGAAACTAGAAGCTCGGCGCGCCATGTCAACGTCACTCTGCACCCGTTCTTTTGAACCGCGCGTCTTTCACGCCGCCCGTAGAGCGTAGAGGCTTTCATTATGCCCGCTCGTGTGCTTAGTTTCTGACTTTTGAACAACTGGAACAACTAGGAACAAAATTATAAACGCTATAATAATATCTTAAAGTTCACACAGCCTTATCTTATAAAATATATGTACCATAATAATTATTAAGAAACGTATTTAAATGTTTCGTACTTGTACTTGCTTTCATCTTCAAAGATCGAAAGTATTATTTTACTAGCTTTCCGCCCGCGGCTTCGCCCGCGTGGAATTTTGTCTGTCACAGAAAAACTTTATCGCGCGCGTCCCTGTTTCAAAAACCGGGATAAAAACTATCCTATGTTCTTTCCCGGGACTCAAACTATCTCTATGCCAAATTTCATCAAAATCGGTTGCGAGGTTTAAGCGGGAAAGCGTAACAGACAGACAGACAGACAGACAGACAGACAGACAGACAGACAGACAGAGTTACTTTCGCATTTATAATATTATTATATATATTATATAATTATATATTATATAATTATATATAGTTGGGATTTAAAAATTGAGGTCAACCATGTCAAATTAGCGTTGATGATTTAATTAATTGAGCGTGTACACTTATTTACACTGCTAGCTAGAACTTTTATTCAAAAGAAATTGTATCCTATGTAACGAATATATGTATTTAACAACCACTTTTCATAACGAGTTTATTTACTTATTTCATTATATGTCTTTTCTCTACATTTAAAGTAGTATACGGTTATTAAAACATTTCTATGTATGTTCATTCAAGTCTTTCTAAGCGGACTGAACGAATGAATGGTTTTTTCCCGCTTCGTCTTTCTTTCCCACGGTTTTCCCGTCAACTGAAAACTCGTTGAATTGCGAGTTGAATAGTAAACCGACTTGCAAAGACTCAGGGCTGCTAACAAGTGTTTTACATTGAACGAAAACAAAAGTATAGGTATTGATTTCTAAATTAATTAGGTACCTAAGTTGAGTGAGACGTACATGACTTGCACCCACTAACTAATAAGACGCTACGTATTGTATGATGGTGCTGAGTGAGACAACCGTCTCTAATTGACCAGAGGCAAATGGGGGACTTGGGTTGGGTTGATTTTAGCGCTCTTGCACACGACGCCGCCACCGCGCCGCCGCCGCGCCGTCGCCGCGCCGCTACACTGTTCATACGCGCCGCGTGAAGCCCGCTGCCGCGCCTCACTGGCGAAATTATGCTTTGATGGCGCGGTGGCGGCGTCGTGTGCAGGAGCCCTTTGGTTTATATTTTACTAAATTGGTAATACTTTTATATTGATGGTGGTGGGAAAATTTTCCCTTGAGGTTTGGCATCCCTGATCCCAGTTACGGCTGATGAAAGGGTGTCGGCGGCTAATTCCAGCGTTTATGAGCATCTTTTGTGCTGGAGCGAGGAACAGATGAATGGCGACGCTCGGTGACATTCGTGGCTCATATTAATGGGCTAAGAACAAAACCAAGCGATGAGAGATGTGAAATTTGGAACATTTTGTGCTCTTTAAGTTGCTGTAGCCTTTAAGGTGGCTTTAAATGTAGGCATACACTAGGCGACATGCGACAGCGACAGTTCGGCGACTAGACGCAGCGACAATCTGCTTTCATATATTTTGGACGCCGCGACTCTGACGCCAAAGTGTGCGAAGCTTTGAACAAAATATTATGAATCTGACGCCAAAGTGTGTGAAGCTTTGAACAAAATAATTAAATATATTTTCTTTCTTTCTTTCTTTCTTTCAAATTGTCGGCCGCAGCCTATCGTCGCATCTAACGCCCGTATTCACAAATGATGCTTGCTTAAGTGACGCAGCAAATCGAACGCACAGCATTGAATAGAGTTATGTGATTTGTTCATGTGTCATTCATTGCGTCCACGCGCACTGTGAGACCTCAAATTCAAATTCAAATTCAATAATTTATTTTCTAGAATACATAATTACATGCTCGTTTTACAAAGCAGGCAGAGTAATGTTTGTGAATGTGGGCGTAAATTGCCGACCTGTCGCTGTCGCGTGTCGCCTAGTGTGCGCCTACATTAAGAACAAAAGTGATGAGAGATGTGAAATTTGGAATATTTTGTGCTCTTTAAGTTGCCATGCCACCTTATAGCCTTTAAGGTGGCTTTTAAGGGTACTTAAAGGTTGCCGCCGGGATTACGGGACGCTATTAATTAGGTAGACAGGTGACATTAACACAGAGTAGAATAAGTAGTAGGTATTTGTCTACGCACGGACATTGCGCTCGTGCCTTGGACGAAGAATCGAAGCCTCGTGCAAAATACAAAATACCTACTATTGTGAGAGCTCAATACAAATAATTGTAAGTAAGTGAGCTATTAAGACATGATAGCACCGCGTCATCATAATGATCGGCCGGAGAGGTACTCGCGCGCAGTAAAATGTTTAACTTTATGCTCTGAATGATTGAGTCTGATGTTGAATCAGCGGTGCACAGTAAAACCAAAACTGGTTTTTGTGACACCGTCAATAGTTATCATTAATATTTGAAGATCAAACGAACTTAACAAGTGAAGTTCGATCAATATTATGTGAGCAGCTTCATTCGACGCGATTTACGTTTAACATGGTGTAGTAGCGCCATCTACCATAGGCCTTTGCACAGATTAGTTTAAAGTTTTTTTTTTTTTTTTTATATTGCAACACTGGTAAGCATGGTGGGACGCTCCGATTTTCACGGTCGTCATTTTGTTTAAAGTTAAAATATTATTATTTATTTTATTCCAGAAGGGCTGGGGGCCCAGTATGAAGTACTCCATATAGGGTGGGTGTTGGTAAATCGCGTCGAATGAAGCTGCTCACATAATATTGATCGAACTTCACTTGTTAAGTTCGTTTGATCTTCAATTATGTTTCGCAGCTTCATTCTTTGCGATTTACGTTTAACATGGTGTAGGATGTTTAACGCAATGTTATAAAATAAATAATTGACAATGTAAAAGATGATGATTTGAGTATAAATAAAACATGATTTTTTCAAAACATCAGTCTTACTTTATTAATTTAATAATAGTAAACATGAACTAAAATATTTCTTATTAGAGTACATTATACAAACGATTAGTACATTAATTAATCCTCATTTTGGCAGGAATCAAGTAACGATTCGGCGAACTCATTATTATTTATAACATTCTTGTTATAGAATCGAGCAAAAGCAGATGATGAGTTGGACCATCCAGCAGTCTTTTTAATCAACTCTATACTAACACCTAACTTATTTGCCTTTGACGTACTTGCATGTCGTGTACTATGACCAGTAAATATTGATGTATCAACACCACTTTCATGTAAAGTATCTTTTAACCAATGGCTGATAGTTTGAGAGCTAACTTTTGAATGTGGCTTTTTAAGGCTGATAAATAGATTATTAGTGTTTCCGCGTAATATTTTAGTTTTTTCTATATATGATTGTAAACATCGGGCTGGACATATTTCTGGCCGAGAATTATAGAATGGAAGTCTTAGAACTGGTTGTGTCGAGTTTAATTTTGTTGTCTTTATAACATCGGGAATTTTGATAATAACTTCGTTAGAATTTGTAAAAATATTGCTAATTTTAATTAAAGATAAGGTCTGTACACGATGTGCAGTTACTAAGGCAAGTAAGGCAACTGTTTTCTTGGAAAGTGTTTTCAAATCAAGACTATCATTGGGCCATTGTTGGGCCAAGAAACTTAATACAATGTTTGGATCCCATGTTAAGTTGTACTTAGGATTTGTTGGCCTTAATTTAAAAACACCTTTCATGAAACGTTTTAACCTTTCATCATCGAGATTATTACCTAGTAATAGAGATAAAGCGGATTTATAAGAGTTAATTGTCCCATACTTGGCACCATTATCAAATATTTCTGTCAGAAAGTGAATGATTATTGGTATGGATCCACATGTATAATCATAATTATGTTTGGAACAATAACTTATCCAGGCTTTTATGCAACCATCATATTGTTTGTAAGTATTATTTGACAAGGATGACAGCATTATTTCTACAGATCGTGGTGACAAAAATTTATTTAGTAAAGTTTTCCGGATAATCTCGCGGCAACCAATGTTAAGCTGCGGTGAAGGCTGTGGCTCGATCTGTAAGGAGATTTTAATAGTTTACTATCAGGTGTAAAATAGACAACTTCCGATTGGCATATTCTATTGAATAGAGGATACCAGGGTTGTGTTGGCCAGTATGGGACAACAACGATACCTTCTGCATTATCAGATATGATTTTTTGAATCATTTTTAAGACCATAGAGAATGGTGGAAAGGCGTAAAAATTTAAATCTGTCCATGAAATCGTAAACGCATCAACGGCCCATGCATCAGGCTCATTTTTCCAGGTAACGTATAAATCACATTTAGAATTGCAACGACTGGCAAATAAATCAACATCTGGTGTACCCAATTTTTGTTTTATTTTTTCGTATGCATGGTTACACAATTCCCACTCCGTATCTTTAAACTTTTTTCTAGATAGCTTATCAGCCTCAGTATTCTGTTTTGTATTGATGTATGATGCAAAAACTATAATGCGACGCCTTTCACACCATTCCCAAAGATCTCGTGTCTCATTATTGAGATGTGGGTATTGAACACTACCCATTCTGTTTATACATGAGATCGCTGTAACATTATCTATTCTCAATAACAATTCACAATCATGACAATCATTAGCAAATACTTTAAGTCCGAATAGAGCTGCTTTCAGTTCTAACTGATTTATATGTAAATTCGTTTCATATTCCTTCCAATGACCGTATGACTCATCTCCATTACAAAATGCACCCCAACCCGTGGATGAGGCGTCGGTGTATATTTCTTTTAAATAATTATTTGTTTTTATGGAAGCGTAACCAAGATCTATGTTGTTAAGCCACCAGTAAAGATCTTCTCTAATAAAATTTGGTAATAAAATGATTTGATTGTAACTATCATTTTTTAACAATGTTCTAAACTTGAGTTGTTCAAATAGTTTAGTATGCATCCACGAGTATTGTATTGCAGGGCAAGCCGATACCAAAAGACCAATTACTCTGGCAAAATCTCGTAATTTACATTTGCGAGTTTCTAAACAATTTTGAACATAGCATTTAATTTTTTCTTTTTTATCTAAGGGTAATTCTAATATCATTTTTCGAGAATCGAAAATAAAACCCAGAAATTTACAACGATAGTTCGGAAGTAGGCAACTCTTTTCGTTATTTATAATAAATCCTAATTTCTGAAGTAATATACAAGTTTTCTGTACATTAATATTGCAATCATTAAAGTCCCTTCCAATGCAAAATATATCGTCCAAGTACACTACTGAGATCATATTTTGGGAACGTAGATATTCCATTACAGGTTTCAATAATTTGGTGAATACGTATGGAGCTGTGCTTAAACCAAACGGTAAACAGTTAAATTCATATAGTGTTCCGTTATAATTAAAACGTAAATATTTCCTGTGATTTTTAGCTATGTTTATAAAAAAGTATGCGTCTTTTAGGTCTACTGACGCCATATAGCATTCTTTAGTTATTAATTTAATTGCTGTTCGATAATCCTCCATTTTGAAATGGCTAGTCAGTACGAATTTATTTAATTGTTTTAAATTTAAGATAAAACGTTTTTCGCCGTTTGGTTTAGGCACTAGAAACACGTTCGATATGAATTCACCTTCCTGATGACAACACTCTGATATTGCATTGATATTAATTAATTTTTTAATTGCCTTAACAAACTCGGAATGTTCTTGTTTTGATTTTGGTACAGTACATGGACTTTCAGAACGAGTAGGAGTAGAAATGAATGGTATTTCATATCCCTTAATCCATGACAATAGAGTTGCATCATCAGTTATTTGAGACCATTGCAAGTTGTAATATTGTAAACGGCCAGCGTATTGATTTACCTGTGTATTTATCGACGGTAATTCCTCGTGTTCGGCGAAGGTGCTTTCGGCGGAGGCGGCGGGGGGCGCGAGTAGGTCGGCGCGCGTGTCTGCCGTCCTGGAGGTCGTCCTCGCGATGACTCGCTGGTTCTGTTCGGTGGTCTTCTTTGAGTTGGACCCCTGAAGTTTAAATTCCTCTTAGGGTTACTTTTAGAGTTCATTGTCTTGCTTGAAGATGCAACTGGATTGGTCTTAAGAAGGGATTCACCCGTCTTTTGAACGGTTTTGGCAACCTTTAACTTTTCTGCCAAATCCTCGCCAAATAAGTATTTATCGCGATTTGCATTAGAGAGCGTGTCGCGTAGACTTGTGTTGATGGAACTCATAAGTATGCTGCGCCGAGTTTTTGTTTCCACATTATGGCTGTCGCATAAAATGCGGCAAGCGTCACTTAGAGGTTGAAGGAGCGCTTGTTTTGAAGTCTCGTTTCTTAAAATCATCTCTGAGACTTGAGAAAGCGCGGCTAAAGCAACCCCAATCTGATTTTGCTTTTGCATTATAGTTGTGTCTCTTTTAGCCAGAACCTCTGGGACGGCAGCCTTAGCTTCGGGGTTCAATAAGGGTGCCACTAAAAAGTGACAGTTAGCCGGTATGAGGTATTTCTTCGAGATCGACTCTTTCACTTCCTTTGGCAAACCTTTGAGCAATATATCCTGCCAACGGGAAGCGATGTCTTTATGAATGCTTTTCCCCAATGCTAAATCTGGCTGTGGAGCTTCGCCCAAAATTTGTAAGATGTCATCATCCAGTTCAGTCTCCTCCTCTTGGTTTGAGACGTTAGTGGAACCGATATCTGGAGCGGTAGAGGGTCCTGGTACTGCCAAAGGAAGGTCCACCTTCACAGTGGATTCTTTGGGTTCGAGATCACGCGATGGCGTTCTTGGTATAGGAGAGATCAAACTAGGCATGTCTAAACCTGCTTCTCCGTGATTGATTGGGGATGCTCTCGGTGTGGCTGCCGGCGAGCTTGATGGTGTCAGCGAGGGCAAAACTTGCAACTCGATATCTGAATCTGCGTAACAAACAAACTGCATGTTACATTTGAACATTACGGTTGAAATTCAACCGATAAAACCAACATTACCGCCAACGACAGTCGTTGATTTTTATNCATTCGTAGTTATTAACGACAATAATTTTATATAATATTTTTTTACTGAATTTATCATCCGCCAACGGCGGGGTAGTTATTGTTAGAATTATTATCAACGATAATAATTTTTGAGAATTTATGAGAAATTAACACTTCTTTTTAAAATATTTTTGTCAACGACAGTCACGATTAAAATTTGGTATAATTTGCACCTACCGTCATCATCCGACGAGATAACACGTCTCCGTCGCTGTAATTTCCTTTCCAACTTCTTTATTTTCTTGGTAATTCTTTCTTCTTCTTCTCGTTTTCTTTTCCCCATTATATGGCTTGTAGTGCTTGTAGTTTGTGTGCGCAGGCTACGGTGAGATAACACAGAATGACGACCGTGAAAATCGGAGCGTCCCACCATGCTTACCAGTGTTGCCAATATAAAAAAAAAAAAAAAAAACTTTAAACTAATCTGTGCAAAGGCCTATGGTAGATGGCGCTACTACACCATGTTAAACGTAAATCGCAAAGAATGAAGCTGCGAAACATAATTGGAAATGTAACTTGTTTTAAATAAATAAATAAAATAATAATGTTTTCAAAATGGCAATAGGACGGATGACACTAACTGTGTGCTGCATTTGGCAGTCGTTCTAAAAAGCATCATATATTTTCTTATTTTTCTCTTCATCATCATTATCATCATTTCAGCCATAGGACGTCCACTGCTGAACATATGCCTCCCCTAATGATTTCCACAATGGCCGGTTGGTGGGGGCCTGTATCCAGCGCCTTCCTGCTGTCTTTATATTTTTCTCTTATTTTTCCTAAATTGTCTAAGGCTGTAACTTATAATATATTTTTCGGTTGATCTATGGTGGTCCTCCTCTCTCCTAATTGCCGTGCCCTACAGGGCCCGTAATGTTCTAATTTTAAATACATAACGAATGCAATAAAATATTGGGTATTGAGTATTGTCTGATAATTTCTGAAATTACTCAGCCATTTATGGTCAAACTAATTAGACTAACCTCATGAAATATTAATAAAAATGTTAAAGAAACATTTATCTTTCGTCAAGAAAACATAATTTTCTCTTGAACTTAACACTTAGTAAATATACTAATGAAGAACATAGCTGAGCGGTAAAGCTCTGTGCACACTGCGAAATGAAATAAAGAACTGCGAAAGTTCTAACTTCAGTTGAATTAGGTATCACTTTCCAGCAGCTCGCACTAATCGTTTCGATACTCTTTTATAATTATAAACAGCTAGGGACTGGAATTCGCTGCTTGCTGCTGTCTTTCCCGAAGACTATAATCCGGGCCTTTTCTAGGCGAGAGTAAATAGGCACTTATAGGGCAGATCTCACAACAACATCTTGCGGTCAAATATAAGGAATTGATCTGAATTTTACGACTCTCAACTCCGGCGGTTTTGGCGTCAGTGTGGACGGGCCTTAATTACGTAAAACATCATTAATCACTATTCCCCAATTATTCCCCGCGGGCCGGGGCGTCCGTCACTCCTCTCCTCAAGCGTGAAAATTTAATACGCCCCGAAAACTATGAAATATAGATTAGGCTGTCTCCGCTGAACTTGTCAATAACAAACCCAACGTCTGGTGAATAAATGGTCAGATGATGGTCAGCAAACCGAGCTGCATATTTATTAGGATATCGTCTGAGAATAACATACATAGTTATTGTACAGCGAGGTACCCTGGTCTTCATAATAAGCCACAGCGGCCATCTGGCCAGTTTCACTAGAATGACTGGACGGTAAAATAGGAGGGGATTATCTGAAACTGTGAAAATAGGAGACAAAATTAATACAGTGTGAGTCTTGATAAAGTGCACATATGAAAATAGGTCTAGTTTCACCTATTTTCATATGTGCACTTTATCAAGACTCGCACTGTATTAAAAATAATATGCTCTGCTATTAGTTCTGAAAAACTCACTTGACTAAAATTTTTCTTCAATCAACTAGACTAGTTTGTATTGGAACTTCCTACTTTTTTATATTTTTAAACCGGCAGACAGTGGTGACTGAGTTTGTTGCGGCGCTTCTTCTCAGCACTTGCCAAATGTTTGTCTCGAAGCGCTGGTAGGGCAAAAAAAGAATGAGACATGTATAGGCTCCTTAAGAGCATTAATTTGACGATTTGCAAGTACTAATTTAATTAGTCTAAACAAAAAAAAAAATTTTTGATTTTGATTTTTTACAACGCGTCTGCTTATCTTCATCACCAAGTCTAAGTCAGGAAATGAGCGTTTTCATAAGAGTCCATAAACTCTATGTGTGTTTATTTTATAGTAACACACAACGCGTTTTGAGCTGTTTTTTTCGCTCGATGAGCATTCCCGGTCCCTAAACATAACACATACCTACTCGTATAGATTTAAAATTTGACCTAGACTATACTGATTGTGTGATCGTGTATAAGCCCCCTGGAAAGGGCCTATGTACTGAATATAATGATTGACTTTGAACATGTTCCTTGCAGAGGAGGAGAGCGAGGAGTCGATCTACGCGGGCGCGCTGCGGCACCGGCCCGAGCCGCTCGGTGCGCTCGCGCAGACCACGCGCTTCAGCGAGCACGAGATCAAGCTCATGTACCGCGGCTTCAAGCAGGTACACACACCATCGCCTTAGCGGGGCAAGCGGGTACACACACCATCGCCTTCGGGGCAAGCGGGTACACACACCATCGCCTAGCGGGGCAAGCGGGTACACACGGCACCCCTAGCGTGCCAAGCAGGTACACACACCATCGCCTTCGGGGGTACAAACACCATCGCCTTAGTGGGCCAAGCGGGTACACACACCATCGCCTTAGTGGGGCAAGCGGGTACNAAAAACTTTAAACTAATCTGTGCAAAGGCCTATGGTAGATGGCGCTACTACACCATGTTAAACGTAAATCGCAAAGAATGAAGCTGCGAAACATAATTACATATTAGGTTGTTAGTAAAACGTTCATTATACTGCAGCACTAGGTATTAGTAATAATGAAAAACTGAAAAATAAAATTAACACCGAATTTCCAAAAACTATCAGACATTAATTAAGCCAGCCACATCTTTATTTCCTGATTGTTAGCCTGACTCTATCCTAGAACAGCCTACATTGACCGCCACAATACGACAGACTCGTTTCATTTCCAGCTGCCATGTTTCTGGGAACAGTTCACCCATTAACCATAGTGTACTGCGATTAGTACTAGAATTCATTTCGTATCTTGTTTTCCAATTTGTCTCTGGTGATTGCCTAATTAATTTAATTCATAGGTACATACAATAATATGCACGGAATATTCACTGAAATCTTTGAACCAAGTAAAAACACTCACTGTTCTGTTATACAATTCACTGTTATGTCACTGAATGGATATCATTCATTTTAGCCATTTTAATGTTAAATTGATTGCTTGTAAAAGTCGCTACAAAAACATATTGAATGCTTATTTAATAGAGCGAGGCTTATGTAACGAATCTACTGAAGCTTTTATGAACGAAACGCCTTTTCATCGCTTTATTTAACGTTGACGTGAAAAAGATAAAATTTATGTAACAACTAGCTGACCCGGCGAACTTCGTACCGCCTTAGCGTAGAGATTTTCTTAATATTTTTTTCCGTAAAAACCATTCTTGGACTTCCACAAACATTAAAAAAAAAGAATTATCGAAATCGGTTCAGCCGTTCACACGTGATGCCGTGACAACGCGAAACGGGTTTCATTTTTATATATATAGATAGATAGATACAGCATTAATACAGCTTCATTATAGAATGATTGGGCGTCCAAGTACTTGTACCGATTGCGGCTAACTAGCCTATCGGACGGCCACTTAGGTTCTTCAGACTAGTGTTGTGTAGTGTCGACGAAGTTAAGTATCGATTTTGAGATTAAATTCACTTTTGTCCGTTTTAGGCCATGACTGGTTTTAAGCTCTAAGTCGCCGAGAGCTTTGCTTTTCCAGACACCCCAGTGAAAAACATCCGGCCAATTAGTATTCACTAAAAGTGCTAACTAGTAAAGTCATAGCATGATAAAATCTTAAAAGCAATTTATTTTTTGCAAATAGACTTTTAAGAACGTGTATTTCTCACAAGAAATCTATGAAATCTTTGGTCTAGAGGTCAAGAGTTTAATTATTACATAGAACATAGAGTGAATGCAACTCGTACCTATATGGCGATTTTAAATGTTTGACATCATAGTTAAACCCCACACGAAAACTAAAGGAAGATGATAACAATACATAGAACCACATATTCGCGATTGTTTTGCAAAATTGTAGCAGGAAGAAGACCAAGCATAAAATGCAAGACCCTGCTATGTATCATAAACCAGCAATTGCTATTTAAACTAGGCATTTAGATTTGAAAATCTCCTTCAAGACCCTTCGTGACTTCATCGATACTTNATGGCGCTACTACACCATGTTAAACGTAAATCGCGTCGAATGAAGCTGCTCACATAATATTGATCGAACTTCACTTGTTAAGTTCGTTTGATCTTCAATTAATTAGTTCTGTTTTCGTTGTCTTAACAGCAATGAAAAGAATACAAAATCAGTCATTTTGCAAAACTTCTTTATCACATCTAAGAATGAAAAGTACTACTTAATTCTTTGTCTCCTGATTTTCAGTTAACACTGTACTTCTTATTTCTAGTTACTTTTTGTACTTGTATTAGTTGTGGTTGAGAGCCATCTGTGTTCATCTATTGCCCGGTGAATCTGAGAAAGCCGCTCACGGCTATCAGCACAGTCAGTCCGAAAAAAAACTTTGTATAAATTATTCAATGGTATCCGCGTAAATATTTGATACAAGCCTCATTCCAACATTGTTTCTGTTTATTAAATCCAAATATGGCTTTGCGGTTCTTCCCCAAACTGTTGAGACTGCTAACGAAATAAAGGTTGCCGCCGGCCAGCTCGTGACCGCAGAATAAAAGCTCCGACGACCGATATTAAAACAATTACATACACAATCGTGACCGATGGGGCGGCTAATGGATTTCGACTGTTTCGTAACACTGACTTGGGATTGGGGACGCTGGTTGATGTAACAAAATGTCATATTTGCTGCAAGTCAGTAGTCCTCCAACTTGAAATAATGATAAGGTGTTGCGAATGAGTCGTGCTCATCACTACTTTCGATATCAAACGACGTCTTGCTCATGGTACATCTTAAAATACCCAGTTTTCTGTCCTATCCTTTGTTGTTTTCTTTTGATGATAAATAGGTGAAAATCTTAATTCAGAAAAAAAAACTGAGTAAATTAAAACAGAAGGTCTACCTACTCCAAGCTCACCAAGAAAGTATATAGGTGCCTTTATATTTTAACGATATTTTCGACAGTCGTTATTTTAACGATATTTTCGACGGTGTTATAAGGTTACCAGTCCGTTATTAAATTCATCGTCCTTTTACGAGCTTATTTTTAGTTTGCCTCAAGAAATATTCGTAGCGCCGGCGCATTTATGTCAGCAATCAATGTAAAGCTACCATAGACAGTGGACTAACTGAATAGCTAATCTTTTTCTATTTTTCGATTCATGGTGTAGTGCTTCTGCATCATCTTACTCTGTGTCGATCGGGAAACAACAACATACATAAAGCCACAAACGTAAACCTACCAAACTCGGCCGCATTCCGGAACTATTGTGTTAGTCGATTGTAATATCTGAAAGTGAGGGACCGGGCAGGCTTACATGAGTCAAAGACATATTTGTAAATAGTATACTTATACTTATTAGAACACAAACAGAATAATTAAACTCCTACACTTTTTTTCGATAACTGCTCGCCTTGCTGTCCAGGGACGTTATTTTCTTATCGTATAAGGTGGCCACTAATACAGTCTTATATCCAGCTTACCTTTTCACAGTTTCATTGTGTAAGTTTCTCTCTTGATTTCCCAGTATAAAATATTATCTTAAATTTCGTTGTCAATAACTTGTGCAATTTATCATCATCATCAACCAATATCAGTCCCTGCTGGACATAAGCCTCCCCACACACAAATTGTCTCTATCACTTGTTGTCGCGTCCAGCTTCTGCAGTGAACTTTCACAAGTCGTCACTCCGCCTAGCTAAAGGGCATGATTATCAATCTTACCATTAATTAACCAACTGAAAAATGACGATCATCATCCATGTAAACCCTCCAGCAGCCTAATTACCCGAGCAAGACGGCGATAGTGGCTCACTCTCGGGATTGATTATTACCCCTTGAACTAGCGATATTGGATTGAAACAGATCAATCGCCGCAAGCCGTTTTCACTAAAGCTTTATACGTAGACTGCTTCGAGTTTTATACACAGCGATTTGGTATTATGAGCTTTACACTTGACGACGTGTAGAGACGAATGATCGTCGATATTTAACTTTTCAGAGGAATATTTTGGTGGTGAATTGGTGATGAAAATATACTGTTGTATCACAGGTAAACTAGGAAATTAAGAAATGAAATTAACATAAAGTATTTTATTAGCGGCCTGCGTCCAGCGCTTCCCTGTTACCTTTATGATGTCGTTGGTCTACCTTATGCGTGGACGTCCCACGCTGCGTTTTCCGGTACGCGGCCTCCATTCCATGTGTGCCCTGCCACTTCAGCTCGATCAACATGGAAAGCATTGGGGGATGCCTATGTTCAGCAGTGGACGTCTTATGGCTGAAATGATGATGATGATGATGATTTTATTAGGTTTAAACACCGAAGTTCGTTCGTTTCAGCCAAATGACATCTACTAAACAAGGGCCTCCTTCAAAGATTTATATAACGACCGGTCCTGAGCTGCTCGCATCCACATACTTCCCGCGACCTTCACCAGATCATCAGTCCACTTAGTGGGAGGCCTGCCCACACTACGTCTTCCTGCCCGTGATCGCCACTCGAGAATTTTTCTGCCCCAACGGCCATCAGCTCTACGAACTATGCCCCACCCACATTGATTGATTTAAAAAAAAACATACCCAATTATTTGTTTATTTAAAATCAAAACTCTACTAAGTATAATCTTTCCGTGTAAACCCGCAAGAAACCTTAAGGCTACAGTGTTCAATATTCAACGTGCAGAAGGAGCCTAAAGGCCGGGGCAAGATTCGGACGGTTTATTGGGACCGGCTGATTAATTCGGCCATCTGCAGGATTAACGGTTACAACACTCGCACGTTGAGGTCTTTGCTACCTACCTCTGTCTGAGGTGAATAACTCAATTATTCCACTGTATTGGAACAGATGCTGGTACATAAAATATCCATCGCAAGACATTTCGATTCAGACCCAAAACCTTAATAGGTACGAACTGCTGTTCAGACTTGTCATTTGTTCATACAAATAAAGTAAAATGTTGTGTGCTTTCATCCATGAATGACTCAATTTGCTGCAAGATCTGTATTTTTATATCTTAAAATATAATCTAAAAGTCGGTTAAACAATCAAAATAATTGGACCAATAAAAAGACTAGATATTTAATGATATGCTTAAATGCACAGCCAGACGTTATTCCTACAAATTAGTATCGCATTTTAGGATCTTATAAAGGAAATTGGGGACCATTGGTTCATTTCCATATATTTCTACTGCGAAAGATTTGATGGAACCGAAGATAGGAGGTATTGTGGTCACATAACTTAAGCCTATCTTCTACGTGGTCATTTTACCAAAGGTCTAGTTAACAAAGGGCTTCAAGAGTGATAGATTTTCGCCTAGATTTATGGTACGTGGCTGGGAGCCTTCTCATAATAAATGATTAATGAACTGAAATGGTATTTGACTGTCTATTTTACTTGTATATCGGTGGATATCTAAGGGGAACTGCTTAGCTTTATGCTTAAAATGGCAACATTGTCCTCATTATATCTTCTTCTATATCTATAAAAGCGAAAGGTCACTGACTGACTGACTGACTGACTCACTCACTCATCACGAAATCTCAGAAACTACAAGTGCTAGGAGTCTAAATTTTTGCACGGGGGTTCCTTTTAGAACGTAGGTACTCACTAAGACGGAATTTTGCAAAATTCAACCCCTAAGGGGGTAAAACGGGGGTTTGAAGTTTCCACGCGTATATTATTGTTGTTGTATATTAAACTTTTATTAATCTAGGCTTGGCAGTAAATAGCAATCTATACCTGATTGATGGATACGCTACAAAATGATACAAAAAAGTGTGATTTGAATCCAGATAGAAGTATTTTTTCAGCTCGACATTGGTTTTATAAGCGAAGGCCTAAATAAATAACAATATGGCCGCGCATGTGTTGTGTTGGCTTTCAATATTACTTAGTCGTGGTTCCGGGGAATATCTAAAATGTAAACAATCGATTCTGTTTGTTAGAGATTAAATGTTTACTTGCGGAATATGGGTTATTAGGTAAAGACTGACTACATTTCAAAATACAGCAGCATTTTTGAACTTTAGAAATTATTTTGAGGACTAACCGAACTTGTTCTTTAGTTATTTTCATTGTACAATAAAGTATTTCTGTACTTCATAGATTATCTCCACATGAAAGTCTTGCTTTCCTTTTTTAACAAGTGAAAAATCTCGGTATAATTATAAAGATAAAGTGACACTGAACAATCTGACGTAGATTTTTTATTGTAGTGTTTGCTTATCCTTAAAAACTTCTTAATGAATCATCATCCCATCTATTGATTTTCATCGTTGTTTGTCCGAAAATCATGAATAAAAAAAATGTTTCCAAAAAAATAATTTCGCCCGTTTCCAATCCTTTTTCCTCTGACGTAACAGTAAAAAAATAAGGCGTCTTTAACGCAAGGCGATTACTGGAACGGCCGGTGATCAAAATAACTGCCATTTTGCCTGCTCCTTCTGCCCTGCAAGGCTTCGCCAATCTTCGAAGCCTATTGTTCGTCGAGATAGCATTTTAAAACAGATATTGGAAGGAGGAATACAAGCAATGAGCCGAAACAACGTTTAGGTATAAATTATTCTGGCAATTAGTCAATCTGAAATGTTTCCAGCTCGGTGGATCAGTGTTTACAGAAGTTCAGTTCACTCCGAAGTTTGGACGGAATGGTGGCGATCTAATCACGTTTAAGGACATTTTATCATAAGCAGCTCCGTTCCTTGAAAAGTTTATTAGAAGACTTTACTTGATTTTGAAGATGCTTTCTCGTGCTGATTGCTTTAACTTATACGATTATGGTCATGCATAAAACCCGTCCCTTGAAGGTTAGACATTCTTTTAGTAGAAGATACCTATAATGTCCCATAAATATCAAAACCTTAACTCCAAACATCTTCCATAATGCAGTTAATATTATATGATTTGAAAGTTTTACTTTTACTTAAAAAAGCAAAGTTTTGCTTGATTTTTAAAACTTTCACCAAACGCCTTTTGGTTTTAAAAACAATAAATTGGTTTTCTTAAAGGCTCCCAGCTAAAACAATCTGAAACCACTGAAGATCTTCTAGTTAAAACAATGTCTAGGAATTTCTGATACACAATTTTCAAATACATTTTCATTAAATCAGTTTTTAGGTCCGTTATTAATTTGTGAACCCCGCGAAAGTTTTAACTCCTAACTTATTAATTACACAAACGCTCGCGAAAATGTTTTAACTTATCATATTCCTTAATTGTTTTCAACTTGATCGTACACACATTTTTAATAACACTCAGAAAATTGGGTTTAGGTTATACAATATTTGAAAAATTGAGTTAATTTCATAAACTTCGTAATATAATTTCGTTAGTTTTTATTCGAAAAAATACTCGGCGCAATATAATTTTGTATTTTTTACACCATATTGCAAATATCTTGGGTATAGCCTGACCAGGAACATAAAAACCCTGGCACAGAGGCGCTTCAATTGCATTTGATAGTGCAACACTGAGTACAGTCGTACATATGTTAAATTAATAGGCNAAAAAACTTTAAACTAATCTGTGCAAAGGCCTATGGTAGATGGCGCTACTACACCATGTTAAACGTAAATCGCAAAGAATGAAGCTGCGAAACATAATACACTTTATCGAATAAATACTTTTACTTTATTTAATGTTGCTGCATTGGCATTAAAATTGAAAAAGTAAAATTGGCCATTGATATTTTTGGTACACAGCAATTAAATTAGGGATAGCAAAAAACAGCATTTTTATATTGGGCAAACATTAATCACTCTAAAATCGTATTGTTTGCCTCATCGTGTAATACGTAAACAATGCGATTTATTAATAGCGCATACTAAAAGGTAGTGTGTGAATGTATTTTACATATTGTACAATATGGCAAAACGAAAGCGAGCTCTCAAAATCCTCAATGTAGGGGATTAATTCAGTTGTTTTTATAGAGGTTAGCGAGGCTGCGGCCGTTGCGTGGGGGCAGGCATGTGAACAATTTTATTCACCGACTCCTATGCTGCCCCACCAAGCGTGACCAGAGGGACCCGACTGGTTTTTTTAGTGGGTAGGACTCGCCCTTTTGGCGAGGAGAGCCCAACATAACTCATTAAATCGACTTCCCCGGTCTGACGAGTATGCAGTTTCATGCATCATCCATTAAAAAAGGCCACCTGAGTTGACGAGACCGCGCTTGGCTTTCTGTCCAATAACTGACCCAAAACTCCACACAGATGCCTCTTCCAGCCACAGTCTGTCACACTATATCCCAACTGTCACAGCACTAACCTTGAAAATACGGGCGTGCGAACATTTTCATTCGACGCCGTAAGTTCCCCGAATTTACGTTACGTTTTAATTTAAAAAGCTGAGCAGCGCCGAAAATTCTAAATTAGAGGGACGATCTTATTTACCGACTAATATGGTTCTTAATTGTGAGAGCTGAGTGGGCAGGGATATTTGTGAGAGTATTAAAAGGGTGCGGGTGTAACGCAAATACCTAGGTTGGGTGAGATGTTCCTTGCAGTAGAATCGATTGGGTGTGTCGTGTGATTGTAGTATTGTTATGAAAAAAGGGCGTAGTTTTGAAATATATGGTGAATGAATTATGTTTGATTAGAGCTTGTATAGTTAGAGCGTGTAGAATTAAAAGAAACTTGGCTCTACGTGAGATCTGATAAGTACTTTTTCACAATGCAAGACATCATGGTCTCGTCTTGGCACCAATTTTACATAAAAATGTTTTTTGGTGGGTTAGTTTTCTTACTAGCAGTTCAGACGTCATCTAAGCCCGCTATGTTGGTAGTTTCTAAATTATAGCAACCATAATTATGTATTTATGAAACTTACTAAAAAAATTATCTGTACTTGTTTAGTGTTTTCACGATCAGTTGCGTTTTCGTATGAGGTTTTAATCGTCAACGTTAGAACCCACTGGTTTTTGTAGTATTTTTTTACAGAAAGAAAAAACGTGAATATAATATAATAAAGAAAAAACGTTTATAATTTGGTTGCCACGGAGCAAAATGTGGCTAAAGTAAAAAACACAAATTTTAGAGGTCACAAAACCCAACAGAGGTATGATAGATCACCCCATTCCCCACAGCAAGGCCCGGTTCATAAATTACCAATAATATTTATTGGAGAAGCTGTCTTGCTTAGATGTCGTTGTTTTTGCCACATAAATTAGTTGGGAAAGTGATCCATCATGTCTTGGGTAGGAAATTGATTTTCTGGGTGGACTGGTGGAAATAAACCCTTAGTTATGCTGATGTTTTGATTCAGTTGCATAATTTAAAGCTATTTTGATAATGACAAAAAACTGAATCGAAGTATTGCTATACCAAACTAAAGACTATTTTGTCCAAGTCCTAGTCTCAATTAGTTAATTGGATTATGTATCTTCATTTACCACTTCTATTTTGTGTGTTTTGAGACAAGTCACTTACCGTGACTGATTTTTTTTTTGCGTGATGGGTAGAGAACCTAGGATCTTTTACTTTTGGACTGGTAAAACACATTGGTCGTATTCGTTCATTATATTTAGCTACCCCCTAAACGTATGATACTCAGTAAGGAACAGTAAAACAAAGATATCGGAAAATATTGAATTATATCAAAATTAGAGAATGTTAAGGTTAACAAAAACAAATTGTCAGAACATTTTGACCTGCTTTGATGCCGTAAAATCTGCTTTCTTAGAAGTAAACAAGAACAACAAACAGTTTAAATTTACCTAGAAATTCGGTTCCCGCTTTATTCTACGTAATGAATGATCTCTCTAGAACGAGGCTAAATAGGCTTCTGAAAGGAATCCCCAAAAATATTCTCATTAGTCTAATTTTTGTTACGTTTAAAGGAGGATACGTAAAGGGAGTTCTGTACATCATTTGTGATACCTACGTTTGTATGACAACTTAAATATGTATTATGCATACAAAAGAAAGGCACAGAAGGTCCGTTTGCTTATTTAACATGATCTAAATATGCTATCAACTCTCATCATCACCTAAAAATATGGCAAACAAGGTTCATTTTTATTACGATCTTTCTATTTGTTGTTGTTCATGTTGATGTTTTCAATGCTTTTTTTTTTCATTTGTTTTTCTTTTATTAAAAATAATTTAAGAATATAGTAGGTAACGCTTCTCTGTGCGTCTTATGTAGAGGAATACGCACATTTAGTATGTCTACGAAGAAACTTACTGCGTAGGTTTCTATTGTGATTTTTCCCAGGCCTGTCGAAATAGGTCACATTCGTAAATTTTCTTTCAGGCGAGACAAGCCTTGATATATTATGTTAGTATGGCTGATTTTTGTTTGTATTTATATTAAATTGTTTTATTCATTTACTAGCTTCTTTATTCGACTTCATTCGCTAGGATTTGCTCTGTTTTTGGTACGTTACCAAAAATGTAAGAATATTAATTTTTAATATCGCAAAAAGTTTAAATAATGAGACTAGGTACTTATAACATTTTTTGATATCAAAGTTATTATTAATTTGTAAAAAATTAAAAAAATCTGAATGACTACAATATTCTGTATAACCCAATTTTTCATCATAACAATGAAAAAAAGGTTAAATTACCTTCACGATCAAAACCCGATTTTAATTAACCTCCGCTCAATTTGATTCCCTTGAAATGGAAACACGATTATTTTAAAACAATTAACGTTGCATTAAAAAGGACCGGAAAATTTTCGTTAAAAATTAATTGCGTCGTGAAAGTTTTTCGAAGTCAAGAATAAGCAATTAAAATGTATCGAGTTAAAAGTTCAGAGTTGTATTACGTAAACGGGTTGAAATTTTACTTTGTCTTTTGTTTATTTGAGCAGTGCATACCGAATTGTTTTGAGCATTTATTTTGTGTAAGTTTCAAAGTAAACCAATAAAAAAAATATGTAACTAATTTTATTCGGTCACGAGCCGAACAATGCTCGCGATCGTTGCAAATATTCAGCATGTAAATCATATCGTCTCCGTTATCAATCGCTCAGTGTCCTACGTCTAATATAATTCCCAACTTCTGCGGTTCTGTGTCCTTCAGAAAACAACTTTAGAGAACATAGGTACTACATAAACGGCAAAAGATCCGGGAAAACCCAATCGTGTGGTAACTCTATATGTCCCCAGTTATGGTTCGGCCAAACCAACGCGTGCAGATGGCGATGATGATCAGGAGAAATCAATAGGATCGCCATAGCCATCGCGCACGAGGGTTCCACGCGTTGGTATGGCCGAACCTCTAGAAAACCAATAAATTTTACAACTTCGACGAATTTCAATTCGAAGGTTAATCCGACAAGTGAAACCTTTAGTAATACAATTTTACAACGCTTTACTAAAGCGAGCTTATATTTGAAGCACTTTCCCGTAATATCAGATCAAAGACGTGTTACCCTTCATTTAACGACTTTTGTAGTAGGATGACTATACTTTGTGCTAGTTTTGGGACAGTAAAAATAATGTTTAGCATGATTTAAAATCAACTAAATATTATACCCAATCGATAAAAGCATTAACTCTAGTTATAAACTCGCATACTTTAAAATATGATTAAAGTTTGCCTCGGGCGGATTTTTAACCAGCAACCGGAGTTGACGTTCATAAACAACAAAGCCAGGGAACCTTGGCCAGATTATTGGTTTTCTGAACATCTTGTGTATTGACAAAACTTAAAAATATGAGCGTTTACATGTTTCTTTTTACACTGATCTCACTCTCTTTTTACTTAAGTAGATACGCTTAGATTTTACTAGGAATTTCTACAATTGATTGTAACTTTGTCAGGACCCCATGACCCTATTACAACTTTCCTTATTAAAACGTCTCTCAAAAAAAACATTAATAAGATTACAATCTTTGAAAAACTCTTAGAAATTTTCCTTGAAGTTTATTTTAGTAAAGGAGGTCCGTTAAAAAGTCATTGGCTTTTCTAAACAGAGACATATTTACAAAGAGGATGATGGCATAACAACTGAAAATTCAAAAACAATAACAAAACTGGGAACAGTTTTCTAAAAAAAACATTCATGAGGTTGTCAATTCCTGGAAAACAAACAAAATGTTGGCACAGAGTCAAAAATAATATACTAATTAGTGTGTAATTGCATAAATTTACGAGTCAATTTGTAATTGATTCTCTTTATTTACGAGGACAATCTAAAATGACATAAAACCAAAATGTATAAAAAATGCATGATTTAAATAAATAAACCGTCAAATATATTTAACAGAGAAGGTCTAATGTCATCATCATTTCAACCATAGGACGTCTTATGCTGAACAAAAGCCTCCCCCAATGACCGGTTAGTAGCGGCCTGCGTCCACCACCTACCTTTATGAGCTCGTCGGTCCACCTTGTTTTGTAAATAATATTGGTGACTTATGCCAAAAAATACTTTGTTACCAATTAAAAACATTGGGTGACATATTAATCGGAAGCCAGATTATATTCTACATGATAAAAAAATATAATTTAGAAGTAGAAGGAAAAGTAGTCGAAAAATCATGGACACCCTACAAAAGGACATCATAAAAAGGCACTTTATGAGTTAACACACTACGGCACTACATGCACTGAGGGTTGTCACGTCATGAAGTACATAAAATTTGATCGACGCACTTTTTGATAAGGCGGAGTGAAGTCTTACGAGATGTGAACCATAAAACAAAAATACAGAGGCCAATTTCATTTGAAAAAATATTGGGGTTGTATTGTTAGGGGCTTTAGTAAGTCGCCTAGCTATGTCCAAGATTTTATATACTTGTTGTTTAACCTCTGAAAGACAAAATAGCTTCATATAAATAAACTAATCTGACATTACGTTATTTCGTACTATAAGAGATACAGCTATTTATAAATTTCTATATTCATTTCTCGAGTAATGGTGGGCTTTAATCCTATTTCACTCCTAAGAGACAAAAATAAATAAATACACTTACATATCATACCGTAATTTACATATTTTATCAGTTGGCTTTTGAAAAATAAATTTCACGTCCACTGCTGAACAAAGGTCTCCCCCAAGGACTTTCAGAACGATCTCTACCAGACCGTCGGTCCACCTAGTGAGAGGCCTGCCCGCCTGCCACTCGAGAACTTTTTTGCCCCAACGGCCATCGCCTCTACGAGCTATGTGCCCCGCCCACACACCATTTGCAATTTGGTTTTCCTGAGGATCTCCGAAACTCCGAGCATAGCCCGCTCTATCGCCCTTTGGGTGACCTTGAGCCTTTGGGTTTTATTCAGCAACACAAAACATCAACAAAAAAAGTAAATAAAGGCTTATTTTGCATTACAAAAAAAATGTGTTTGTAGCTCCTCGATAGTCTTTAAAAATTAACGTTCCGAAACCAACTCAGGCGTTTTTCAGAGCCTAAAAGCATCTTCAGGCATTCTTCATAAAATCGAGCGTTTTTGTGAGACCTTTTCAGGAATTCTTGATAAAATCATCGGGCTTCCCAAGCAGCTCATAACAAGCTATCTTATTAAATGAAAATAGCATTCTCTTGCTTTAGAATTCAAATAGCGGGGTGAATGAATTAAAACTTGTACCCTCTCGCGAGTGCCAACTAATTTCTTTGTGAACTTGGTTCTGCATGGAATGAGTAAATGAGTTGATAATGGTTTGTCTTAAGGTGTTGTATTACATAACTTGAGTATACTTAAGTGCTGCCAACCCTTTGAGTTCGGTTACAGATCAGTTAAATCGCTAGAAGCAAAAACGAGACAGATCGATCTTAAAAGGCATTTGGTTTCAATTACCAGTAACGACTTAGTTTGGTTTTAATGGATTTTATAAGTGTTTTATTTGGTAGGTAGTCGCCTGGCTAGACAAACAAACTTGACCTTCACTGGTTAGGTTTTTATTGGCGGTCAAGCTGTAGATCCTGGCTACACAGGAGTTGTAGCGGTGGGAACGAGAGGTGGGATTAGTCCCGTTTGGCTAGACAAAACAATTTTATCCAAGCCTGGCCAATAGTTACAACTTTCGGTGAAGTTTCCTTCCAGCTTCGTTCTGATCATCACAAGATGCAAGGTCATGAGCTTTTCCGTTGTGGGTAAAAGGTACCTACTTATTTGTATTATTTTTCTAATACCATTGAGACTAGGTATTTTTGTATCCTACTGTCCTTAACTTTATTGATATTAAATTTAGTGGTTAGGATTAAGGTTATTTTTATCTAAAGAACCAGAAATAGTTATCATCATCATCATTATTTCAGCCACAGGACGTCCTCTATTGCTGAACATAGGCCTCCCCCAATGACTTTCACTGTCCACATCGCACGGTTGGTAGCGGCCTGAATCCAGCGCCTTTCTGCTACTTTTATCAGGTCGTCGATCCACCTTGTGGGTGGACGTCCCACGCTGCGTTTGAAATAGGTCTCACACTCCCTGATATCGCGAATATTTTTGTAGCATCTAATCTAGTAAGTTTTCTATGTAACCCTTTGAGGTGAATGGACCAGCAAAGTTCGCCTGTAAATATAATATAGTCCTTTCCACTAGTAAAGCGCTTTGGGATGAATTTTTAGTAAATACGAAGGAAAAGTGGTAGCATACTGGTATTTAGTTTAAAGTACTTTTCATATGGCGAGTTACCGTTTTACCAACTTTTACCGTTTGCCAATTTGTAACTATTATTTGTTTGCTTAAATTAATGTACTGAACTTTATTTGTCATTCCAACTATGAATTCTACTTGAACATTCAAGTATTACATCATCATAAATACGAAAGGAATATTAATGGTTATCTTAATGAATTTGGGTCCAATGACAGTTTAGCTTTCCCCCGGGAAAAACTTAACCTTCACTGGTTCGGTTTTTATTGACGGTCAAGCTGTAGATCCAGGCTACACAGGAGTTGCAGCGGTGGGAACGAGAGGTGGGAAAAGTCCCGTTTTTAATAAATATCTAAAAGAGATTAAAATCGAATCAATCTCAAAAATTATAGACTTACCTATCGAGTAGCCTCTGCGGCAACTATGTTAAAATACTGCAACATTCCCCAAAACTTCTTGCAAAATTTTCATCCATGCGCCCTGCCAATCTCGTCCCCCTTTTTATATTGTTTTTGTGAAAACTGCCGGCGTCAATTCTGAGATTAATAAAATGTAAATGAAGAGACAAGCCGTGCTCCTCCGTACAATTTCTCAAAGTCGTTTTTAAGTAAATGCTTAAGGGGACGACTAATGCGCTAAAGATTTTGGATTTAAGCGCTAATTTGCTAGTTCGTGGAATAAAGGGATTTTTGAAATGTTTTCTTGGATATTGACCTTAGAAAGGTATTATAGGATTTTGCAGGAAATTGTATTTTTTAAGAATATTTGATGTAAAAAGATTATTCTGGTAAAATTTTATGATAATTGGGGCAATACTTCTATTTCTTGGTAAGCAGACAGAAATTCTTTTTTAATGCCATGGTTGTGGAACCATTGTATTCGTTTTCTTGTAACATCTAAGCAATATCAACAGCGTTTGAAGAGTCCCATAAGGGAAGGGTAAGGTTTTTTTAATTAAGTTTTTGACGTCAAAAACTCATTCTAATTTCATTTCCGACCTTTTTTTCCCTCAAAAAAAATTATATTAATAATAAAAAAAATTCGATGTTCTTCAGTGTCTCAAGTTTTCTTCAAAAATCTTGAAAAATATTCTTCTTTGGCATCTATTCTAATATAATATTCAAAATTAAATTATCAAATTGGATTTGGTAAGCGTAGGCGCAGACTACTGATTTTTAACCGACTTCAAAAAAGGAGGAGNCATCGCCTTCGGGGGTACAAACACCATCGCCTTAGTGGGCCAAGCGGGTACACACACCATCGCCTTAGTGGGGCAAGCGGGTACACTCACCATCGCCTAGCGTGGCAAGCGGGTATATCCACCATCGCCTAGCGGGGCAAGCGGATACACACAGCACCCCTAGCGGGCCAAGCGGGTACACACACCATCGCCTAGCGTGCCAAGCAGGTACACACACCATCGCCTTCGGGGGTACAAACACCATCGTCTTAGCGGGCCAAGCGGGTACACACACCATCGCCTGCGGGGCAAGCGGGTACACACGGCACCCCTAGCGTGCTAAGCAGGTACACACACCATCGCCTTCGGGGGTACAAACACCATCGTCTTAGCGGGCCAAGCGGGTACACACACCATCGTCTTCGGGGCAAGCAGGTACACACACCATCGCCTAGCGAGTACACTGCTGCACCCTCATGCGGGATCAATCACTCAGTCGAGACTGCGTGGCACGCGCTTCAGCGAGCACGAGATCAAGCTCATGTACCGCGGCTTCAAGCAGGTACACACGCTGCTCAAGATTACCTTCTTACTTCTAGGTCACGCGGGCGTTCGCCAATGCGATGGACAGACCTGATCAAGACTGCTGAAGACGGTACCCTACATGAATGTAAAGTTTACCACCAAGAGGCAAAGATGGCAAGAAATCCGCCCACAACAATCCACATTCCTGATGATTATGATCACTCTGTCAAGAGTGTAACTACTGAGAAGAAGAAGAAATAGGTCTAAGTTAGCACCAATTCGAGCCCTCATTATCCGGTAGTTTATGTCCGTTTTCACTGACAACATCGAAATTGAAGAATTCCCTACATATGACATTTAGGGAACCCTTCGTTTTCACTAACAACAGACGTCATTTTACTGCTAAAAGTAATTGTACCACTAAATACATAATATAGAGATATTGTATTGCTCTATTTGCGAAAAAGCGTTAACTTTCATTTACTTATGAGTGTCTTAATTGGGTAAAAATAAAAAATAAATAAAAAAAACTTTGTTGCAGGAATGTCCTTCAGGCATGGTGGACGAAGAGGCCTTCAAGAACATTTTCTGCCAGTTCTTCCCGCTAGGAGGTACATATCTAGTCACATACTCGTATTTGATGTTGTTTGCATAAGAACTGTTCGCATTAAGAGTTAATTATTCGTTGCAGACGCATCGCAGTATGCGCACTTCGTGTTCAACTCCATCAAGCACAAGCAGAGCGGGAAAGTCAACTTTGAGGTGAGAGAACACTTAAGGCAATGAAAGATTTTGTCATTTAACAGGACTAATTCCGTTTTGATTACGAGAGATTGAAAAAGTAAAAGTACGAAAATCATCCGACTCGATCGCGTTCAGGTGAATGTAATTCTTAAACACAAAGATAAATAAAATGATTTTTTTACCAGTTTCTGGTGAAGAATCAAGCTACCTACCCAATTTTTTCAGATTCAGACACACGCTGGCAAAATTTGTTTTAAGTCATTGTAGCACCAAAAATTGGCTGGAAGTTAGAGAAAACCCATCACTGCCGGTCAAGCGAACTGGTCCGGCCTGTTCAGGACTGTCAAAAATAAACATTTGAAAAAAGCGCTCGGATGGAAATTCAGTCTAATGCCTGGCAACATTCTATACACTATAGTATAAGTTCGTGACACCTAAAGTGGCCAAAAAGTTGACAACACAACCTTATTCCAATTGTAACAACGGGTGGGACCTGGAGTCCTGAAATACAGGGCTGCCCTACATTAGGCTCCAGTCACACCATTCTCTTTTCCTTCATAATGTATGTTTAGTTCTAATTGTAACTTTAGATGTAATGTATAAGCCCTATATTAAGGTGTGAAATAAAAAAACAATGACCTGTTGCGTACTTCTGGGCTGCTTTAGGTGTCACGAACTATTAGACGCTCACAGTCACTGCACACACAACATTCGTCATAAAACATGCCTTCGCCATAAAATAAGCTAGAGCCTACAGTGACTTTAGAATGGTTTAGATAAAAAAGCCTTTCACTTTAAAGTAGGTACCTACGCCTTTTGTAAAGCTAGCGAACGAACAGCTCCAATAGCCATCAAATAAGCGAAAGAAAATAGCTATTTGCGGCGCCTCAGCCGCTCGAGCTCGACGGCAATTCTCTTAATAACTTTGTAACCTCCTCAAGAAATGACCTAAGAAATTGCCTGTCTACAAATAGACTGGGATAAAATCTTAAGATAGGCTGTACTTAGTATCCTAGGTCCAATTTATACAGGAAAAAAGATCAGGTATTTTTTGAAATGGTAACATCTCTATTTTTCGGCTCTAGGGTTCAAAAAATGAACTAAAACTTAGATTTTAAAGTCACCCGGCCATTGTGGAAATCATTGGGTGAGAGTAGTCCGATGGTTAAAAATTGATATTTTAATACCAATTTTGAGCATATTAGTCCAATCAACGAGGAGATTCGTTGTATATGATATTCTTGAATGTTGTTGTTTTTTTTGAGGTTTTCCAAAATTCTGATTTCGTAAATAATTGTTATTATAACCCAAAAGTATCGGTAAGTAGGTAAGTAGGTACTTTCTAGTACCATTGATTGGAATAAATAATACCTTTATAGTTACACATAACATCATATCGGGAATACAACGCTCTATCTTATTAATAATATCTCCATCCCCCAATAAGCTAATTGAGAGATCCACAGTGTGACCTTCAAAACATAAGACAGTTGTTTGTTTACTGTTTGCCAACAACGCGAATGCTTACAAGACGACTGGCATTAACGGTTCCACTTTACGGACTTTGGACACCAGCCAAATGTGTACTACGGAGGTGTACAGTCAGCCTTTGACAAAATAATGACAAGATTTTTACCCACAAAGTGGACCGACGACCTCGTAAGGGTAGCAGGAAGGCGCTAGATGCAAGCCACTACCAACCGGGCACCGGGTGATGTGGCAATCATTGAGGGAGGCCTATGTTCAGCAGTGGACGCCCTGTGGCTGAAATGATGATGAAGATTTTTAGTATTGTGTTTCTAAAATCACTAGTAATTTTCATTTTTTTTATCCACAACGAGTAAGCTCTTGGCCTGTATCTCACCTGATGGTAAGTGATGATCAGGCCGAAGGTGGAAGCGAGCTTCACCCGGAATCCTCAACCACGGAGGAACTGGCTGGCTGAGAACACTGGAAATCTATCAAAAACAGTGTTTTAATTAACTGCTCCAAAAAGTATCTCAATTGACTAAAGTTGTCACATTCAATTTTATGAAATAAAGCTGTTCGTGCTTGACTGTACCCGTTAAGGTGGGTACAGATTAGAGCATCAACTTGTAGCAGAACAACGAGCCGCTTTACGATATATTATTATGTTATGTGTATGTGATTTATAGATTTTTTTTCTCCTATTTCACATTTTAGAATAATGCTTGAGAAAATGTTCTAGTGTGTATCCAGCTTTACATTCAATAACGATCGAGACATTTCCATTATAATGTCCTTATTAATATTGTTAAGCCGCATCAGAGAGAGCGAGACGGAAATATAGTACCTATTGTTTGTTGGAAAGAGACGCAAAATTAGAGTAGATAAATATTCATTATTTTTTTCTGATGAAAAACTGCCAAGTGCGAATAGGATTCATACACAGAGTTCCGTATACAGGGTGTCCCGTAATGTAACGTCAAGCCGGAACTGGGTGTTGAGGCAAGTTGTGCTGGTTATCAGAAAAATATAAAAAAAAATCTATGTGGCATATTTTAAAAATAATAGGCATTTCAAAAAAATCGAAAAATTCTACTCCAGGTGACGGTCCTTTTACTCGTGTTGCCACAAATCTTCACTTTTTCCAAAATTTTTTTTTGTTATGTAACCCTGAATAATGCTTCTCTAAATTCTTATCAAAATTACAAAACCAGCTGCTCCAGCTTGGACGAAAAAAATACATTATTCCCAAAAAAAATTTCAAAATAAAAATTTTGCCTAGTTTAAACTGACTGTACTGAAAAAAAAAAAATGTACTACGCGAGTGTGGCAAGTGACGTCATAATTTGGCGCATTTAGTAAGGATTCCAAAATGGTATAACACTTCCCATCAAAAACAATACTTGTCAAAAAAACCAAGTCTCGCAACTCAGTTGTTCTACGGTAAAAAGTTGTGAGATCCATGTAATACCAAGTCCAGGCCAGGAAATCTTTAACGTTTTACATAAATATATTGACTTGGCCATCGCATGAAAACACGTGTAAATTAAATTATTTAGTGCGATGGCCAAGTCAATAATTTATGTAAAACGTTAAAGATTTCCTGGGCACTACCGTGCCCCCAAATATTTTAGTTTTTCCTTGATTCATACACCAAACACTACTTATATTCCAAATTTGAAGCTTCTAGGTCTGCTAGAAGTGCCTTAGAATTTTGATGATAGGTGAGTCAGTCAGTCAGTCAGTGAGTGACAAAATTAAGAAACATTGACCCGTTATAATTCTTAAACTACTGGTTCAAATTGAATGAAATTTGAAATATACCGTGTCTTTACAATGCCTGCATGGATACTGAAAATTCAGTCTTCTAGTTTTATCCACAACGATGATACAGGGGGTCGAAAATGGCCTGAATTGCTTCGAGAAAAGGATGGTACGGCCGTGCCGCTTTTTTGCTCGACGTGGTGGGGGCACTACCGTGCCCCCAGATTTGAGATATAAAAAGAGTTGGCGTTTTTTTTTTCATTTTTAGGTAATTAAGTAACTCTTTAAGTAACAATTAAACCGGTTAGATGTCATCCTAATTAGGAAGCGGTCCGGAAGAGGCGGAATTAACAATGTGCCGTTGGCTTCGCGCCCGCCCGTCCCGGGCCATCCCGGAATGCAATTACCTCGCTGCAGGCATTCATATGACAATCGCCGGTAGTACTAGATAGTAGCTTCGTTAAAAAGTAGCCCTGTATTTATACTGAGCTACTGTATCTATACAGGGCTACTTTTTAAAACGAAGCAAATACTTGAAACTGGAAGCAAACCGACGGGTCTCAATCGCGACATTTGAGTCTGTTTGTAACCTAACACAGCTGAAACGTCAAGTTGGTAGCACTAAGATACTCACGAATTGCATGAAAGTAATGAAAGTGTCCCATTGCTCACAGTTTTAAAGGCTCCAAAGGATCAAAATTTTTAAGAAGGATTCTGTTGGTCATGATTAAAACAACTTTTTTATGGGACCAAATATAACGAGCGAGATGAAACATCAGCTGTTCCATAGTTTTATAACGAAATAGGAACAATTTTCCCCACTCCCACTCTTTGACTCCTGTCTTATAATATTTTTATTTGGGTATATTTTTACATTTATACAATTAATTTAAAACTAATAACCATAAAATGTTACTACACTTCCCTGGACATTGTATAATTTGGATGCGCACGATTAACAATCTTCCGGCTGGCGCCAAGCCAACGGATCACGTTCGTGCTACACCCCCGATGAATTACCTATGCGGCACTCTGTAGCTCGGACAGTGCTTAGTTATTGTGGAAATAGCTTGATAAATTAGACTTCATAGTCAATAAATACTTAGGTTGACTTGCACCACCTAACTTTAACGGTCACTATAACGATAACCGGCGCATTTTGTATTTAGTTTGACAGATTATTGACGTTTGTTAAAGTTAAAGTAAAATGGTGCAACCCAGCCTTAGAGTATTGGCTTCTGCTGCTCACCAAAAGCATTCTTCTTCTTCTTTTCGTGTCGACAACAAACCTACACAGTGTCAGCCCAAAACTCCGCCACAAGAGTGGCGTTGTCAGTAGCACTCATCAAATCCTCCTGAGTGCAGTTGCTTGGGCACTCAGGGCACGACATCAGGTGCTTCATCTACTGGGGAACAAAACCGCACCTGCACTCCATGTTTAAGCCATCCAAGAATCCCCACCTGACCAGATTAGATACTAGTATTTAGTAAGTGTTTTAAAAAAACGATTACCTTATAAGGTTTAAACTATTGCCATTTTAATTGAGACAATTCATAGAATTGTCTCATGTTTGGGAAATGTATTAAGTAGATATCATCCTGTAGATATTACTTATGAAACGAAATATTCCACACAACTTTCGTCTCATATTTACACCGGGCTGCGACTTTTCCAGGTGACTTCGCGGTAATGACTACCTATTCAACGAATTCTAAAACACAGAATTCTAGTCCCGTTTGCAGACTGAATAAACCTTTATGTAGCGTCATTAAACGTAAAGTGCCCACATAGCGGCACGCACTGATCACTTATTCAGCCGCTCCAGAAGCTGGTGGTCTGGAGATTGCGGTAATTATCCAGCGTTTAGTGTCATTACAGTATTCAGGTTTTGATATTTACCTTAATGTCACTTTTGACTTGTTCTAATGCGTTCGTTAAAACTATTCTGTTTTCTTTTATTACAGTTTTAAAGATACGTAAAGATTAAGTACCCACCTAAACCAAGTTAAAGACTGTATAGCATCTCATTTAATTGTAGGTCATTAGGAGCTCTATTGGTAGCTACATCGTTTTAAACTATTTTAGCTGTACGTATTTAACAATTAAGTTACAATAACTATTAGTACCTACTTAAGCTAACGAACCGACTGGCGATTGAAATGTGAATGCGAAAGACTGTCGGCCTTTACCGATGGAATAGTTGCTGATTAATAAAGAACAATTACTTTTAGAGCCTTTTAAACCGTGCCTCTTTTGCTTGACGTCATCGTCCATACAACTGGCCAAGGCAAGTTATTACAGTAATTTATTTATAACAACGTCCACCTGCCGTTACAGCAGATTGCAGAACACTTGTTCACACCAATTCACACGCTACGAGATGATAGTATGAGGCTGCAAGCGAACATCGGTTCTGGCGGCGCGCCAACCGGGAAGCCAATGGTTCGCACGTCCTTACTTCCCAATTGCGATCTAGAATAGTATGTGTTGTGGTTGTGGATGTGATGTTACTCTGCTAGATTAATATTTTCTAACTAGATTTAACAGCGGCTTTGGTGCAGAAATATTATAAAGCGCGCCTTTTCCCATTTCTATGGTATAATCGTAAACGTAACTGACAGACAGTCTTACGAGGAATTTTTAGACAGTTTTACATAAATTATTGACTTGGCCATCGCACTAAATAATTTAATTTACACGTGTTTTCATGCGATGGCCAAGTCAATATATTTATGTAAAACGTTAAAGATTTCCTGGCCTGGACTTGGACATGGATCTCACAACTTTTTACCGTAGAACAACTGAGTTGCGAGACTTGGTTTTTTTGACAAGTATTGTTTTTGATGGGATCTCATTTCTTTTTGTATTTTGTAGACAGCAGTTATGTATCTAGAAAACTGGACCAAAATTGAAAAATTTTACTCGACTTGGCGGGGACACTACCGTGCGCCTTTATATTTATAAGGTATTACAAAGTTATTTAAGTAAGTAGTTAAATATTTATAAAACTGGAACGAAATTGAAAAATTTTGCTAGACTTAGCGGTTGCACTACCGTGCCCCCAAATATTGTAGTTTTTCCTTGATTCATACACCAAACACTACTTATATTCCAAATTTGAAGCTTCTAGGTCTGCTAGAAGTGCCTTAGAATTTTGATGATCGGTGAGTCAGTCAGTCAGTCAGTCAGTGAGTGACAAAATTAAGAAACTTTTACCCGTTATAATTCTTAAACTACTTATTCAAATTGAATGAAATTTGAAATATACCGTGTCTTTACAATGCCTGCATAGCTAATGAAAATTCAGCCTTCTAGTTTTATCCACAACGAAGTTACAGGCGGTCGAAAATGGCCTGAATTGCTTCGAGAAAAGGATGGTACGGCCGTGCCGCTTTTTTGCTCGACTTGGTGGACAGATGAATGCTACATCGCCACTCTGGTAGCAGAGTCTTGGGCTGACACTGTGTAGGTTTGTTGTTGACACTACAAGAAGGAAATCGCTACATTTTCCGTTACATCCTATGCTCGATCATACCCAAATATGGAAGCAAATTACAAAGGATAGTTTAACCGACGGGTGACTGAGTTTAATTCTGTCGCCACACGTGATTTTATAAGCGTGTAGTTCAAAAGCGAGGATAAGCGCTCTGGGCTAAGTCTAGAATGTTCGTGAGAGAGGTTTTACTTAGGTACTAAAAGTTGGTTTAAAAAAATTTAATTTTAGGAGNTGGTATACCTACATAAATATTAATTCGTCCTAATAAATAAGTAGGTAATTAGTAATTATTTTTCTACTTTTTAGTGTAGGTTTTTTGGAGTCGGTTTTGTTTTTTTAAATAATTAGTTGGCCGATAAGTAGTTGGGTCGGGCTGTACGTATGGGCATATTGGGCATGTGTGAAAGTGCGCACATTACGCCAATTTGGTATCGGCCGCTTCTTCATACAAATAATTAGAATCAGGCCCAACTATCGGCCAACTAAAAGTTGGTAGTCTGCGCCTAGGCTAAATGTGAAACTCCATTTCGTGGCTTGATCTTAAGGCCTGTCGCAGCGAATCCTGAAGTAATTGAGCCAGCCCGTTTTCCGATAACGTCTTCAAGCACCGGGTTATTTTATCAACATTAGCTCAGTAGTGAAGCTTTTCGTTAGGGAAAACTTAACTTAGAATGTGCAGCTAAGAATCTCTTTTAACCACCAAAATATTTTAATAACGAAAACATTTAATTTTGTTCTCCCACTAGGCAAGACTGTATATGTATATGTAGACAGACAGTGGTGACTGAGTTTGATGCGGCGCTTCTTCTCAGCACTTGCCAAATGTTGGTCTCGAAGCGCTGGTAGGGTAAAAAGATTGTGAGACATGTAGAGGCTCCTTAAGAGAAAAATGACGATTTGAAAGAACTATTTATTAGTTTAAACAAATAAAGAAATTTTGACTCTTGACTTTTGACTTATTTGGCCTGGTTTTGCTCAATAATCTGAAATAAATGGTTTAGAATTGTTTATTAAAACCATTTTCTGCAGATATTTTATATTTGCATTAAATTAAATAAAACAAATAAAAAAAATCCTAATATTTTAAAAGAAAAACATAAACGCGAGTTTATAAATAACAAAAAACTCCAAAAACGATACCTAACCCACTTTAGCAATAATCACGACAGTGTTAACAAAAGCAATTCTCGGAACTAAATACTCTCATATTAAGGTAAAATTAGAGTTCCTGAACGCGACAGGGATAGGGAATTAAAGGTACAGGTGTAGGGAATGACCGTCGGAAGCCAGGTGAAATCGGGCATTTGGACACTTAACACGGGGTCTCGAAAGATTGTCGTCAAACGTGATATTACTTCGATAAAAAAAACATTACCAAATTCTTGAGTAAAATGTAGGTGCACTAAATAGGTAATACTCTCTCCTTTCGACGTAGCTTACTACCTTAGTGTCATAAACGAAGGGTAAATTAATAAAATCGATAATAACTTTGTACTAGGTACTTCTACCAACAAGGTGGACCGACGACATCATAAAGGTAGCAGGAAGGCGCTGGACGCAGGCCGCTACCAACTGGGCAACATGGAAAGCATTGGCGGAGGCCTATGTTCAGCGTTCTATGGCTGAGATGATGATGATGATGACGCACTTTTATCGTTCAGCTAGCATAGGATAGCTAGATCTCAAATACATAATGTTGACTGGCGCCTGATGCCTGGTCATAATGATCTAGGATATCTCTATGCTAGGAAAAAATATGAAGAGAAGATAATTCAATCACAAGTTGTGGCCCTGTCTACCTACTCACAGAGCGCTTCTTCTAAAAGTACCTACCAGATACCCTCTGGTCTAAAGTAACTATTTTTCCATCACTTTATTCTATATCTTTCAGATATTGGTTCCCTTCGACTTACCTTCGAAAATAAGTAGTAGTATCTTCACAAAACCATGTCGGAATGTAGTGTTAATATTTTACGCGAATATTGTTAGGAGGTTCTGGAAACATAATGGGAATCAGGACTCAGTTTTGTATGAACGGCAACTCAAGTTAAACGAAGTGGCGTCTTATTATTTTGTAATACGGTCTAATTTGCAACAGAAATGTACAGTCTGATGTGCTGTTAACTGTATGATGCTCGCATAACTTTGAACATGTTTTGACCTGTGCTTTACAGTGTTTAAGCTGAATGCCTTCCAGATTCTGATTTAACAATCTGTATTTCATGAATTTTGTTTTATTTGAGAATAGGGATGTTTCCTGGGTAAAAAAGCAAGAGTTTGAATTAGTCCGTCTGTTAACTTATCAAAAAATGCTATTTTGTACTTTTCCAAACTAATGAAATTGAAAGAGATAAAGCGCGCCAAAGTTCAAAATAACAGGACCGTGACGTCAAGGCGTGCTTAAAACTGTAGAACTTTGTGACGTCATACGGAACTTCAACGCATCATAACTTCGTAACTACTTGTTTGAATGACAAATAGGTAACTACAAATTAAATATTTTTTTTAGAATCTGTAAGTATAAAAAAGTAACTAAATAGAATCGAAAACATTAAAGCGTTTTTTTTGTTTATGTCTTAACTAGCTTTTGACCGCGGCTTCACTCACGTTAATATTGGTGTCACAGAAAAAAATGCATTCCCGTTTCAAAAAAGAGATAAAAACTATCGTAGGGTTTTTCCTCGACAAATTGAATAGGTACTTAAACCTACTCCCTAATTACAATTACCTACCTAGTGGTGAAAACCGCTTGAAAATCCGTTCTGTACTTTTGAGTTTATCGCGAACAGGCAGAAGTGGAAGACTGTTCATTATTGTATGTAGGTAGGTATGAGTATAAAGTCGCCTTTTAAAAACTGATGAAATACAAAGGGAAATTACAAAAACATATATAAATTATTAAAAAACAAGAAGAAAATCTGTATAAGTGCCACTTGTGGTCTAAACTGAATAAATATTTTTGATTTAGATTTTGATTTTGATTTGTATACGCTAGTTTTCGAAAAAAAAACGCAAAGCTTTTTTGATTTGAACACTAACTTCTTAGAGATAAATTAAAATAACGGTCTTAGAGATAACTAAAGAATAGGTACATATTTTATCCTGAAATAAAGCTTGACCCATGGTCTAGACAATCTATTATAAACTAGAGGTCTTCTTTGACTGGTCATCTGAGTGGAAAGCAATTCAGTTTCGTTAAGCAAGCCAACGAACTAAGTAAATATTATACATCTTAATATTTCACGGCCGGGGCAAAAATACTTATTGTTAGACCCTGGCAAACACTTGGGCCCGGGAATTAGTTTGGATAGCTCAGGGTTGCCAGTAAAAAGGTATAAAAGCTTAAAATATTTCTCAATTATTACCTACATGGTAAAAGTGATAAAAATACAAAGGTGTAGATCCTGGCTACACAGGAATTGCAGCGGTGGGAACGAGAGGTGGGAATAGTCCCGTGGGTTTGGCTCAAAGTTGCACAGCGTGCTATGGAGAGGGCTATGCTCAGTGTTTCATTACGAGATCAAATCAGAAATTAGGAGATCCGTAAACGAACTAAAGTCGCTGACATAGCCCGACGGATTAGCAAGCTGAAGTGGCAATGGGCAGGGCACATAGTACATCTGATGGCCGATCGAGCAGCATGGTTCTGGAGTGGAGGCCTCGTACTGGAAAGCGCAGCGTGGGACTTCCTCCTACAAGGTGGAGAGACGACGTCATAAAGGTCGCTGGACAGGCACTGGCAGGCCGCTACCGACCGATCAACCTGGAAATCATTGGGGGAGGCCTATGTTCAGCAGTGGACGTCCTGTGGCTGAAATGAGGATGAATCACATTATTTTTAATTGAAAAATAACGTCCAGTAACAACCCTGAACAGACCTGTCACTCAAATTCAATGGGCCACTTACCTAATTGAATAGGGTTAGGTACAAACGAAGGCACGTCAAGGTAAACACTTTGGTACCTTATTTACTTGAAATAAGTGCTATTTTCCAGAGAAATGTTTAGTTTGTCGTGCTGTTGACCTCATTCATCCACGTGTTGTTTTTTCGGACTCCAGAAGATTATTTGATCAATTCATCTTATTTTACGGCTATAAAATAAATTATGTGTTCTGGCCAAGGCTAGTACTAAAATAGATGACTATAAGTATTGCTCAGGCAAAAACAATATCTTTTAAGTTAAGGCTGAGTTGCACCATCCTACTTAAACTTTGACAAACGTCAAAAATCTGTCAAACTTCATACAAGAAAACACTGGTTAAAGTTAGGTGGTGCAACTCAGCTTAAGTATTTATTTTTGATCTTTAATGCCATATAAATTGCATTGAGTCCGCCAACGTCACTTTTATGTGAAAAAGTTTAAATAAATAAATTGCTATAAGGCATTTCTGGCTTTACAAAAAAATCCTACGAGATACATGAAAATTTTCAGTTTTTCAATTTAACTATCCAATAATATTATTTGTATACCATTTTTTCCAATTACGCGTATAGCATTTTGTTCACATTCCTATTTGTTAGTGGTGAAATGCCTTTAATTAAGTATCGAACAAAATGCGCGGGTATCTATATATATAAAAATGAAACCCGTTTCGCGTTGTCACGGCATCACGTGTGAACGGCTGAACCGATTTCGATAATTCCTTTTTTTAAAAGTTTGTGGAAGTCCAAGGATGGTTCTTACGGAAAAAAATATTAAGAAAATCTCTACGCTAAGGCGGTACGAAGTTCGCCGGGTCAGCTAGTTTTTAATAAAATATTTTAAAGCAAAAAGCTGCAGAAGCCGAAACGTCAAGCCTGGAATTTTAATTAGTATTGATCAACAGACGATTTGACTGATTGGGTTTGATTGGCATCAGTACAGAATTGCAGCGATGTATTTCTCGCTATATTGTTGCAAATACACTGAACTGTAGTTAGACGTTGACAAAGTTTTCTTAAGCTGAGTTGCACCATCTTACTTTGACTTTAACAAACGTCAAAAATCTGTCAAACTCCGTAAAAAACACCGGTTATCGTCAAAGTTAGGTGGTGCAACTCAGCCTTATTGTTTAGGTGTTGCTTGAGCCTTTACTTGTCTAAAGCCTTGATTATATCGTCATTTCGTCATCATCATCATTATTTCAGCCATAGGACGTCTACTGCTGAATATAGGCTTCCTCCAATGATTTCCACAATGGCTGGCTGGCCGCCGCCTGCAACTAGCGCCTTCCTGCTATTTTTGTGAGGTCATCCGTCCACCTTGTGGTGGCCGTCCCACGCTGCGCTTTCCGGCACGTGGCCTCCACTCCAGGACCTTGCTGCCTTATCGGCTGTCAGTTCTGCGTACTATGTGCCCTTCATTATTCATTGTCAAATTGTGTTACTATCGTCAAGTATTTATAAATACCCTATTCGCATGTCTACTGAACAATATACAGTGTGTCCGGGCATGTAGTGATCAAACTTTAAGGGCGTAATCTATGGACAATTTTATCGGTGAAAATACTTTAAATTTGGGGCTTGAGCCATTTCTCGCATATTTACTAGGATTTAAGTTTTTAATTTTAAGTTTTCACCTCTTCCTTCAAAAACAAGTGAAAGCGTGGGTAACTTAACATTAATAAGCTAATATTTTATATCATGCGATGGCCAATTAAATTATCTACTAGTAGAAGTAGAAAACAGACACAAGTTTCATACATTTTAAGGGAGTAAGAATGGATTTAATTAGAAATAAACATGATTTTTTTCACATCTTTTTCAGTTATTTCCAATGCAAATAAAATATACCTTAACGACCTGGTTTTTCTTGTGTTGGGAAATAACTGAAAAAGATGTGAAAAAAATTAAGTTTATTTCTAATTAAATCCATTCTTACACCCTTAAAATGTATGAAACTTGTATCTGTTTTCTACTTCTACTAATAGATAATTTTATTAGCTATTGCATGATATAAAATTTTTGCTTATTAATGTTAAACTACCCACGCTATCACTTGTTTGTGAAGGATGAGGTGAAAACTTAAAATTAAAAACTTAAATCCTTGTAAATATGCGAGAAATGGCTCAAGCCCCAAATTTAAAGTATTTTCACCGATAAAATTGTCCATACATTACGCCCTTAAAGTTTGATCACTACATGCCCGGACACACTGTATACTTGGCTCTGCTATTACAATAAACTCTAAGTTACTTATGCACTCTCTGCCCTATAACTTACAAGAGTTTCAAATTAAGAACAAAAAAAGAAACGAGCTTCATTTAATGCAGTGAAAAGCAAAGAGAGGTACACACAAAAATACACCTTTTTTCTCTCACGGTCGACACGGGCGTGCGCGGATTTAAAAATTGAAATTTATACCCCTTTAGGAACAATTTGGATGGGACCACACGACTGGTTCCGTAATTTTGCAATGTAGTGTACTGCGTCCTTGCGTATATTTGCGTTTTGTACGGAATTAAATTTTGTTTTTATACAGATTAATGATAAGGGAGCAGTTGGAGTTGGTAGTTTTTAAGGAATATGAGAGATAAGAAATAAACCAAAATGTTTTTATACATATTCTATTTGCTCCTGAGACTTCATACGCGTGAAAAACTTTTATCATCAAGGGGTATGAAAAATAGTTTATGTTCTATTCTCAGATTTACTGAATACTTACATATAAAAAAGTTTCATAAGAATCGGTCAAATAAATAGTTTTGGAGGACTTTTGTGACACGAGAATACTTGGAGATTTTTAGCTCTGTTTTAAATCAGTAAACTTAATCCAATAAGGTTTCAATAGAAAGCTGGATAGAAGGAGTATCCATTAATGATACACGACATACACGTACCTACCTATCTACTCAAAATAAGAATAAAAAATTTATAAACTATTAACAAACGTTCAAACAGACGAAAAACAAGAAGTATTCTAAACAGTTATCAAAAATGCCTGAAATAGTAAACGCATCAAAACAGAGCCAATACTACCCAGAAATCTTGCAACATACGCTCCATTGTTTGGGCTAAGCAAATCTGCTGCATGCGTGATTAAATGCAGAACGATCTGAGCGAAGCGAACTGAGCGGAGCGAGCGAGCGCAACGAGAAAATGACGCTTTGACGAGCGGAAGCAATCGGGGGCCGATTTAAGCGGGTTACGAAAGCTGACGCGACGATTTCGTCACTTCTCGTTATGACTGTAGGTGGGTCATAACGATTCACGATGTAGAAGGATTTTACAATCGTGAAGAGTCATTTTGAATAGTAGGTAATAAAAAATGCAATCAATTTATTCATAGCGTAATATGATAAAAATTTGCAGGGGGAAAATAAAAATTGTATATGAGGAACATTGCAGAACATATACCTACTCGTACAAATACAACATTTTTCACAATTTTTTTTTTCATTCATTGGAAAAATACTTACATTTTATTAACTTTTTATTTCAAATTCAATTTTTAATGAAGTACGAGTATGTAGGCTCTTTTTTAGATCACTAATACGCGTTTGAAAAATAATAAAATTAATTGTTGATAAATCTCACGCGGGATAGATTATTGCAACTTGCATCTAATGACTCAGCAATTAATTCCCTATAATAGTATAAATTCTAATGTTATTTTTCATGAGACCTAGTATTTCATGTTACATATTATTATACTGTGTTATCTATGACATTAATTTGCTGTTATCTTTTAAACAGTACGATATGTTCATTTTATACTATACGATATTTATTATTGCGATTAGAACGTTTTAATATCAGAACATTTAAAATACTCTTCCTCCATTAAAATAAGTATAATATCCACCTGAGCTATTCAGTCGGAAAGAAACAAGTTCCTACGCAAACCTCCTACATTATTCATTGTCACCGTCCTACTTTTGTATCATTTTACTTATTTTCAAGCAAAAACTAAGCAGCTCCATTTCCCAGCAGCATTAGTGCGACGTGTCGAGCTAGGTCCGATAAATTGCTAGATCTCTCCCAACGTAATGAGCGTGTTTTTCATTCGATCCGCGCGCGCCATTCTGTTGGCGTATTGGGCCACTAAAAAGCAGGAAATTCATAAGAACACAGGCAACTAGCGCCAACAAGGAAAACTGTGTTTTAACCGACTTCAAAAAGGAGGAATTTCAAATTTTTTGTAAGTTTGTTAGGTACCGCAGAACTCCTTCAATTATGAGGAAATTTCAATTTGACCCGATAAATTGCTAGATCTCTCCCAACGTAATGAGCGTGTTTTTCATTCGATCCGCGCGCGCCGTTCTGTTGGCGTATCGGGCCACTAGAATGGCGGGAAGAACATAGGCTAGCCTAGTAAACAATCTGCCAGAAAAATTGAGTTTTTAACCGACTTATAGCCAAATCGCTGCATTGTCTTACATAGAAATAATGTGGCAGGCACACACGCAATACGGCGAAATCTTTGGGGTGCGGAGCCGCAACGCATCGTGTGCTTTGGCTCATAAAAAAGAGATATTTTTAGTATGGACGGATTTACAAAAAAACCCTTTTCATTTGATAGGATACGATCCGAAATTAGTTCCATTAAAATTTTATCAAAATTTATTTACTTAGTACTTTAGACGTGTAGAGCTAGACCCGAAAAATTTCTAGATCTCTCTCAACGTAATGAGCGTGTTTTTCATTCGATCCGCGCGCGCCGTTCTGTTGGCGTATTGGGCCACTAAATAGGCGGAAGATTCTTAACCACTGAAGCACCAGCGAATTGAGACACAATAGAAAAGGATGATGGGCACAAATGTATGGAAAGTGGTACCCGCTCCAATAGCCATAACCAATATATATTTTAAAAGGCCTTTAGATGTAGGAAAATGTCTGCTATGGGGCCAGTTCCAATTCACGTTTTGAAAGCAGTAATTCCACTAAGTATTATAATGAAAGTATAACACAATCATCCATGTATACGAGTATGTATTATGACTACAATCTTTTAATATAACTAAAAGAAGCATTGAAAAGGAAAGGATTATACCTACGATGAACTACCCAAGCTATTAGCCCTTTATTCGCTTTCATCATCATCATCATGATCATTTTAGCCATAGGACGTCCAGTTGAACATAGGCCTCCCCCAATGATTTCCACAATGGCCGGTTGGTGGCGGCCTGCATCCAGCGCCTTCCCGCTACCTTTATGAGGTCGTCGGTCCATCTTGTGGGTGGACTTATTGGGTCTTGTGGGTTTATTCGCTTTAGCAACCCATAATAAAACCCTTAAGAAGTAATAAAACTTTAACCCCTTTATTAATAAAAGTTACACCCTAGTTGAACTCTGGCTTAAATTGTCATTTGGTATGGAAATGTCATTTTAATCCAAGGTTCTTCCTAGGTGTAACTTTTTATTAATAAGGGGGTAGTACTTCTTTAAATAAAAATATTTATTTCACAATTATCCCCATCAATAATTATAGAGTTAAGGAAGGATGCTGGAGCAGTAAACCCTTCCTGCCTCGCATAACCTAAGTACCATACGATGGACACGTATGATACTTCTTCTTCTTCTTCCTCGGTCCCTCACTGATGAGGATCGCGACCACAGATAGTGTTCCTCCACAGACTGCGGTCATAAGCTGTGTGGACCGCACGATGCAAACTCCCGCCCACCGTCTTCCTCACCGCGTCCGACCATCTCGTCGGTGCCCTGCCCCGAGCGCGTCCCCCTTCATACTGTATGATACTTAGGTTACACAAAAAGTATCTTTATCTTCGAACGCAACCAGATCTGAGGCTGGTGGCCATAGTAAATGTTGTTCGTCTTGGTAAGACCTTTCAAATGACACTACAAACATAACTATTGGAGCCGGGTACCATTCTGCAAAAAAGTATGTATATCTTCGTACACAACCAGATCTGAGGCTGGTGGTCATAGTAAAAGTTGTTCATCTTGGTAAGACCTTTCAAACGATACTAGACACATATCTATTGGAGCCGGGTACCATTTTGCCCATTGTCCTTTCTATTAGAAATCAATTATTACCGCGGTCTCATGAGACCATTTAGGCTAAGAACTCACGGCCCGATTTTCACCCGCGCCCGCGGCCGTTGTGGAATTGCGGTTTTATTTCAAAACTCACGGGAGCGGTTATTTACGCGGTTATTCTAAGAACTCGCGCGCTACGTCACTGGTACAAAATGGTCGCCGTACTGACCGCGCCTGCTGCGGGCGAAAACCGCGTCGCGAGTTGTGCATTAGTTTTTACATAAGTATCTGCATTCTACAGAAGCTGCGGGCAGGCAACCGCCGCGGGCGCGAGTGAAAATCGCGCTATGAGTTCTTAGCCTTAGGGTTCCACTGGATAATAACATAATTCTAACATCTATTAGTATGGTTTGAAATTGATCTGTATCTAGGAAACGCGTAACGATTGCCACTATACACGTTTTGAACGGTTAAAATACATACTTCTCGTCACTGCTGTAAACACTTAAAAGTACCTACATAAGTTTATCTTCATGTAAGTACGTAGTAGCCAAAATTGAGTTGGAAATGCCTACTTCTAGTCTAGCAAATTTCTTTGTCATCGAAACCTATTAACTTAATTACTTTTAAGGTTACTAATAGCTATTCTAATTTCAAAGCAATCTCGGTTATTGTTTAAGCGACTGAAATTAGACTAAAATTAGAAGTAGTTAGTAATTAAATTATAAATAGCCTCATGATATAATTTATTATAGATCTATCCACGCGCCTTATCCAAAGCTATTGAATAATAAAATACCTAAATATATATAACTCCAAAGTGACTGACTGACTGACTGACTGACTAACCGACTGACTGACTGACTGACATAGTGATCTATCAACGCACAGCCCAAACCACTGAACGGATCGGGCTGAAATTTGGCATGCAGGTAAATGTTATGACGTAAGTAGGCATCTGCTAAGAAAGTATTTTACGAAACTCCACCCCTAAGGGGGTAAAACGGGATCCACGCGTACGAAGTCGCGGGCGGCGTCTAGTTAATTCATATACAGATAATCATAAGATTCCAATTCGCTTGCGCTGAAAATTCAATGAAGAGAATATCACTTGTGATCTTTTGTTGAGTTGCACACACTGCAATAAACGCTGTCTGAAGCTGACCGACTGAGACCAATCGAGCTTGAAGCAAATGGTAAGATGATACCCGTGTCAAATACAAAGAGGTTTGGATTATATTATTATGAAAAGTTCCTAATCTTTGCAGCTCTAGGTAAGTTGATGATGGTAAAGTTTAACAATTCAATTTAAAAAAAAATTCAATTTATCTTTAAATTAATTAGAGAAAGAAGTTTAGAGTGTATTTTATGTTGTATACTGACTGGAAGCTGTCGCTCTTTACATTTCTACATCATATAATAGTATTGTATAATTACTAACTTTATGTAGCTACCTTATAGCTACCTTACTATGCATAGTAGATACTTGCATTAATTATAATGTGTATTGTACATGCCTATAATCGCCGATTTCGTGGCCCAAAATCAGGGTTGCAAGCGAGAAAAAAACGCCATTATGCAAGCAATGACAGAAAACATAATATCTAAATATAATATAACTCAAAGGTGACTGACTGACTGACTGACTGACTGACATAGTGATCTATCAACGCACAGCCCAAACCACTGGACGGATCGGGCTGAAATTTGGCATGCAGGTAGATGTTATGACGTACCTAGGCATCCGCTAAGAAAGGACTTTACGAAACTCCACCCCTAAGGGGATAAAACGGGATCCACGCGTACGAAATCGCGGCCGGCCGCTTGTTCTACGTAAATTACATTGCATTATAGAAACTTATTCACATATTTCCTATTTGTATTTGTCTCTAAACGCCTATTGCATGGCCCAAAATCAGGGATGCAAGCGAGAAAAAAACGCCAATATACAAGCAACGACGCGCGTGACTTGGGCTTTTGATGGCATCTAATGACATTGTAATGTGAGCTTTAAGTACAAACAGCGGTATAATGGCCGCATTTGGTGTTTTAACAACGAAAATCTCAAATCTGCAGATTTATTTCGATATAAATATGGCGTAAAAACCGCATGAGTTGAAAGAACGGGAGCTCAATATCCATAATTTTCTATCTTTGACCGTTTATTTGTGCACACAATTTTGTTTTGCAATTACTATTTCATTTCATTACTATTCCTTCAGATATTTTTTTCATTTTTAGCCACAAACGATTTAGTGACATTTCTATGTAAGTATTTTGATAAGCTTTTCTTCTACATTAAATTTCACTTATTTATTTTCAAAGGATTTTTTGGAACAATTATTTAAATCATCACCTCAGAATTGTTATTATTTTCTAACTGGCCCACATTTGGCGTAATCTTGCCCATACATCGATTATTTGTACCCTCCACAATATTATCCTACATAATAACCGTATCAACTTGAATTCACCATTATAATGGAAATGGGTACAATAACTTCACTCCTAAAAGGTAGTAATAATGGAGATTCCTACCTCACAATAAGAGCTCAATCGAACTAGGGCTAAGTTTCAAATGTTGCATGGGGGTTTTTTTTAGAACGTAGGTGCTCACTAAGAACGGATTTTACGAAACTCCACCCATAAGAGGGTAAAACGGGATCCACGAAGTCGCGGGCGGCCGCTCTTATTATTAAAATCTTTTTCCATCGTTACTGTTCTTGTTCTTCACTTTTTTATGTAAATAATTTTACTCTTTCATTTTAATACAGCACATTTTTGTAATAATTATTGTGTGTGTTATTAGTTTCCCAAATTATAAGTCAACTCTAAACTTAACCACTAGATGACTGATTGCCTTATTCGGTAGACCTACTAAACCTACATCAGTTGTGCCCATCATTACGCCCCTGGTCTACTTTCAACCAGTTTCGGTTTCATATAATGTCCATTTTCCGTAGTATAATGTCATTTTACGGTGTTAAGGGTGAAAATTATGAATAACTACTATGTGGGCCTCTGGTAATGTTTGTATACATCCTGTACGCGTTTTGTTGAAGGTTTTGTTATTATAATGCAAGGGAAGGGTGGATATTTAATTGGGCTGTTAGTTTTAAGTTGTATTATTGGTGTAGGTATTTTTATTTGATATCACAATGTTATAATAATTTTTAAATTCGAAAAATCAGGCTGTTGTCAGTCTATAATATCCCAGTGAGACGTCCACCCACAAGGTGGACCGACGACATCATCAAGGTAGCAGGTAGGCGCTAGATACAGGCCGCTACCAACCAGTCAATATGGAAATCACTGGCCTGTGTTCAGCAATGGACGCCCTTTGGCTGAAATGACGATAATGATCATATCCTAGTCATCTTAGAAACTTATTCACAAATTGGGTGAAGCTCGCTTCCACCTTCGGCCTGATCATCACTTACCATCAGGTGAGATACAGGCCAAGAGCTTCCTCGTTGTGGATAAAAAAATACATAATAGAATTTCAAGAATCCCTGTTATAAGAAAATAAGAAAATCTATCGCTAGTCACAAGTAAGTATTCATCATCATCATTTCAACCACAGTACGTCGACTGCTGAACTTATGGTCTTCCCCAGTGATTTTTAGATTGATCTTTGGTTGAGTCTTCACAAGTTTTCGGAGATATTATTATAATATTATATACTCTTGAGAAGAAAAATGTAGACCATTTAAAATTCAACGAAGCTTTTTCACACAACTTTTATTTAAAAGTTTGTATTTATGACGTCACTACCTTTCAATAAGCACACAGAAGCTTACCCACCTCTTTGCCAACGCTCAGTGCGACGAAAAAATAATTAATTAAAACCTTAATTAGACATAGCCCGTGCTAAACAAAATGGCTTGGACATAGCTGAGTCGAGAACAGCAAACTCAAAAATTCGTAATCTCGTTCGTTCGTTCGTTTCAGCCGAAAGACGTCCACTGCTGGACAAAGGCCTCCCCCAAGGATTTCCACAAAGACCGGTTCTGCGCCGCTCGCATCCAGGCACCTCCCGCGACCTTCACCAGATCGTCGGTCCACTTAGTGGGAGGCCTGCCCACGCTACGTCTTCCGGCTCGTGGTCGCCACTCAAGAACTTTCCAGCCCCAGCTATGTGCCCCATCCACTGCCACTTGATTTTAGCGATTCTGCGGGCTATGTCAGACACTACATTCGCAATCTCATTTTTGTTTTATTTATTTATTAATATTTTGTTCAACCGTTTTATTTTCTACGCCACAGTGGCGCTCTTCACGCTTCTAATTTGACGTATTCCACTTTGAGCACCCGTTCAAATTTTGTACCAGCAAAGCAAAGCAAAAATCAAAATTTTGTACCAGTGACTTAGATTAACCGCGAAAATAACCGCTCCCGTAAGTTTTGAAATAAAACCGCAATTCCACAAAGGCCGCGGGCGCGGGTGAAAATCGTGCCTTGAGTTCTTAGCCTAAGTCAAGTGAGGAGACTGTTCAGTTTTGACTATAATGTAGGTAACCCCACTAAATTAACAAGGCTATTGGAACAGCCCTTGCTTGCTCATTACGGCACTAATTAAAAAGAAAACATTTAAGGTGTAAGCAGATATTAACCTCTTAATTTAGTTTAATTATAAAAAATAAGGCTGTGGCTTAATAGTTCATAGAAATAGATCCCGTTGATAAATAAGTGTTACTGTAAATTGCATTGAGCACCTTTTAATGTTTTCGTTATCATTGGATATAGACTTAGATTAATACAACCTAGATGGATAGTCTTCATACAAACGCTTCGTCAAGAGTGAGGCAAAAATCTTATGTCATTAGTGTCAATTTTGTTGGGGAGTGTAGACAGTGAAGGCGATTTTCCCGAAAGTAGGGAAATTTTTAATACGTTTTTAATAATTTTATAATTAACAAAAACAAAACGCATCATGTACTTACTTATTTATTGAATTCAAAGTACCTACCTAATAACAATAAGATAAATCGACTTAAAAGTCTCGATTTCATAAAAAAAGGAAGTGTATTTGTACGGCGAACAATTGGGAAATAAATTTTCTTGTTACTGGTATCATTCCCGTATTTAATTTTTGAAAGCCAAATTCAAGCAAAATACGCGTCGAATCGTAGTACTTACTTATGAAATGTAACACTGGTCACTTTCTTTTGTTTTTCTGATGTATTTTAGACACCCTTTCACAGCACAAACCGTTTTAATAATTAAAATTCGTCGGACGTGTTTACCAATTTTTCACTTTGACAGTTCATGTGACGTTTACGGGTAAGCCGTGCCGGCTCCCTAAAAACTGCCTCACCTTTCGTGCACTGACTATCTATCTAGGTTTTATTAATCTAAGGATATAGAAAATCAGATCTTTTAATTACTATTTATTATGGTATCGATAACTTTTCAGATATATTTTAAGTACGATTTGATTTTTAAACAGCTCACTGTGGTCATCGTTTTAGGTGTTTTATGAAAAATGATTTTAAGATCCCATGACAACATTTAAAACCACTTTATTTAAGCATGTCATCGACATCACTACTAAAAGGCACAGTATTCTCGTGAAAATTTACAGTTATAAAGTTGCAAATGTGAAACATTACTCAAGATTAAAGAGATTCATCTTATTTTAGTTATCATGATCCATGTCGTGTTATTTGTCTAGCTGACTGAACAATAAGCAACCAAACCAGTAACTAAACATTAAAAGGTTAAGGATTTTTCAGTGCTCGATTACATTTCAAAATTGAACCTTATATCAACGTCTTAAAGCTGACGCGAAAGCTCGTCTGAAGTTGACTGAGCAATAAATATTGCAGAAACAACTCCGTTGCAATGTTACCCTTTATTGTTTGTTTTATAGAGTCGTTACCAGTGTGCTAGAGCTGTACAATGGACTGCATATAAGTCAGCAAGTCTCACTCTTAAGCCCAAGACATAAAACCTAAAATGAATCATATTTTTTGTGGTGGACTGTATCTAGGATTGGAAGTTAAGAATCTGGTAAAGTATTATTATACGTATAAAGCACAGGACTGTTGTATGCCTTGGTCGATGTAATAAAGTATCGAATAGATATTGAAATAGATCTTACGGGGAAGTACCTGCTTCCTATATTGGAAAAGAAGCAATGAAACTTAATATAAATGAGAAGGGTAATAAAGCAACGGAAAATCTTCTTTACTTTTCGAACCGTATAAATAAATAAATAAATAAATAAATAATCTTTGGACAATTTCACACAGCGTCAGCTAGCCCCAAAGTAAGCAACTTAATGCTTGTGTTATGGGTGCTAGCTTAACGGATATACTAGTTATATACTTTTTTTTTTAAATACATAAATATTATACATAGTCACACCCAGACCCGTCACAGAAATTAAAATTAATCATTTCAATATCTGCCCGGCCGGGAATCGAACCCGGGACCTCTCGGCATAGTAGTCCGTTCTGAACCACTACACCAAACGACCGACAAAATAAATGCTTAAAATATAATTCCTTGAAATAATTCAAAGAATATTTTTTATCAACTTATTACACCTTTGTAAGAATACCTTATAAGCCAGTTAAGGCCTTTAGACATTACAATTTTCATTGTCTAGGGAGGCTAATTAGTTCCAACAAACTATAGTATAGTCAAGAGTCTCCATGCCAGATTCTAGGTTCATTTCCTAAATGGGGTCATTAATTAATGTCTAAAATAACTTCAGAGAAGATCAGAGTTTAACTATTTATCATCTTGGTCAATTATATCTATGTATTTTATACAGTCCACTATTACTATCGCCCGTATTCACAAAAATTACAACGAGGTCTCACACTGAAAAAAAATGTTTGGTTACTGCTTACACAACAAAAGTGAGCACCGAACTAAGTGTTAACTATAACCAAACTAAGTCTAGCTCACCACAGAAATATTTGTTTAATTTACACAACATTTTGTTCCTCATAACCAAAGTGTTCGGTGGTCACTTTTGGTGGTAACCAAACCTTTTTTCAGTGCACAGTGCGCGTGAACGCAAAGAACACACACGAACCAATCACAGAGCTCCATTCAACGCTATACGTTCGATTTGCTGCATCACTTAAGCAAGCATCGTTTGTGAATACGGGCGCAAATCTCTATACTAACACGAGGCTATAAAACTAGAACGCAGATAATTATCTAAAACCAAAGCAAAACCTATAACTAGTATTTTCCACTTGCCCAACGATTGCGACATCGCAGAAGCTCGCCATAAATTAATTTTATTTTTATCCGGGATCCTAAAGGGTTCTACTACAACTTACGGCAGCTGGGACGAGCTGTCACGGACAAATTCCCGGGGTAAACACCAGTGCGACACACGGACGGGGAGTTTGGCGAACGTTATAGTTACTTGTTTACTAGCACAGAGTTTTTTAAGAAAGTTTTTTAGAGTGATTTTGCTTATTAGATGTCGAAGTAAATTTGCTTACTTTCTAGCTATCACAGCGTCCCATGAAGGTCCATAAACCGCCGTGTAGGGCGGAAAGATTGGGACAGCTTGGTTATACTTACCCAAGAAACCCGCCCAGAAGTAGTGGAAACATCGGGTTTTAGTGGATACGAGGCCAAGTAGGTATGGATTGGCCACTTTCCAAAAGGAGTGGGTTCGCCACTAGACAGAAGTAAGTAGATTTCAAATCTCGAATCCACAGTCTGAAGTTATTATCACTCAAGAACAAAGATCACAGAGCAGTCTAGGTGAGGACCTGGACGCTTAAAAATAAAGGGTAACTCCAGATCACACACTCGAAGTAGAAAAAAATGATATTTCTTTCTCTTATTAAAAAAACGGAGTTTTTGATTGTCATAAACCAATAAATTAGTGTCTAATAATACTTTTGTACTGTGTAACTATTGTTACTTGAAGCAACTAAGCCGTTATATTATTATCAGGACAAGTCCCCGGTTCTTAGTGGCCGTATGTAGGGTATATCCACAGTCCCCTGACATCCATATCGCCAGTCGAGAGCGAGGAGTTCCTCACAAGTGCTCGCCGGCAATAATTTCTCACGCGACTCGGCGCACATTAGTCCACTTTCTTGCTTTAAACGCTTTTGGACTACTTCTGTTTGTTGTTTCTTATGGAAAGTTCTTTTATTTGGGATGGGTTTTATACAGGCTTTTTTGTTTTACATTACATAGTTTTGAGTAGAATTAACGTCAAGCCGATTTGGTGGTTGACAGGTGAGAAAGCGATACAGAGAATAAAAGAATGAACGCGCGCGGACCGAATGATCAATCACTAGTGATGTGTGGACATTCTGTCATAGACGCCCCGTAAAAATTCCCCGGGACAAACTAAACCTTCACTGTTTGGTTTTTATTGGCGGTCAAGCTGTTATGTAGATCCTGGCTACACAGGAGTTGCAGCGGTGGGAACGAGAGGTGGGAAATAATAGTCCCGTAGTAGTATCCGAATATCCTACTCATTATCATGGTTTAGTAGATGGTCACCTGCCCTCTAAGTTTTTTTTTATTCTTAGTTAGTTAGTTAAAGATCACCGAACATCCAGGGAGAGGATCTGAAGACCTGCAATACAGGGTAGCCCTAGCTTTTGCTCCAGATTGCACATTCGGAGTAGGTTTTTTTAAATTCTCTATTTGTACTGGTAAAACTGTACCGGAAATAGGTGTCTAATAAAAATACTTTTGTAACTAAAGTTGCCTGAAGCAACTTAACCGTTTTAATATTATCAGTCCCCGGTTCTTAGTGGCCGTATGTAGGGTATATCCAAAGTCCCCTGACATCCATATCGCCAGTCGAGAGCGAGGAGTTCCTCACAAGTGCTCGCCGGCAATAATTTCTCACGCGACTCGGCGCACATTAGTCCACTTTCTTGCTTTAAACGCTTTTGGACTACTTATGTTTGTTGTTTCTTATGGAAAGTTCTTTTATTTGGGATGGGTTCTACACAGGCTTTTTAGTAGGTACCTACTAATTCTGTTTTACATTGAATTTACATAGTTTTGAGTAGAATTAACGTCAAGCCGATTCGGTGGTTGACAGGTGAGAAAGCGATACAGAGAATGAAAGAATGAACGCGCGCGGACCGAATGATCAATCACTAGTGATGTGTGGACATTCTGTCATAGACACCCCGTAAAAAATCCCCGGGACAAACTAAACCTTCACTGTTTGGTTTTTATTGGCGGTCAAGCTGTAGATCCTGGCTGCACAGGAATTGCAGCGGTGGGAACGAGAGGTGGGAATAGTCCCGTAGTAGTATCAGAATATCCTACTCATTATCATGGTTTAAATGGTCACCTGCCCTCTAAGTATTTTTTTTATTCGTAGTTAGCTACTCGTCAATGTTACTAACTTGAAGACTGTAAAGTTCAATGACTAATCCAAGCTGAAAGGTAAACAAAGTCTATTAATCCATGCTATATTATCCAAACCAAGCATACTTTGTACTATGGGTCGTCGGCTATCAGCCAAAAGACGTCCACTGCTGGACAAAGATTCTATTCCTAGCCTCTCCCAAAGATTTCCATAACGAACGGTCCAGCGCTGTCCATATGGGTATGTACAACAATATGGTACAGTCAGCGTCAAATAGTTCGTGATACAAACTGGCCAAAGAGATGACATTACAACCTTATTCTAATCGTAGCAAAGACGTGTTACGAACTTTGTGGCTACTTTGGAGGTCACGAACTATTTGAGGCTGATTGTACTAGAAGAAAACAGTTAATTAATTTCACCCAAAAAATTAGATAAATCCACCCAACCTTATATCAAAAGCTACGTATTATCCAGACGGACCTTCATAAGCTCCGTATGAAAAAGTATTAATACAATATCTAAACAATACGGTTAATAATGCCTCAGTTTTCCGCATTCCAATATTAATCCTTGTCGCTTACTTTTCTTTTTCTGGCCAGATATTAATTACGTTTTGTTTCATATATTGAACCTCTTTTCGGGAACTACATACTATGTTTCACCTATTGTCTAACTCGGCACAAAAAGAAACCAAAGACGCTCTTATTCTGCAGGAAATAGGGGTGATATTATGATCAACGTGATTTCTGATGTCATATTATTATACTCCATCCCTTTTCCGGTTGGAAAAATACCGGAAATTTTCCGGAAAGGCGTTTCTTTTGCAATACATAAGAATACTTTAGACTTTGTTGCACGCAAATAAGTAAATTACGTAGACATTTTGTCATGCCACATGAAAGAATAAAAAAAAACAAATGAATTACTTTTCTTTCAGACCATAGTCCAAAATTATTACATACAGGCTGAATTATCTTAAAGGAAATATTCTTAATTTTTTAATTTAATACTTAGTTGTATTTTATCCTTCGTTCGTTTCAGCCGAAAGACGTCCACTGCTGGACAAAGGCCTCCCCCAAGGATTTCCACGAAGACCGGTCCTGCGCCGCTCGCATCCAGGCACCTCTTGCGACCTCAATACTCAATAGTTTATTTTGCATAACCACATTAGCATTCACATTTTAGGTCTTACAATTTAGGCAGTTATACAATGTGGACCCAGTTAGGGCACAGCAACTTTAGGAAGGAGACAGAACGACGATCTTAATAGTTTCAAAAGAAATAAGTAGGTACACATTGAGTTTGGTGGAAATGTCATTATTAAACAATTCGATAATTATAAAATAAAGATAGAATTAATGAATTATTAAAATGGAAAAATATTGTTACCTTCACCAGATCGTCCGATTTTATCCTTACTAATATTAGAATCCCTTTACTAAGTTCACGTACGATCCACTGACGATCTGGTGAAGGTCGCGGGAAGAGCCTGGATGCGGGCAGTGCAATACCGGTCGTTATGGAAATCCTTAGGGGAGCCCTTTCTCCAGCTGTAGACGTCATTTTGCTGAAACGAATGAATCTTAGAATTATCTTCCTAGTTCAATAAAATGACAAAATAATAGATACTGTATTCTTACGTAATACCCTTGTTGTCAAGTTTGAAGTATTCTAGTTGTATTTTTACATCACTAATCTTAGTTATTATTATTTTTATAGTTCAGAATATGTGAAAAATAATAGAATACTCGGGTTATTTCTACGAGGCGAACTTGTTTTGTAAGGGGAATGAGACCGTGTATAGAAGTCGATGTAAGCCTGTTTTTATTTCTTCGCTAGAGTATTATAGGATTTTCTTGATTAGAAAAACTTATTTACGTTGGGTTTTGGTAAAGACGAAAGGAGATTATTCTCTGGATGAAAGGGGAGCAACAAAATATTATGTTATGGGTAGGATTAATATTAAACACGGCTGTTAATTAAATATTTACTACTGATTAAGTATTATCACAGTTCTCGAGTGGCGACCACGGGCTGGAAGACGTAGTGTGCAGGCCTTCCACACTAGGTGGACCGACGATCTGGTGGAGGTCGTGGGAAGTACGAGAGATGAGGGCATCGTATGACCGGTCGTTATGGAAATCCTTGGTGGGAGGTCTATGTCCAGCAGTAGACGTAATTTGGCGGAAACGACGACATTATTGGCTAACAATTTGACGACGATTACCTATCTACTACGAGTAATTTTAAAGAGCCCTCAATCTCACTAAAATCACACATAGACGAGTACATAAATATAGTTGTTGCAATTCACGAAGGCGAGTGAGCTTTACATGTGTGGTGGCTCGCTGCTGTTCGTTATTCAAAAGTTTTGACAGACATCACACTATCGCTATGTGCATGTTACATGTACACACACAAGTCCAGCTCACTCGCCTTCGTGAGTTCCAAAACTATTTATAGATGAGATGAGATGAGACATCAGTGGATAAAACAATGCGATGCATAATATTATATTATTCCAAACCATGGAAACGACGAGTAAGTCTCATTTCCCGGTACTTGTAACTGCAGTCATTTGTATGGCTTAGGGAGAATAGAAGTGTCATAGAGTTGTCATGATTTTCCTAGAAGCGCAGTAAAAGCGGAGTGAACGAGAAAACTGTAGAATAAGCTGTAGATAGAAACTATTTCATCACTGCTCTCTAAATCTCTAATAAATGTATTTTCTTTTTCTTTTCTTTCTAATAACAAAATTATGTCAATATATTTTTAGGAAGATAAATTAACCACTATCAGAAAAAAAATGCCACAGTCATAGTGTTTTAGAACGCTCTCTATCTGCAATTTTATTAGGAGTCATCACAAATATAAAACACGTTCTTAGATTACGAAAAATCAACCTTATTTTCTAGATTATTATTTGTTGATTGATTGACAAATTCATTACACAGTATTATGCCTCTAAAAAGAAAATTCTAAAACAGATAGGTATTTGTAAAATGGGACGCAGTTGTCACTCTAAATTCAATTTTTTTTTATAAAACCGCCATTATTAGGTACAATGAAATTATTCCGTCACTAATCCCGCGTGATAAGAAACATTTTAACGGTCTGGCTGCCTCTATTCATTAGTCATTCGCCGCGTGGGAGATTCTCGGAAAGGGATTTTCGAGATAGACCAGTTTTGTGTTTCAAGAATTTTAGGTTATGCAATGATTAATGATGGACTTACAAGTGGCATCATTTGAACTTGTTTGCTGCAATGTCCTTTGGTTAGGACATAAAGAAGTAAATACTAAATTATGTACTTAACTTGAAAGAAAGATAGTTAAAAATAAATAACTTAGGGTTCTTTCCCACGAAGATAATTATTATCTCGTTTTTTACAGGACCCCGTTTAGTATTCTATTATTCACTTTCACACAAACACCCCGCCTGCAGAGTTCCGTAAAAATCGATCTGTGTGCTTACCATGAGTTTACGTTAGGTGTGCTCGCTAATGACTGCGTAAAAAAATGTCATTAATATTTTCTATAATTACAAAAGATTTATGACAAAATGTGAGATTATTTATACCAATAATATGCCACTAATGTAAAACCTTTCTGGATTCCATGTAAAATACAATTGGCCTATGTAAAAATAGATGTCTTTTGCTTTTATAAAATTACAATGAATTTCATTAATCTTGTGGATTTTAAAATTTAGTTAATTATAATATCGCGTTTTAATCTTTTCAATTAATTCAAGGCACCAAGTTTTAAAGCACTTTTCCAAGTTTGATTATAAATTATTCAATTCAATTTACCAAGTTTAAACTTAAGTGTTGATCGTTCTAAGTGCACCACAATAACTTGCTGCTAATCTGTCTTACGAAGAATTAAGTTTAGAGGTTGATATGACCGCTGAACGTCCTACAAAGAAACTCAGACAAAAGTAAAAGACAATAATAATTTAGCTTTTATAACAAACTAGCGGCATACGCGTGGAAACTTCTTACCCCCGTTTTACCCGAATTTTGCGAATTCCTGTCTTAGTGAGCACCTACGTACGGGGGTACGTAAGTGTTCACTAAGACAGGATTACATGGGGATGCTAGATACTCCTTGCACTTTCTTAGATTTCGTGATGAGTGAGTGAGTCTTGACTTACTTGACTTGACTTATGGTCCTATGTCCCCTAGATGGGGCAGAGGGCGTCCACAACAGTCCTCCATCTCGTTCGGTCTTGAGCTTCTCGCTTGATCTCGCTCCAGGTTTTGCCGATCTTCTTCGCCTCGTCCGCTACAGTGCGCCGCCAAGTTTGCCTGGGTCGACCACGTTTGCGTTTTCCTTGGGGATTCCAATCCAGAGCCTGCTTAGGGATGTGATCGGGGTCCCTTCGGAGAGTGTGGCCAATCCAGTTCCACTTGCGGCGCTTGATCTGCTGGTCGATCGGAATTTCGTGGCAGCGTTCCAATAGCTCGACGTTGGAGATTTTTTCGGGCCAGTATATGCCGAGAATTCGGCGAAGGCAGCGGTTGATGAAGACCTGCAGCTGGTGCGAGATAACCTTGGTGACCTTCCACGTTTCACACCCATAGAGCAGAACGGATTTAACGTTGGACCCGAATATTTTGATCTTGACCCTTCGGGTCAATTTCCGTGACGTAGCTCTGGCCTTGGCAATGCGCGAAGTGATGTCCTCTTCGGTACCTCCAGTTTCTGACACGACGCTCCCGAGGTAGGTGAAATTGTGGACTCGTGCCACATCCTCTGCACCAATCCGTAATGGCGTGCAATTTCTCACACCAGATCGCATCTCTTGGGTCTTCCGGCAGTTAATTTTGAGCCCTGTGATACCCGCTTCTCGATGTAGGTCATCAAGTTTGGACTGCATATCGTGATGCGTGTGGCTCAGCAAACAGAGGTCATCGGCATAATCTAAGTCTTCTAAGACTCCGATTATACCCCACTCTATTCCACGCCGTTGGTCTTGATATGCGCGATTCATGACTCCATCCAAGACAACCAGAAAGAGAAGGGGCGAAAGCAGGCAGCCTTGCCGGACGCCCGCATGCACCTCGATGTCTTCGGAGATGAGGCCGTCGTGAGTCACCGTACAAGAATATTTCCTGTAGATGGCCTTCAGTAGGTCGATGATTTTCGGCGGGACACCAATGTCAGCGAGTCGCGACCATATACTTGCCCACTTCAGCGTATCAAAAGCTTTTTCAAAGTCTACAAAGGTTTGTCAGTCAGTGACATTTCGCTTTTGTAGACATATGTAGATGAGATGTTGACCATAAATTACGAGTAGTTCACTTTAAAGCAAAGGAAGCGATTCTAAGTATAGAAAGCTCCACCGAACATTTTGCTTGTATCAGAAGTTTCTTCAAAATTGTCTTCTAACTCTTGCAGGGTTTTTATAAAGAACTGCTTCATTTTTTTTCCGCGTGTTTTCTACCGATTTTTGGCGTAAAAATAATAAGTAGAGCCCATAGAGACAATATTATAGAGAAATACCAACTAACGCGCTGAGTTCGAAACTCAGTGTCGCATTATAAATTGACACACACAAAGTAATCAAAATATGTGCTAATTTTCCACTGCGGTATCAGTACACAACGTTCGAATAATCTTTAGTCTACGCAAGCAATGTAAAATGTTTACATTATGACCTCTGCAGCAATGTGTTCTGTTTTTGGGCATATTGCTGCGACATTGGCATCGCCCCTTTATCACAACTCTCTTTATAGTTTCTGTGATCTGTGGTAGAGCCATACTAATTTGGTCATTTGATCCTATGTGAGCTACTTTTATAGTTAACAGTTTGTTTGTTTGGTATAGTATTAACTGGCTCTGTTGTGTTTAAAATAATCTGTACACAGCTTAACCCAAACATTCGATCGCCTTCCTGTTTATTGTGGTGTACCGTGACGTCACTGCCGTAAACTAAATTTCAGTATAATCCGATTAAGTTTAGCGGCTTTTGAAATCACGACAGCAGACGGGCTTTAGCACGATAGCATATCAAGCTTACACAATGGCGTCTTATGTCGTAGTAATACAGTCTATTTTGCAATAAAAATGTATAGGTTGATGTGCTCTCGACTGGTACTTATTCAAGCCTTTATTTAATACAAGCACTTAAACAGGGCTACATTAATAACGCTGTTTAATTATTTTATTTTATTATATGGTTTGTTTGTTATGATTTAAAACGGTTTAAGAATTTTAATTAGTTTTGAATACTTAGCTTTGTTATATTTTTTAACATACACATTTTATAATCTCTAATTAAAATTTGTTACGACATACAGGGCTATGATAAATTAAGAGTTCAGGAATCAAATCAGTTTTAAATCCTCTAATAAATCTAATTCTCTCTGGCAAAAATAATATGTGACCATTTATATTATTTACCAATTTGTTATCGGTATGTCATATTGCAAATAGTTCAATAATAAAAACTCTATTCATAAAAGTTTGATAGATATAGTTTTTGCAACTCACGAAGGCGAGTGAGCTTTACTTGTGTGTGTACGTGTACGTACATGCACATAACGACAGTGTAATGTCTATCGAAACTTTTGAAAAACGAACAGTAGCGAGCCACCACACATGTAAAGCTCACTCGCCTTCGTGAATTGCAACAACTTTAATGGAATAATAATCATAACTTCTTATTTTTTCTTTCATATTTTATTTTCCCCTAATTTAGGAGGTTAGTGACCTAAAAATAACAAGACGTGAACTAACGATTCAATAAAACTTTTTTCCGTTTGCATTTAATCATAATAATAACAGAACAAAAGTTTTATCTACAACTATTAGAAACAAAACTAAGATTTCGTTTTTCCGCCGTTTTAATGCACGCAAAATTGCTTTTGTTTGGGAAACCTTTGTCTTTCCATTGCTCAAAGCAAATTTGCCTTTCCCATTTATCATTTTGGGCACCCTTTTTTTCACAACGCATTATAATGTCGTTTAGTGACATTATGAATGGTGCTATAGTATTGTTTGCGAGGCAAGAATACAGTGAAAGGAGGTTGACTTTTTATTTTGAAATCTTTATGTAAGAGGAAATCTTGCAATTTTTCTCAATGTAATGGGACGAGGCTTCCTCTTATTAGACAAAAGATTTTCTTTAAAATTTAATGTTAAACACCGTAAAACAATGTAATCCTTATGTGATATTAACAAGATGTAAAGTTTAAAAAACCGGCCAAGTGCGAGTCGGACTCGCGCACCGAGGGTTCCGTACCATTGATTTATGAAATTAAAATTATTATTTTTTATTTAAGTTATTAGTATGAAAGATTACGCGGTAATAAGCGGTTTACGATTTACGAGGTATTAAAAAAAAAGTACTTACTAGATCTCGTTCAAAACAATTTTCGTTGGTAGTTTTATGGTAATGTACAATATTTTTTTAGATTTTTCATTTTCTTATTTTAGAAGTTAGAGGGGGGGGGGGGACCAAATTTTTTTCACTTTGGAAGCGTGTCACGCAAACTATTCGGTTTAGAAAAAAATGTTTTAAAAACCTCGATATCATTTTTGAAGACCTATCCATAGATACCCCAAACGTATGTGTTTGATGAAAAAAAATGTTTTGAGTTTCACACTTATACCTTATTCATCTCATATTGTAGGTACAATACATTACAAAGTTTATTAAAATCATAACCCTGCCTTTTGCCTTACCGTAGAGTCGAGTTTAAGGGTGATTTATACAAAAATCTAATCAGTCTACTGTGTAATTAAAAAACGTATATTTTGTTTCCATTCATCAATTAGAAACACAACAAACCACAAAAAAGGTACACAAACGTGAAATTGCACGCTGAATCACATAAACATTCCCAAATCAGAAAGCGAATAGAATTTTCATAAAACGCAATTCCCGCCATTTATTATACACGTCACTTCATTTTCGAGTCAGGAAATTAGGTTTGTCTTTTGTTAACCGACCGATGAACAACAAAACGTTCCTCCGACAAAAACAAAAACGTTCTGAAAAGTTTACGTAACATTTTGGGAGGCATTTTTATGATTGTTTTCTTTTTTAATGATTTGGAACAGTAGGGTAAATCCTATTACGTTGTTATGATTTTTTCTTTAGTCTGGATGATTGTAATAGAATAGAATCTTATTTAGTAGAAATAGGAGTTATTTTGCAACCAAAAAGTAATTATTCTGCCTATCGCATGACTTTGGCGTAGTCATGTCCCTCTTGTTCATCGGCGTACCTATTCTCTGTAGTTTAATTGAGCTGATTGATGATGAAAAAGACTGCATGAGAGCTGTTGCGATGTCATGGACTCATAATCATCATCATCATAATTATTAGCCACAGGAAATCTACATCTAAACATATTTTCTCTCCCAATATTTTATTTTTACCTATATGGTTAGTAATAGAGATGGCCGTTGGGGCAGAAAAGACCACGAGCCAGAAGACGTAGTTTGACAGGATAGACGATCTGGTGAAAGTCGCGGGAGGTCCCTGGATGCGGGCGGCGCAGGACCGGTCTTTGTGGAAATCCTTGGGGGAGGCCTTTGTCCAGCAGTGGTCATTTGGCTGAAACGAACGAATAGATAACCTTAAAGTCCTATATCCAGATTTTCAAGGACTCCTAAAAGGAGTTCGATATTGCCATAGCTTTGCACACCCTAATGGCAATCCCGGAAGTTTTTGAAGCGTGCTCGACCGTCCCGGGGGATTTTTTCCTTCTAAGTCACGTTCAAGTGGATTCAGCTGTCTTTACCGTAGTTAAAATAGAATAGCAAGTACATTTTCTATTAAATACTGTGACATAATTGCAAGAGCCGTAACAAAAGTTATGAAATACCTACTGTTGCAGCTGCTTTAGTAAAAGATCTCCTTTTGCGTAGATATTGTATGTAACTAAAGCAATTCTTTTCATCATTTTCGTCATCGCTGAGCATAATTTAATTCTATTATGATCAAAATAATAGCATTTCAAAAATAATAAACTTAAGTACCTATTTGCGCACCAGAACTGAACTGAACAAGCAATTTTTAAAAGAATCAGGCAAATTACCGTTGCCGTTTTGTAAGGTATTGTTCTTCTTCTACTGCTCCAATTTAATTTAAAAAAATTTATACACAACGAGGAAGCTCTTAACCTGTATCTCACCTGATGGTAAGTGATGATCATGCCCAAGGTGGAAGCGAGCTTCACCCGGAATCCTCAACCACGGAGTTTACTCTTCGTTCTAAGTCCGTCTTGGTTTGTTGATCAAATTAAAATAAGCTCTTGGCCTGTAGATATCTCACCTGATGGTAAGTGATGATCAGGCCCAAGGTGGAAGCGAGCTTCAACCGGAATCCTCAACCACGGAGTTTACTCTTCGTTCTAAGTCCGTCTTGATTTGTTGATCAAATTAAAATATGTTTATGTTAAGAAAAGTGGCTCTGGCTCTTTTAATTTCGCTGTGGTCAAACATTTAAAATTACTATCGGGAATGGATTTGACTAAGCCCAGTCGTTCAATTTTAAAACTGGCGTAGATTAATTGGGGCCATTTTTAGGACTTAAGTTACTTTGGAGAAATCGAGGAATTCCGTTTTGGCGATTGCCTACCATCTGTCTTAATGATAAAAATTAATCCAGACTTGGCGGTACTGATGATATAAATTATACTGGATTGGATTGATAGAGTGGCGTGAATAATTGATTTGTTTGTTTTACTAATCTATACTATCTATACTAATATTATAAATGCGAAAGTAACTCTGTCTGTCTTGCTTTCACGCCTAAACCACTGAACCGATTTTGATGAAATTTGGCACAAAGATAGTTTGAGTCCCGGGAAAGGACATAGAATAGTTTTTATCCCGGTTTTTGAAACAGGGACGGGCGCGATAAAGTTTTTCTGTGACAGACAAAACTTCACGCGGGCGAAGCCGCGGGCGGGCGTAATATCTGCGTACTGGGCTTCAGTTTCTACATCTGAGACCAATTTTGTTGTTTGCAATAGAATTCTAAGGCATTTTGACAGGGTTTGAATATGTTACGAATATTTCAAAGAGGCATAGACATTAATCTACCGCCAGGCTAACGAAGTAAGGGAGAGTCCGGTAATTTGGACCAGTTTTTTTCAATCCCATTTTACACATAGTTTTCTTTTGTTTTGGCTAATGTTCATGGTATATAATTAAAGAGAAATTATTCAACTTACTATTTCATAGGTATTAATAAACATACTTTCAAATGTATTAGCAAAAATCAACAAAATACGAGCTCAGAGCTTCGGTCCAATTTAGCCAACCGGTTCGATAATTTGTACCACAGGGTTACTAAATTGGATTTCAATAAATTTCAAGCCTGTAAAAAACCATGGCAAAATATTATACGATACATTCTTCACAAATTAGGTAACGAAAAGGAACAGTAGTTAATAACATAGACAATCGATATTGTTTTACACGTTATCACGATTTTGAGTAAAAGTTTTGTAATTCCAATTATCGTAACGCACACTTGTACCTAATCTACTTTGCCAGTCTTTTGCTTTCATTTATTGATAGTCAAACATAACTACGCTATTATAAATTCAAAATATGATTTAATAAAAAATAATTCAAAATCCTTTGGTAAAGTTCCATACAACTTGATGTGGTACAATTTAGCCGACTAGGTGATAGTGCTTTTAAAAAATCGGTAAAAAATATAGCTTATAAATACCGAAAAATGTTTCAAATAATTGTAATCCACACTAATTTACGCTTCTAAATAATATATTAGAAACACCCTGTGATTAAATTTAACAAAATTACAAACTAAACATGCATTGTCAAAAGTTACTTGAAAACAATGAAAAAATACTTTTCAAAATAAAACACACGTGTTCGTTGTCACGGCAAAAACCACATGGCCGATATTAATTGAATTTAGTTGTGTATCGCTGAGTGTTGCAATTACAGACATTCAATAAATACTTTACGAAATATGAGGGTGGTACAATTTACCCGGCGGTACAATATACCGAACTCTCCCCTATTAGTATTATAGTTAATTAGGTCTTTATTAGTAAGACTAAGTATTATTCCTTTTTTGGCAAGTACACAGCAATAGTGTCGAAACGTGATTATGCATGGTCACATCGTACTAGTATTACGGCTTGTGAATCTACTGCTACCCTCTTTAATTACAATCTGGCGTTTCACTTTAATTCTTCAGTGGGTCAACGCGGACGTGTGATGAGTAAAGTCCCGCATTTGGAACTTGGAGCTTTTCTTGTGTTCCGCGTCATTTGCCCTCGGGGGGTCGTGGATGCATGATGTGTCACACCTGTTGATGTGGCAATGTTAAGAATGATGCGGCAATATTAAGAAGATTCTAGAACAGAAGATGGGACTAGGCCTTGTGGCTAGGAAGCGATGTCTTCTATACAATTTAGAGCTAATGTCAATCACAAAAGACAAAAGAGTCCCGTGATTACTATACCGTTGTTGATGTGGCTTCATTTAGAAGATTCTAGAACAGAAGATGGGACTGGGTCTAGCTAGGAAGCGATGTCTTTTATACAACTTAGAGCTAATGTCAATCACAAAAGACAAAAGAGTACCGTGATTAGTATACCGTTGTTGATGTAGCTTCATTTAGAAGATTCTAGAACAGAAGATGGGACTGGGTCTTGTGGCTAGGAAGCGATGTCTTCTATACAACTTAGAGCTAATGTCAATCACAAAAGACAAAAGAGTCCCGTGATTACTATACCGTTGTTGATGTGGCAATATTTAGAAGATTCTAGAACAGAAGATGGGATTAGGTCTTGTAGCTAAGAAGCGATGTCTTCTATACAACTTAGAGCTAACGTCAATTACATAAGACAAAAAACTGCCGATGTAATATCCCCATTAATTTCATAGATTCCAAACATTGGTATGGTACTGACCATGGCTTGACATTGAAAGTGTGAACCCAAAATTTCCTTCTTTAATTACAATCTGGCGTTTCACTTTAATTCTTCAGTGGGTCAACGCGGACGTGTGATGAGTAAAGTCCCGCATTTGGAACTTGGAGCTTTTCTTGTGTTCCGCGTCATTTGCCCTCGGGGGTCGTGGATGCATGATTTGTCACACTTGTTGATGTGGTATTTAGAAGATTCTAGAACAGAAGATGGGACTGGGCCTTGTGGCTAGGAAGTGATCTCTTCTAGAAAAAGGAGTGCTAATAAATGTCATCAACAAAAGACCAAAAGTGACGTAATTTCCCTTTAGTTTCATAAACACCATGCCAGTACCCTACCATTTAGAACACACAATTTATAAGATTGGACAGTATTCAATTTTAGTTTAGTTAAAGTAAAAAATAATCTAAATAACAACCAACAAAAAATAAGTTGAAAGAGGTGTAGCTTCAAGCATCATCATTATTATCATTATTGCATCATAAGATAATATTATAGTCTTCATTAATTTACAGTAGACCTGTAGGCCTAGGATGCCTGCCACAATAAGTTTATCACGCCATTTTATCGATTATTCACAATAAGTCTATACGTTTATCGTCAAACTTGTCTATAAAATTTTATCACGGCGAGCATCCTAGCCCGGCTGATTGGAGTTGAAGAGGTCTGATGTTCGCTTATTATTTGTCTCTTAGCTTTACGACGTCCATTCGCTTCAGACATCGGTGGTGTAATCCGTCTGCTAACAAGCGACTGAGCAGTGCCTCGGAGTCCGGCTTGCATTGTGCTCAAAAGTGTGAAAATGGCTCAACTGGCAAATGTTTACGGGCTTCAATTATGACATCTGCCCTAGACAAAGTAACCTACATTCACGCCCGTTCACAAACGATGCTTGCTTAAGTGAAGCAGCAAATCGAACGCACAGCGTTGAATAGAGCTCTGTGATTGGTTCTTGTGTCACCCTGTGCGTCCACGCGCACTGTGAGACTTCATAGTTATGTTTGTGAATACGGGCGTCAGAGACAATTTGAATTTCGAAATCACTTCGCTTTTTTCTATGTAACTACTTCGATCTGTCGTTTTTTTTGCAGGTTACTGTACTACTTTAGTACGAGAAGGGACCGTAAGAAACCCTACGTCAAATAATTTGATACCTAAGATAAGCTAAGTTAAATTGTATTTCAAATACAACAAATAAACCAAAAGGAGAAAATTGTGGTTCTGAAATATTATTCCTTTAAAATATCAGTTTAAAGAACAAACATGTGCGACAGTCTGAAGCGTATCAAGAGCTTTCATTTATCATTTCGGACTCGTGACCAAGTAATAGAGGTGAAAAGAAGAAGGTTTAAATTATAATAGAACTAGCGACTCACCCCTGCTTAACATAGGTACAATCTATATATATAAAAGAAAGTCGTGTTAGTTACTTCGCTTATAACTCAAGAACGGCTGAACAGATTTAGCTAAAAATTGTCAGGGAGGTAGTTTAGAGCCAGGAGAAGGACATAGGATACTTTTTATCCCGTTATTTATTGCCATTAAGGCGGAACAAAGTTCGCCGGGTCAGCTAGTGTATTATACTTACAGGGCAGATATATTATGTACCATCCTAGACTGCATCTTACTTAACACCAGGTACGATTGCGATCAAATACCTGCCTTGTCCTGCATAAAAAAAGCCTTCCCCTTAAATCACTCTATCTACGAGGGGCGACTGATAATTCCGCGGCCTAAGGTACTTAGCGATGAGTAATTAGCATGTTACTCATGTCACTAGTTGCGACACTCAGTAGTATTATAAAAAGCAATCACTAATTAAGTTTGCACTGATAGTTCAATTTCTATCGAACAAATGACATCACCATGTCCGCCAAATCTGGAGATTTGCGGAATTTCGACACCACGCGCCGCGGACATAATTCCTCGTAAAGAAGGAAAATAGACCGAAAGACATTTTTGAAGAGATTGGTTCTTCAGGATTCTGGACCTTCATATACCATGGTTAAAAAATGGGCCCGACTATTTCAACACGGACGAGAGACCTGTGAAAACGACCCCCGCCCTGTCACGATACTGAGTGAAGGAAACGTTCATCATCATCATCATAATTTCAGCCACAGGACGTCCACTGCTGAACATAGGCCTCCCCCAATGACTTCCACATCGCACGGTTGGTAGCGGCCTGCATCCAGCGCCTTCCCGCTACCTTTATCAGGTCATCGGTCCACCTTGTGGGTGGACGTCCCACGCTGCGTTTTCCGGTACGTGGCCTCCATTCCAGAACCTTGCTGCCCCATCGGCCGTCAGTTCTGCGTACTATGTGCCCAAGGAAACGTTCAAAAGTCGAAAAAATCGTTCCGGCTGACCAAAGAATTAAATCGTGGCAGATAGCTGAAGAATATTTCTTTATGTTCGCGAGGCTATTACCAGGCCTGGCTCACTCCGCGCGGTACATCCGATAATTACCTACAGCGAAGCGCCCCGCCGGCGGGTATTATAATCAGTCGAGTGTCACGCGCTCGCCCGTCAGGACGCTGGCGTGCGTTGTAGTACCTAATTCTATGATCGAAGTATTATTTAAAAATGGACATAAAGAGAAAGAAATATTGTGCGGCGTTCGGGTGTTTAAATTCGAAAAGAAATCTACCGGATTTTTTTTTTCGCTTCCCAAAGATGCTGAAAGGTATGTTGGACATGTAGGTAATCAATAATTCTTAGGATAGTATAGGAACCTAACCTACCATGACTACTGCTCAGAATGCGTTCGTTCGTTTCAGCCAAATGACGTCCACTGCTGGACAAAGGCCTCTCCCAAGGTTTTCTATAATGAATGCGTACTTACATACATATGTGTCACGAGGTACGTACCTCATGACATATAAGTAGATTAATTATTTTTTTCACTAGACAGCAACCCTAACAGCGTAAGAAGAGTTCAGAGGCACGCGATGGAAAGAGACAAAACTTGTAGGTGAATAAAATTGTAGGTACGTAGTGCTGTGCGAGCTGAATTCCACTGTATTGCGTCGCAGCAAGACTCGCATTTATTTAAATCGTCTTGCGGAGTAATCCTTCTGTACCTGTACTATTACTTATTCTGTGCTATTGTACAGAAATGACGTGGGAAACTGACACGCGGATTGATCTTTCGGCAAGACAACCCGCCCGTTCACGCCGCACGAGTTGCGAGGCCAAGCCCTGAAAGACACCGGGTTCTCAGAGATTGGTCACCCACCATATAGCCAAGACCTATTTATTACCTAGCGATATTTTCCTGTTTTTCGATTTGAAAAAGGACTTACGGGGCCGGAGATATGAAGATGACAACGAAATTAAAGCTGCGGTTAGTCGTCATTTTGAAAAAAAATTTTTTGGGTGGGTAAAAGGCATTGTATGCGAGATTTAAGAAATGTATTTCTTTTGAGGGAGATAATATTACAAAATAAAAAATAGAAACCATTTATTTTATTTCATTAAGTACCTTAGGCCGCGGAATTATCAGCCGGCTCTCGTATTATAAAAAACTGCGTTGCGTAGTTATAAAGAACTAAGCATACATAGGAACAGACAGACAAAAAAGCGACTATGTTTTATAATACTCGTATGTAGTGATAATAATGACACCTTGAACTTAGCTTATGATTGTCAAAACGCGAATCTCCTCCTTCTAAAAGTTAATGTATACTTATTTAATGTACAACATACCTGTAACTCCCCTAGGACTGGGGGTGTCTATGAGTGGCGGTAATCACTTACCATCAGGTGATCCGTCTGCTCGTTTGCCTCCTGTCCCATGTAAAAAAAAAATGTTTATGTTTTTGCCGAAATAAATAAACAGCATTAAACTTATTTAGGTCACCAGCATTAAGAAAGACGGCAAAAGAAACCTCTTTGGGATATTCGTTGACAAGGGTGACAGTCTTTGATAATGAACGGACCCTCCATCAATCAGCTGCAATTATTGGGTTCTTCAGGGAAGTGTAGAAAGGGCTCGAGTTTTCTAAGGATATTTTGTTAAAGATCAATTTTTTAAATAGCTAAGTTAGGGGAGAAGAAATGATGATAACAATTGCAAAGACAAAGGGTAGTATCTCAGGTGATTAGCCTATATTTTGTTTCAGTCTTTAAGGAATTAGTCCATCCTAGACTGCATCACTTAACACCATGTGCGATTGCGGTCAAATACTTACCTGCCTTGTCATGCATAAAAAAGTACCAAATAAACACTATTGATTTCTTTAGTTCACAAGTGTTAATTGGCAAAGAATGTACCAGTTTAAAAGGTAATAAAAGAATAAACATTTTAAGCTGTCTCGCACCATGCCTACGCGCGTTAACAATAGCTGTTTAGATCTAAAAGCCATAAAAAAGTGAAGGCACCAAGTAATATAATGTCAATATCAGTTCTTTATAAAAAGGAGTCAAAAGTGGTACCTATCTATTATTTAATCGATAGATTAAAATCACCAGTGTGAAAACTTCTTGTTACACTAGATCACTTATCATTATTTAAAAAGCAATTATTTATTTGCAAAGTAAATCTCACATTTTTGGAGAACATAAACAATACAAAACTCCTTTATAAAAGGTGTTACTGTGTAAACCTACTCTATGACATAACGCGAACATCCATTTTGAGAGACATTACGTGTGGTATTGTTTTAAATTCACATTACGTTTTGTATGGCGATACCGAATTCAAGATCTACGGTCCAGCAGTTTTGTTTAATGTTCCAAGTTATGGTATTTAACCTCATTTAAAACTTTTCAATGAAATTCTACAACCTATTTATTGTTTAACGTAAATTCCAGGTGGATTTCTCACTGTCTCTAATTTAAAAGGGTTGAAAAAAAAACATCCGTAGATCCACGTCTGTTGAAAAAATGTTTTGTCATTTGTTTTTATTCTTTTTCTATTATTTAATGGCTATCAAAACCTTCAGAGATTTATTTGTGCCAGTGACAAAATATGGAAAATCTACATATCTAAATAAATAGAACTCAACGGTGACTGACTGACTGACTGACATAGTGATCTATCAACGCACAGCCCAAACCATTGGACGGATCGGGCTGAAATTTGGCATGCAGGTCTTAATGACATAGGCATCCGCTAAAAAAGGATTTTACGAAACTCCACCCCTAAGGGGGTAAAACGGGATACACGCGTACGAAGTCGCGGGCGGCCGCTAGTTGATAGGTATAACTTGAAAAATAGAACGTAGGTGTTCTATTGTTTTTCATGGATTCCGCGAAAACAAGTATTCCCGTCAGTAACTGTAGGTTTCGTGACGCCATCGCGTCGGGTCCTAAGCGAGTTGTTCACATAAAAACCCGCTTGATACTCAATGCGCACTCAAAGTCAGTCAGTCAATCTCAATTTCAATATTTTTACAGATCACATTACTATAGGGTAAACCAGAGAGTGATTGCCCACTGGTAGTGATTGCCCGCTTTAAGAATAATATTGTCAGGTGCTGACTTTGAATCACTCTAGTTAGATTTGAATTTACTAAGTAGATGGCTCCGAGATCAATGTAGTTACAGTAGATTTAAAATTTACAATAGGAAGTCTAAAAAAACAGTTATGGCGGATTTTGTCAAGACGGGTGAAAATGTTACTCAAACTGGTAAAGACTTTAACAATTTTACTAAGGAGTTACTTGCTTAGAGGTTAAATTTTTTTTGCAAGTCACTTAATATTCAACTAATGGTGTATAGTCATGATGAAATTATAAGTGTTTTCTCCATTATCAATGAAAATAACTGATAAAATTTGATTTCTAACGGTCATTTTAACGGTGGGTAATCACTGCACGTAAATCTGTATATTTTTAGTTATTGCCCACCATCATTTCAGTTATTGCCATATGTTAATGTATAGTTATTGCCCAGAGCAATTATTATTAGAGTGTTGCCACCATGCAGTAGCAGTGTTTAAGTTGCTCATTGCTAGACTTGTTTTGCAATTTACAGGCATAAATATTAAAATGGCTTTTAATGTTTCATTTTCAGTATGCCAAAGACTCCAAAAGTTCAATATAGCATGGAAAATTTGCAAAAAGCGATCAAAGCTGTACAAGATGTATCCAACAATTTATCTACAAGATAAATTGCTGAAAAATATGGTTTGGCTTGAAAAAATTGATAAAAATTCAAACGCAAATACAAAAAATGAAAATCCTACGTTAAATCTACTAGTGAAAATGTTAATTGTAAGGAAATAGATACAACTTTAGGGAAGAATAACCAACAGCTAATTGAACATTCTGAGCAACCACTTGAACTGATATCAAAGAAGATAAAAAAATAAATACATATAAAATTTACATATAAAATTCAAATTTTTGCGTCATCTATGGTTTGAAGTAGAGATGATTCTGTCTCTACCGATTCTGACTCATCAACATCAGCTCAAGAAATATTTGATAATATGTTAATAAGGCCAAACGTAATTTATTTTGATGAAGACTGTACTACTAGAATTTAAGTTTGATGTTTTGTTTTGTTTATTTAAAGCCTATTTTGTCATTTTAAAATTGATTATTTTGTTTTAAGATACTGGGCAATTACTGTGCTTTGATGTGGGCAATTAGTGTAAGTAATGGGCAATGACTGTACTTTTTGGAGGATTTTAAATTTATTTCAATATTTTCTAAGTTACGTAAGTTTTAACTAAAAACTGTTAATATTCTGTTTAACAGTTTATTGAGTTATAAGAAAAAAGTCATAAATGGTCGATAATTAAAATACTTTCTTTAATTTTTCATCTCAATGTGTTTGAAATCTTTAAGTGGGCAATAGCTATACGGTTTACCCTACTTTTAGAACACAAAATAACACTAGATTTGCATACTAACATCCATTAAATCATCATCATCATGATTTCAGCCATAGGACGTCCACTGCTGAACATACGCCTCCCCCAATGACTTCCACATCGCACGGTTGGTAGCGGCCTGCATCCAGCGCCTTCCTGCTACCTTTATCAGGCCGTCGGTCCAGGACGTACCGGAAAACGCAGCCCATTAAATAATTAAAACAAATCGATGCTTTCCGTACCACTATCCTTCACAGAATCCGTCAAATACCCTATTCTCAACATATTATTTGTAGCCCATATTTATACAACACACAATCTTGACTGTCAGTTGCAAAGAGTAAAAAATGTATCGAGAAGACGTGACTACCCTCTGATTTCACTATAAACGGCCAAATGTAGAGGAGTCACGTACAGACCAAAGCCAGAGTAAATACAAATGAGTATGTCATCTTCATAGAAACGTACCGAACGCGGTTTGTATGTGAGCGCGCGCCAATACGTATGCAGCGCGCACGCACACACTGACTAAATTCGGGGCAACTCACCTCTAATCCACGCTAAATTTAGTCAGTGTGTGCGTGCGCGCCGCATACGTATTGGCGTGCTCACATACAAACCGCGCTCGGGCGTTTCTATGAAGATGACCTACTCATTTGTATTTACTCTGCCAAAGCATAACAAGCTAAACATTGGGGACTCTTATGTAGTTGTAATTGGGTTGAATTTGCAACAAGAATGTACAGTCGGATGTGCAGTAACGTACCGTTTGCTTTGCTTGCTTTCAACTGCTCATAAAGTATAAAATATATTGTAGTGAAATAAAATATTGGAGAGTTCTGTAAATATGCTATCTTTGATTTTGGTGCAAAAGACAATGCCGGAAATTATTATTGGCGTCTTTTTCTTTCGCGCGGCCATCGACCAAACTTTGTTTTTGATTACAAAATAGTGTAATAAACCAAACTTACTATGACATGTATACCTCTAAACTCAGTCTGAACTGAGTTACGAGCATTAGAAGTTTGATGATTTTCATACTAGATTTGCTTTTTGCGCGCAAAGTTTTGTAAGAAATTGCAACAAAATAGTGACATTGTATGTGTAAACAAACAACACCATCCATTAAAGGCTCCAGACATCAGTATGAAGCAGAATCAGCGCAATAAAAAAATAGCGCAATATTTTGTTGCAATTTCTTACAAAACTTGCGCACAAAAAGCAAATCTAGTATGAAAATCATCAAACTTTTAATGCTCGTAACTCAGTTCAGACTGAGTTTAGAGGTATACGTGTCATAGTAAGTTTGGTTTATTACACTATTTTGTAATCAAAAAACAAAGTTTGGTCGATGGTCGCGCGAAAAAAAAAAGACGCCACCTTCCATACAAAATCTGGCATTGCCATTTATATTGATGAAGTTTTATGTAGAGTTAAAACTATAGTTTTAAAGTTGCTTTTATAGTGAATTAAACTTTGTGTGTGTAATATCTGACTGTTTTGTCCATCCACAAGGTGGACCGACGACTTCGTAAAGATAGCAGTGACGCGCTGGACGCAGGCAGCTACCAATCGATCAACATGGAAAGCATTAGGGGAGGCCTATGTTCAGCAGTGGACGTCCTATGGCTGAAATGATGATGATGATGAATAGCTGACTGAAAAGTTAATTACTTAGTTAAATAAGCAAAATTGTTTTGTTTAAATTACTAGCATTATTAGCGGTTAAAAGTTATCGAGTCATAATATCTACAATAAGCTTGCTGTACTAAAGAGAATGAATTTTCTTTTTATTTTGATAATTTGGTGCGATTCATGCAAAAACATTGTTACATTTTCATTTCCACATTTTACTTAATTTGAATTAAAAACAACTAATGCAGGTTAAGATAAGTGTCACTTATTACTTTACAATTAGTGCTCAGCTAAGTAATTTTTAGTAACATTAATTATTGCGACGTAATTACACAACTGTAATTTAGCCAATTTTTAGGTCATTTACACTCTACACTATTATACCTGAGTACGCTTTTTTAATTGCAAATTTCTGTTTAATCAAACCACCTTCTTTGGCTGAATATATTTTTTTTTTGTTAAAGAAAAGTAGATAGAGATACTCTTTGCAAATCAAAACAAACAAATACGAGTAAAATTAAGGCTGGGTTGCACAATCTTACTTTAACTATGTCAAACGTCAGAAATCTGTCAAACTCCATACAAAATGCACCGGTTATCGTCATAGTTACCGTTAAACTTAGAGTTGTTTAATTATATTGTAACACATAATATGCGAAAACATGTAAATAGTGTATAAGTATTTTCTTAAGTAGTGGTTATTAGTCTGCTATTGTTTCACTGTATGTTTTCCGAAAAAAATAAAATAAACAATAAAATATTTAACGACGGGTTTCGGAAATCTTATTTCTAAGAAGAAATCTCTTGTAAACAATACAGGAAAACGAGTTGGTTTAGTTAAAAGGGGAATGCGGTTATTATAGCCTTTAGAAAATCAATACTTACCATATTTCCAACTATAAACAAAGCTGTCACAAAATTGATAGCAAGCTACTAGTTCCTTAACTAAATGAAACATTATTTTCTAGAGCATGGCATAACGAGGTTCCGTTAATATAATTCCGCAACGATGTCGTTGGCTCGGAAATTTAATGAAATATCGGAAACGATAGCACTATCGTTGTCCAGTGTTAATGACACTTTTAGATTTAAAACAAGGGAGAATAATCCACTGTTTATGCAGTAGATGGATAAAAATAATATAACATTTCGAACTTTTTCTTGAAATAAGTATATTCCAGACTGTACCAATAGGATGCTGTCGTTCTGCAAAACTTTTGAGCACATACATTTTTTGTGCAGAACTAGGCAGGTATTTGACCGCAATCGCACCTGATGTTAACCCTAGAGTAGTCGCGCCTTTCCGTGAAACGTGAGTGCTCGCGTATGAGCATTTTGCCGCCCAAACTTAACCCATTAACGCCCATAGTGAAACCACGATATATTTTCATAATATTTTTTATTATTGCTACTGAATGGATTACAAGTAATCTATAAACACAAAAAAATATTGAAAAAAAATTAAAAACCTTGAAAAAAAACCCTGTACACAGGTGTGTACAATGGGCGGATCAGGTGAGAAATTTCCCGAAGCAAGGTCGCTCTACGCAAAGCGTTTTCAGGCATTTAGAGCAACACCAACGCCCCTACTATGGCAAATAACACACCTAAGAGGGTTTACAATACGGTTATGCCCTCCATTGCTTGACTGTAAATATGATGTTGACGATGATGGCCGCGTCTTCGTTTTATTATTGGGTAAATACGATCTGGCAATAGATCGCCTAAAAGCCAATTGATCCAAGTACGTTGTGTTTTTGGTTTACACGGTAAGTACATATAAGCGCCATGCATTTGAGACCGCCATATCCACTAGTTTGGGTGATTTCATGAGCAGTAGAAAAAATGGGTGATATTTTTCTCCAAGTAGGATTTTCAGCAACTTCGTTACGAGCACGTTTTTGAGCCGGACCAAGGCTTGAAAGAGTTTCTTCATCGCTATTGACCCACTCCGGCTCTTCATCTGAAGGTTGGTCGCGTAATAGCTCGATAGTACCTGGTATATCTCAAAGTACCGAGGAAGTCAAATCATCTTATGCTCCTTCTTCTTCATCACTAACAACAGCATCATCAGGTGGTACGATGATAAATTTTAGCTCCGTATCGTCATCTTCAGCTGCCATAATGGATTCGATGGCTTCCTCTAGTTTTGAAACTCGTTTTGATGATAAACGTTATCTATGTGACATCTTCAATCATCAACCTGGTCTTGAAAAAAATGTTTTTCTTAGTATACATTCACCCACTGTACACAAGCGTGTACACCAACATTCTTGAACAATTTTTGGTATGTTATATGTATATATTTATTATTTTTTTAGCTTATAATAATAATTTACAATGTAAACTTACCTTGAAACGTAGAATTGAATCAAAATAAAGCTAAAATATATTATATCAGTATTATTTCACAACCGGCGCCAGTCACTTTGAGAAAAGGTCGGAAAAAAATTTTAATTAGACATTTATTTTTACACCACCCTCCAACTTTTTTATATTTCTTACCTTGTATCGACATCTAGATTAGGTTTTATCAAGTAATTTGACTTAACATTAGAAGTTGCGTTCAGAAATAAAGTTTAAAGAAGTGTACACACGTGTGTACAGAGGGCGTTAATGGGTTAAAGTCCGGTTGTGTGTCAAATAACAGTTAAAAATATGAAAATCAGTTAAAAATGATAGAATAAAGCATACAGTATTAGAAAATAACGTCTATTAAAGATTTGTGGTTAAAATTTAAAGAAAAAAATTTTTTTTGGAAATGTTAGGAAATATTTATAGAAATCTTAGAAACACTATTGTTTTTACCTACGTACATCATCAAATATTAAACTTATTAGCACACTTAAAGGTTTTCCTTACATATGACATGTGCTTCAACAAAACAGGCCTGTCACATGTGCATTTAATGTGCGTTGCACAGTAAATTTGCACAACTATTGCACCCTTGGCACATCATTATTAGATTCTGCCGCTGATTGTTCTATAACAGTATTGTAATGACTATGTTTACTTTCTTTATAACTTTAGTATACATTTTCCACTAATTTTAGTGCACCAGCTTCTTCGAAATCCGACATGTGCCTTGTTTTTTCATTTTTTGTATTTTACGTGAATTTTACCGAAAACGACATGAAATAAATTAAGCACTAATAGTAATTATCAATGTTATGACGTCATTAATCTCAAAACAACATTATACGCAATGAAAACTAATAATCTTCCAACTACACTAAAAACCAGACACACAAAATTCACTTACGTCAGTAGTCGCGCAGTGAGCAATTTGCCGCAAAACGTGACATACATTCAACAATCGTTCTCTATTGCGGTCACCTGCGCACTAAATTTCTTCTAATTTCTAATCCATGGAGGAGAAGTATATGGGGAGGCAGCTACTGAAACGCTTGACTTTAACAAACGCATCGTGTAGAAAATAACTCGATTTTTTTACCGAGGGCGCCAAAATGCTCATAGCGCGAGCACTCTAGGGTTAAGTGAGATGTAGTCTAGGATGATACATAATTATCTGCCCTGTAAGTGCTTATTTACTCTCGCTTTGAAAAGGCCTGGATTATGTGAACATGATGTTGTTTTTATGTAACTAAAGATAGAATAGTCGAAAGGACATTATGAACTTTTGAAGCCACTTTTAGGTTGTACTAAATAAAATGGTAAAAACTGTCTATCTTTGTAATAAAACAACAATTGAAAAGAACGCTCTACTCCTTATTTAAAAAATATTTTTTGACTGATACATTGTTCTGTTTCGGATAATCCAGACAAAATATTACATCATAAATATGCTTGCTTCGATATCTCCATCCAACAACAAAAACAATGATTCGTCCAATTCACTGCGCAATAAGCAAAACCGCGGGCCTAACTTAGTCTTGCAACTATTGAAATACTTAGAGCGAAAATGTTTCGTCCGCCTCATTCGGAACAGCCGAAACGCATTAGCCGTTGTAAACTGAACTTTATGTTGATGGAGATAAGGGCTATGTAACCATTCATCGTGGCTCAAGGCCTCTGAAGGCAGACTAGGTGATTAATCGACGGTAATGAACTGTGACGGACCAAAGCCACAGTCAGAGAACATCAGACAGTTCATTGCAACTTCATCAAAGAATAACTCCCGTATTCTCAAACGATGCTTGCTTATGTGAAGCAGCAAATCGAACGTACAGCGTTGAATAGAGCTCTGTGATTGGTTCGTGTGTCACCCTGTGCGTCCACGCGTACTGTGAGACTTCATAGTAATGTTTGTGAATACGGGCGTAAGGCTTGTTCCCACGGAGACATCCTGTTTTTTGCAGGATTCCGCTTAGTAGTGTACGTGTTTTAATATTAACGTTCACACGAACATCCCGTTTGTAGAGTGCCGCTAAAAACCGATCCGTTCGAAATTGTAGTTCGAATTTTAAGCAATTCAATTCAATTCAATTCAATTTTTTTATTGCATATTAACCTTCCTATACCCGCGCGTTGGTCTCTCAGACCGACGAACTAATAATTCGGAGTTTTTTCAAAAAGTATTATCTCTATGACTTTGCGGTTTTTAGTAGCTTCATGATTTGTGGCCAGCCATTGTTTAGTGTTGGGCGATTGCTGCTGCCAAGTGTATGTGTGTCACTTTTGGCTGTTATTCGGTCTGTGAGACCGACGCGGGTATACGTGTAACTATTTCAGGTATGTTACTATTGTTTTATTTTACAATATTACTCAATAAAATGTATTGTCATATTTTAGTGGCGTTTCATATCAATTACCTAAGTATTACTGTAATTTATTATTATTAATTTGTTTTAGCCATTTTTGTCGTCACAATGAACGAAGAAAGGATAAGGGCGCTGTTAGAATGTGAAGATTCGGACTCCAACTATGATGACCAGAGTGACAGTGATGAGGTGGAGGATGATTTAGAAGTGCAGGAGAACAACACCGATTCTGAGCAGAAGGGTGATTTGTCAGATGCAAAAAGTATTTTTGTCATTATACGAGCATGCAGTTATGGTATATTCCGGTTATTATTCCACTGAAACCACTAGTGATAAATACTGTTTTGTTCTTTTATATTACTAAGGATACTTCCATTTATTATATTTTATAGTCATTTTTTAGGCTTCAAAAGAAAAAAAGTTTATTTTTGTTATTAAATTTAGACTGATGTAAAATTTTGTTTAAATTTTAAGTCTGATTTAAAGGCTGATTAAACCAAAATATTTATAAATATAAAATTTGTTTTAATTTATTTATGCAGTTAATACCTTAACGTATAATTTAAAGCAAATTATATTACAATACAGTACACAATTATACTATAAAACACGAGCTCAACTTTCGGTCTGAGAGACCGTGCGCGGGTATATGTGTAATGCTTTTTGGCGCGGGTATACGAAGGTTAAGTATGCAACTATGTTGTTTTATCAAAAAAGCTCAAATACAGAATCGGCTCAGGATATTAAACATCTGTTAAGTACCACCTCTGATTGTTTAGAGTCTATAAAAAATTTAGGTGTGGATGTTTCCTCTTGGGACATTTTTATCATTCACCTCATCAGTGGGAAGCTTGACAAGGCGACTAGGAAGGCATGGGAACTAAACATTTCATCGGATGGGACTGATGAACTGCCGACCTACGATCAGTTTGCACAGTTTTTAACCGGACGATTCAGAGGTTTAGAAAACTTGAATGAAAGGACTAGTTCTGAGAGGGTGACAAGTAAAAGTTCACAATCTTTTCATTCACTAAATGTAAATATAATTTGTAAATATTGTAAAGCTAGTCATAAGATTGCGAATTGTAAAAAGTTTGCCCACGAAAGTAATGAATCTCGTCGGTGTTTTGCTCAGAAGAACGGGTTGTGCTATATTTGTTTGTATAACAATCACACTGCCAAGGCTTGTAAAACCAACTTCAAATGTCATATTTGTAAGAAACGACATCATACGTTATTACATCCCAGCGGTTTGAAATCTACGGGAGATAAATTAGCGAAGGGCGTTGATTCTGCCATGCGGGCGGAAGGTACGAAATCTAGACTAGGCACACAAGTAGGGAAGTCTAATCAAAAGGTGGTATCATTTTCATCGACAAGTAATGAAACGGTCTTATTACCAACTGCCTTGGTTGAAGTCCAGTCGAAAAATGGTACATACCGCGGTATGCGAGCCTTGCTTGATCAGGGTTCGCAAGGATCTTTTATAACTAAAAGAATGGTTCAGCGCTTAGGGCTGAAAGAAAAACCTAACGAACACGCTGTGACAGGTGTAGGCGGGGATAGTAGTATATCAAAATCCACTGTGACTTTAAATATTAAGTCTAGATTGGACCCAAATTTCAGTATGCAGGTAAACGCGTTTGTCCTGAAATCCATCACATCTGTCCTTCCTTCGGTAGAGGCACGTCCAGTAGATACTATCTACTTACTAACAGAGGACCTTGCCGATCCTGAGTATTACAAACCTCACAAAATTGACGTCTTGTTAGGCGCTGAGGTATACAGCCAGGTCACACGAACAGGTATAAAACGTAGTGCAGATAGGCGTGTATTAGCTCAGGATACGACGTTAGGTTGGATATTTTCAGGCGTCGTAGATACAAACTGTCCATCCAAAACCAAGTCATTTACAAACATTGCGGTAATGCATTCACATGCAAGGAATAAAACACTTACCTCAATGTGTAAGCGGCAATACTGTTTCTGTAAAACTTGTAAATAAATAATCTCAAATTGTATTCTGTTAACCTATTGTGTTAAAATTGTTTAATTTCTGTATGTTATAAAGAGTGTAAATGTAAATATTTTGTAGTATACTTACTACAATGCCTCGCTGTAGGCAAGGACATTTCTTTTAACTTTATAATGTATAGTTTAATGTTGTGTTACCTCTAAGGAAGAGATTTTTGTTGTTTCTTGTTTTCTAAAATAAGTAAAGGACATTCTGCTATAATGTCCTTTGGCGGGCGGAATGTTCAGGTCTGTCTAATATAACGGCCTAGTAAAATTGTAAAGTTCGCTTATGTGCGACCAAACTCCTTGGCCGCGCGCCTGGCCGGCGAGAAACTTCTTTTTACTTTTTATGTTTCTTATCGATTGTCACTTTTTTCTCTTCTCTCTTGACTTTTCTACTCTGAACTAAAACATGTAATTTGATTTTATTTTACAATATAAATTTATTTTACACCACAAAGCCTTTCAATCAAATAATCTCTCGTAAGTGTCGGTGACGTATTTCGTTCATGGTCAACTTTCGTACATGGTATTTCCTCAACTATGAGGATTTGACATGACAAGGTGTGTTCATGGTCCAGTTTTACGGGACCTATATTACTGGATTGCCGTGGAGAAAAGCCCTAACCTGGTTTTTGAATATTTTATATTATTAAAGGTAAAAGTAAACGATCTGGTAAAGGTCGCGGGAAGAGCCTGGATGCGGGCAGCGCAAGGAAACCTTGGGGGAGGCCTTTGTCCAGCAGTGGACGTCATTTGGCTGAAACCTACTAAGGTAGAAAATCAGCTCGCTCAACCTAAAAATCTCAAGTCAGAAACCAGGCATATTATAACAAAAGTAAAAAATATCTGTATCTGTTTATCATAATATCCTTGAATGCTGACAAACAACAATCATTTCCTGGAAAGTGACAAAAAATGTTGTTGTTCTCAAAACAAGGATAAAAATAAAATTCTGAGAAAAGAGAAATCTTTGGATTTGGACTAACAAACAACAACAAATAAATATTGATTTATTTCTCAAGTGATACCTAACAGGTGCCTTATCACTAAGATACTAGAGTACCAAGTATGAAAAAAGTAAATAAATAAATAATTAATTACTGTTACTGTTATATTATTACCTCATACAGACATAATTAAGCTAGACCTTTGTGTATTTTACACTACATCATACAAATGTCCAAAATTCTACCAACATGTTTCGACAAGGTCATATGTACTAGCTGATCTTGTTTCGCTTTCCCAAAGCTGGAAGTTAAGAAAATAGCCTAAATACCCCTAATAACAAGCAAGACATTGACGAAATGACCTAGAATATTCTAATAGGGTACGAAGGCGCTAAAATATAGAGCACGGTGTTTACTTGAAAGATGTGCTTTTAATTACTTTTGTAAAAGGTTATTAAGAAAACGGAACTTTTTAATCTTCAATGATATTTGTCCAAAGATACTTTTTTATTATTTTTTTTATTAGGTCTGCAGAACTGGTTTTACAAAGTTACATAGGTACATAAAATCAACTTAACTTAGTTGGCATTAATAATGTAAAACCTCCTAGATGCAAACACCGCATGCATACTTATTTATAATGCAATCGTTGTACCTATGTCAATTCTATGTATATTATTTTCAGAAGCCACGATACTCGAACGGTGAAAGGGTCGGACTTGCCGACTCGAGATCCGAGGAACGCGGATTCTCACCGCCGCTGCACTATAATTGTGGTGAGCCCACTCGTAGCATAAGCATTTTTAGCTTACCACGAGGGGCTAACTAATATATTTTTATAAAAAAAAAAACAAAAAAAAACGAATTATTTTGACTTAAAGTCATTTCTTCTTTGAAAATAAAATATTTTGTCTAGGTAAACATCGATTTGTGGATTCCTATAAACGAAGAATTCAAAGCTGCATTGCACGCATGGGACCTTAACCTCTCAATGTAAGTGATTTTATGCTCATTTAAATAACTGGCTACACATTTATAATATGTATCTCGTTCGTTTATTTCAGCCAAATGTCGTCCACTGCTGGACAAAGGCCTTCCCCAAGGATTTCTATAACGACCGGTCCTGCGCTGCCCGCATTTAAATTCTTCCCGCGACCTTCACCAGATCGTCGGTCCACTTACTAGGACACCTACCCATGATACGTCTTCTGGTCTGTGGTCGCCTCTCGAGAACTTTTCTGCCCCAACGGCCATCGCCTCTACGAGTTATGTGACCCGCCCTCTGGCTCTTGATTTTAGCAATTCTGCGAGCTACGTCGGTCACTTTGGTTCTCCTGCGGATCAACTTATTTCTAATTCGATCACGCAGGGAAACTCCGAGTATAGCTTGCTCCATCTGATCTCCATCCGACTTATCGTACCTACACCTAGTCAAATACTGTTTGTTGTTTTATCTTATTGAGTTATGTAACTGATGCGATACGTAACTCAATGAGAAACTACATGTTTAGATAATATTATAGAGAATAGCGACGGCAATATTTTTAAAATTTTGCAATTTTGATAAAACTATTTTATAATATTATGCTACCTATCTACAACCTTTATTTTAGTATGCACTATCTGACACTTTATCAGACACCGACAAGTAATATCCGGCAGTCATTCGCGCTCTCAAGTGTCAAACTCGTTGCTATAAACGTTTTGTGCAGGCACAACAAGGGTGCATCGGACCAGGTCACCTTGAACTCCCGCCCCTCTCCCAAACCCAGTCCAATCGGAAAAGTGCAGGAAAAACGGTAACCTCCCAACGGCTCTACGTAAACTGGACGACGCAAGAGATGCTTGCGTTCGACAAAATTACCCCAGACACAATACACAGGAAAACGGAACTTAATGTTTGAGAATTAGGCTTTTCCGAGTGCATTGATAGATTGGCGTTCGTTACAGCATGTCGACCGCATTCCATTGGTACAGAACTCAATTTTACGGGAGAAATGCACTCATATTCGAAGAATAAAAGTTTATTCTGGAAAAGTTTCGGCATTCCTTTCGATATTCGGACCAAAATGCCGAGTAATCGGAACGGACTATAAATTATGATTGGCCTGTTTCTGTTTTCGTTCTCCCAATCCAATTTTATGTGGCTTCGGTTATTTTTACCTTTAAATTCTTAAATTCACCGTACTTTCAACCTTCGGATCATTAAAGAAATTTCTAATAAATAAAACGCTTATTTTCGTTAACCAGAGCAAAATTCTTGGAAAGCTAAACCAAAATTAATTTTACGGAATTCAGAAATTCAATCTCTATTTTTAGGTCTTCGATGGTGAAATGAAAACTGGATGATAAAATTTTGAAGGTTTCAGAAATCATATTTTTTTATTATAATTGAATTTGATAATGTTTTATTCGCTGCTGTTTCTAGTTGACTACCAATCGAAGTCTCAATCTAGCTGTTTTGAAAGTATTTTTAACTAAATTCTAGGAGTTTGTTCTGGAGCTTTAATATTACGGATCTATTTTTATTTTATGTTAGCTCAATACTGGAAACTTAACTTTGATTTCATTTCATAAAATGAGCATAAAATTTTTATAAACTAGATCATTAGTGCCAATTGCAAGATGCTTATGAAATATAGAGCGAGTTCCACAGAATCCGCCATCTTGAACGTGACAAAGTTTATTCATTTGTTTTGGTAACCCACTCTACTACACTATTATTATATTTATAGCATACTTATGTAAATATAAAGTTTGCAAGTTTGTGAGTTTGTAGAAAATAATCTCTGGAACTCAGTACCGATTTAGAAAATTCTTTCACCTATAAAGTTACATTATTACATAAATGTGAAGTAGCAATTTGCCCGAGACTATTTCCACCTCTCGTTCCCACCGCTGCAACTCCTGTAGTGTGTAGCCAGGATCTACAGCTTGACCGCCAATAAAAACCCAACCAGTGAAGGTCAAGTTTGTCCCGAAGGAAGGTTAAACTGTCATTGGACCCGCATCGAAACATAGGAGGAGTTTGAAGTCCATAGTCGTCATTTATTTTAAGCAAATAAACTAAGGATATTATCGAAAACAAACAAATAACGAAACACTTTCCCGGAGTGCTCATTGCCTCTACAATCTCGTTCTGTAATGACCGAAGGTTGTGTGCATTTCACATTATATAGAGCTGGGGGAGTACTAGTGGTTCTCAGAGAGTTCTCGATTTGATGTTTTTTAGTGCTGATTAGGTACTCACTGTTTTTGGAAAATATGAAAAAAATATGTGCTACTAATATTTTATGTCGTCGAAGTATTTAAAGTTGAAGGAACCCGATCGCGTGGCAGGTCACCAATGCGCTGGACCGACTAAGTGAAATCAGCAGTGGGAGACGGCGTATGTGACTGCACCAGACAGTCTGCCAATAGAGAGAGATGGCGGTAGATCGTGCGGAGAGTTGTATCCGCCTCTACAACCGATATGAACAACGCCTCAACGTGACCACGACCGCTCTGCCAAGAGCGTAACGAATAAGAAGAAGAATATTTTATGTAGATATCAAAAATTGATCTATGGGATTAAAGATTTTGAGATAGAGATGCCCGTGAAAGTAATGCTCTCTTCAATCTGGAATGTTTAATTGTTTGTCATTTGTCATGAAAAACGTCCAAATCCATCGAACCCTAAAAATTGTCCTATTTAGATCTTGGTATCTACTCGTACATTAACTACCAATGCTAGAATAACACTTAAATTTAACTAAGAAACAGTAAAAATCCCATTTTCGTAGGATCGAGTAGCACTAGTAGGACTCGGGTCGGACGTTAGTGGCGTGGAAACTGCTTGTAATTTGTTCACATCGGGGCAAATGAGAAATGACCGGATCCGTCGAGGCGTGGCCGAAGTGCCGAAAGTGTTTGGCCGAATCGCAAAAATAACTCAAGGTATTACGTCACATTCGGCACTTGACGGAAGTGTCTGTTACCAAAGATTTATGGACACGCCTGTAAGAGTTTTGTGAATGAAAACGTAATTTGTACGCTTACGTGTTAAATTCTTTTCGCTTTCGCTGGATCGGAATCGAACAACAATTTATTTTGACTCAAGGGTATTTTTAACACCTTCGCTTTATCCCATTAAAGCATCGAAATACACTTACTATACGCACATAGCTCGTAGAGACGATGGCCGTTGGGGCAGGAAAGTTCTCGAGTGGCGACCACGGGCTGGAAAACGTAGCGTGGGCAGGCCTCCTACTAGGTGGACCGACGATCTGGTGAAGGTCGCGGGAAGAGCCTGGATGCGGGCAGCGCAGGACCGTTCATTGTGGAAAACCTTGGGGGAGGCCTTTGTCCAGCAGTGGACGTCATTTGGCTGAAACGAACGAACGAACACTTACTATAATATTAATACGATACTTTTAAAATTGCGATAACTTTTACACAAGATTATTCTCGAAATAAAAAGGAGAAACACAAGAGTGTTTATAAACTTTAGCTTAAAAAATGTTGATGTTATGCTATGAAACCGTTTTTAATTCAAAACTGTAGCTGATTAATTTTAGAGCAGTAAAATAAACATCCGTCTATTCTTAAGAATATAACTACATAACTAAGAAATATATTTATTTTAAGGTACATAATAGAAGTAAATAGATATCACCAAAATCTTACGCAGCGAGGTTTTTACCTCTGTTTTCCCAACGATAGCAAAAATTCCCCTTGTCACGATGTATGCATTCAAAACCCCACGAATATTGAGTTTACGAACCCGTGATCTAGTTCCATACAAATTAGGGGCGAGGTTCAGCCAGTTCGAAAATAAACTAAAAACTTCAGTCTACTTTGAAAGGAAAAGGTAAATGGCCACCGTAGTCTCTGCAGGTAGAAACTTGGAGTATTTTAAGAACACAGCCTAAATTTTTTTATCCTCAACGAGGAAGCTCTTGGCCTGTATCTCACCTGATGGTAAGTGATGATCAGGCCGAAGGTGGAAGCGAGCTTCACCCGGAATCCTCAACCACGGAGGAACTGGCTATCTTACCTCTAACAGCCGGAACAAAACAATACTGTTAACATTGTTGTATGTAAATGTACCTTCTAACTCAAGCAAAATAGTGGTGTCAACTATGAACTAATGGTATAAATGGAATATGGCATAGTTTGCTTTTGGTTGTATAAGATAGAAGTAATATGCAAAATTTTTACCGCCTACCTTACTTTATTCTCAGTTTAGCCATAAGGATGACTGGAGCAGAATGCCGAATGGCTTTAAGTTAGCCTTATATTTGAATTTGTGATTTAAGTTTTTAATCTACTATATAAAAATAAGTCGGGTTTTCCTCCCTGACGCTATAACTCCAGAACGCACGAACCGATTTCCACGGTTTTGCATTCGTTGGAAAGGTCTCGGACTCCGTGAGGTTTATAGCAAAGAAAATTCGGGAAAAGGGGGTAAAACAGGATCCACGCGTACAAAGTCGCGGGCGGCCGCTAGTTAATTAATATTTCTATAACCTCAAGTACCTACCTATTTAGATAGTATTAAACATTAGGTGAATATTCCTAGGATTGATATTCAGATTCTGTCGGGAGAGACTGTGGTAGTGAAGGCTTTGTCTGGAATCCCACAGTTCCTTCCAACTCAAGGCGGACGAGGGGAATCATGCTTTTTAGCAGGGATGTTATGGATATCCGTAACCGTAACCGAAACTTTCGGATATTCGAAATAAAAAATATCCGAAAAGTTTCGGTTAGTTTCGGATGTAGCTATACATATAATGCTATACAAAAAACAACTTAAACTGAAAGTTGTTTTTTGTATAGCATTATATGTAAAGGCATAACAGCCTGATTTACCTTTATAATGCCATAGTATCAATTTGTATTTTTTTATTACTTTTTATTCGATGAAAAGTGTGTGGCTATGAATGAACCGTGTTGGACAACTATTGCAAATTGCATTCTAAAGCACAGATATCCGTAACCGTAACCGAAACTTTCGGATATCCGAAATAAAAAAATATCCGCAACCGTAACCGAAACCGGTATAATATTATTCCTATATCCGTAACCGTATCCATAACCGAAACTACATATATCCATAACATCCCTACTTTTTAGTGGCCTTCACCTTCTGACTTTGTGAGACCATATGCTCATCCTATCCTCGGTATTGCATAACCAACACTTTTTCATGCATTTTTTCCCCGAATAAAAACAGGATTGATATTCTGGTATCAACTACGTAAGTAGGTACTTTGGAATCGACTTTCTCTTTGACAGGCGTTCTTTCCTACCAATGACTGATTGGAGATTTGCGTGAGAAAGAGCTTACTTGAGCGAGTTAAACATAGCCAAATAGTCTTATGTAACAAGACGGTTAGACTAAAAATAGGTACATAGTATTGGACTTACATAAATAATTATTTAGTAACTAGCGGCCGCCCGCGCCTTCGTACGCGTGGATCCTGTTTTACCCCCTTCATCTATCTTACGCGGTTTAGATTTTTTCATACAAATGTTTTTTCCCGCTAACTCCCGTTCCCGTGGGAATTTTGCAATATTCTGTTGTAACTAAGCTTTTAGTTTACTAAGATACCTGCATGCCAAATTTCAAGCGTCTAAATTAAGCGGGTTAGATTTTTCATGCAAAAGGATTTTCCCGCTAATTCCCGTTCCTGTAGGAATTTTGCAATATTCTGTTGTAACTAAGCTTTAGGTTTACTAAGATACTTGCATGCCAAATTTCAAGCGTCTAACTTAAGCGGTTTAGATTTTTCATACAAAAGGATTTTCCCGCTAATTCCCGTTCTCGTGGGAATTTCTAAGTATACTATAACCTGCCCAGGAGTACGAAGAATAATTGTACCAAGTTTCGTTAAAATCCGTCTAGTAGTTTTTGTTTCTATAAGGAACATACAGACAGACAGACAAACAGACAGACAGACACAACAATTTTACTGATTGCATTTTTGGCATCAGTATCGATCCACTTATCACCTCCTGATAGTTATTTTGAAAATATATTTCATGTACAGAATTGACATCTCTACAGATTTATTTTAAGTATTATAGATTGGTTAGATTAATTGGTTGCTTTATTTGCCTTAGAACTATGTAATTAAGGTACCACGATTTAATTTTTGTATTTGTAATCCGTGATCCCACAAAAGATAGCAAGTTTTCTAATAAAGGTCCATAATTTTCACTCTGTTGTAGTTTAATTTAAATGGTTACCACGCAAAAGTAGCACAAGAGTGCTATGGAGTAGTTTACTCGACATTATAACGCACGTTCATAATCAAACTGTCACTATACAAAAAAGTCGATTTTTCAGGAAAAGCATTTGAAATGCTCAAATTTTAAAACCTTTGCAAAATGAGCAAAATGCTATTAAATGTTTTGTTTTTTGTTAAATACCAGTAGTGGCTTGTTTGGCTTTTACGGAAATATAATTATCTTTCAAATTATCATAATGGTTTATTTAATATTTAATTTTTTCCCTAAAAATAGTGTCACTTTTCCACAAAAATTGAGACAGTGACAGTTTTCAATTAAAAACATGTTAATGTTGTATTATTAATTCCGGTAGAAATGTCACTATTTTCATATAAATTTGACGATGAAAAATTTAAAAATCGTTGTTATTAAATAAAACTTACATAGAAAAATCAGTAATTTTAATGAACTTAAAACTTAATAATTTGGATTAAGTGGTACCAATGGTAACAGTAATAAATGTAAATTCTCGATCAGAAATAAATACGTTACACACATGAAATTACTATAAAATTACATCACATAAATCAACTTCTTAGAAAATAAGGTACTCTCTTGTTCAGGCAGCCTTTAAACAACAAGAACTTGATGACCTCGATGAACTTGACGAACTAGATAGTGATTTTTCATGGGAAAAAGGCTTAGAGAAGTAGGTTTAAATCCAGCGGCTCTGCGAGCTATGTGCCCCGCCCACTGCCACTTGATTTTAGCGATTCTGCGGGCTATGTCGGTCACTTTGGTTCTCCTGTGGATCTCCTCATTTCTGATTCAATCACGTAGGGAAACTAACTGAGCATCGCACGCTCCATCACCTTTTGGGTGACCTCTCAGATTCGTAAAATATCACTGGCAACACACATGATCAAACTTTTGTCTTGAGGCACTGCGGTATTTCGGACGTGAGAATATCACGAAGCTTCCCGAACGCTGCCCAGCCGAGTTGGATTGGCGATTGACCTCTTTCTCGAAGTTGGACCTACGTAACTGGACTGTTTGTCCCAGGTCAACAAACTTTCGAGTGTAGAGTCTCCAGACAAGTGGATACTACATGGACATTTGACATGTTTTTTGTCTTGTCCATATTCATTTTCATACTCATTCATCAGGCCCTTTTCAGAGGAGTGGGTGCAACACGGACATTAGACATGATTTTTGTCTTGTCCATGTTCATTCTGAGGCCCACTTGTTGAGAGGCTCTACTTAGGCCATCGAGCATTATGCCTAGATCTTCCACAGTCTCAGCCATGATTACGACATCCGCTCCAGTTCAGAAGCTTGAAAACATCTTCCAGGGCGGTGTTGAACAGTATCGGAGATATGACATCTCCCTGTCTCACCCCTTGCTGCAACTGGATGAGTTTCGAGTCCTGATCCTGGAGACGAACCGACATTGTGGCGTTTTCGTACAAGCCTGTCAACACTTCGATGTATCTAATAGTCAATTTGGCACCGTTGGAGAGACTGTAGCACTGCTCAGATCTCAATCGAATCCAAGGCTTTTTCATAGTCCACAAACGCTAGACAAAGTAGTAATTATCTTGATAATTTCTTTGATTTTACTAGTGTTTGGATTGCCTGGTGGCATTTTTGTTAGATAAAATTATAACTACTTAATCATTTAAAAATCTTTCTTGTTGTTTTAATATTTCACTGTTTGGATAAACACAATATTCTACGAAGTGATGAACAATCTTTTTAAAAATGTAAGAGAAATATTGTCACTTTTTGTTTTAAGGCGTTTTTCGTATTACTTTATTGTGACTTATCTTATGGTTTTGGAGTAAAAGCGTCTTTATGCTAAAAATGACGTTTTTCAACTCAGAGTTTACATAACTATCACGGCGTGCCCGTCCAGATCCCGTCACTACTAAAAACGTGTCACTGTTACTCACAACAAATGCCGGTTTTCCCATTAAACTCCATAACGACACTAGTGATATCTGCCGAACTATTTGAGCTTTAAGCGTGGGATTTTTACAGCATGCACTTTTCGCGGAGCGCTGATACATGGCGTTGTTAACTCAATTTCTCCCAATTTCGTATAGTGACGGTTTGATTATGAACGTGCGAAATTATTTTAATTGAATTCAAAAGATTTTGTCAAGCTAATAACGCTGCATACGTAGGTAACATTTAACTTTTCTGTAATCAAATTGTAATAAAACTATATCCACTATGCCACGCCTCGTCCATAATAATATTTTTGAGGCTTTATTATTTCACAAAACTGTTATTATTTTTTATTTGTTACAATATCCCAAAAGCATGGAGAGGGCCTTAAGTGGTGGTGAAAGATTAAATCTTTAATCTATCCACATGCTTAAACTTGGGAACTTAAACATTTCTGTTTCTATATCTACCAAAAATATTAAATGCGTAGGTGCTCTACAAAACATTTTCAAACCTACTCCACGTTATCCCTGTCCTTCCACGGGAAACGATAGTTTGGACTGTTTGAAAACTCGCAAATTGAGGCCTCACTGCGTTAATGTACGAATAACCGACTAGTTTGATAGTTGGGCAATGAAAAGTATTTAGGGTTAGGGCATGGGTTCCCAACTTTCGACAGCGGTGGGGTCAGAAGAGGTGACAGTATCGTCCAACTTTCTCTCCTCGGTGATGGCCAGCGGTAGGGTCAGCCCAAGGACAGCCCACGTCTACATTGCACAGGCCACCACCATCGTCGGGTGGGAACAACTAATCTGGCCGCCCCCCGTCCTGGGGGGCTTGGAGGACCCGCCTGCAATGAGGGCTATCGTTTTTATACTTAACAGTTGGCACCCCTGGCGATTGACAGGACCTTACTCTACAGTGGCGCCATCTTGATGAGTGCAAATGCGATAGTCCTCCTACCACTTTAGCGCTCACCAGTTGGTGCCACTGTCTTCGCTACTAGCAAGTGACAGGACCTTACTTTACAGTAGCGCTAACTGGTGAGCGCTAAAACGATAGCCCTCATTGCTAGGTGAGCCATTGCCTGCAGGGACTGCGATAGTCAAAGCTTTGTCTGGAATCCTACAGTTCCTTCCCACTTTGGGAACACTGGAGATTTTTAAGTGGGTAAGCCTCGTCCTTCTGACTTGGTGAGCCCTACATAACCGGAGGATAGGTATGCAATTCAATGCATTTCTTCCCTACAGAAAAAATAGGATCCCATAACGAGTGCTGTCGCTTTTAAGGGGGCTGGAAGTGGCTTACATTATCAGAAAAATAAATAAGGTGGACCGACGATCTGGTGAAGATCGCGGGAGGTGCCTGGATGCGGGCGGCACAGGACCAGTCGTTTTGGAAATCTTTGGAGAAGGCTTTTGTCCAGCAGTGGACGTCATTTGGCTGTAACAATACGACGATGCGAAAAGGGGGGTAATCCATAAAAGTTTGGGAACCTCTAGGTTAGGGCTACCGAATTGAGAATGTTACTAGGTATGCAAAATCACTTGAAACCTATGTTACAGTTAAGCTTTTANATGAAACTTACTACCTTATTTCTCACTAACGAATAAAGGTATCAAATTGAAATTTATACCAAATACCTAGATCTATTGTCCCTTTAAGAAGTAAAAAAATCAAACTTCTAAGTTAACGCGATCAAAAGATACAGCAGTTTATACCGACACCTTAGACGAATTTCCGTCACACGCTAGGGAATCAAAACCTACAAGGTACTTCCTGTGAACTCAGAATCTTGAAATTTGGCACGAAGCAACGTTATATAGTACAGATAAAGGAAAAATTGCGAAAATGATAAATTTGAAGTTATATAAAATTTAAAATATTATTTTTGCTTACATGACAAAATATTTTTTTAATAATTATAAACTTACTACCTACCCTTTTTCACATGAACGCGTAGAGATATTAAAGTTGAAATTCATATCAAACAATTCTTAAATCTAATTGCCTCTAAACTGTGAGAAATTCTAAATCAACGCAAAAATTCAAAACGCTGAGGTAGGTACCTACCTATAATGCAAATATAGGAAAAATAAATAAATAAAAAATAATCATACCGCATTTTTGAAATTCGCCACTACTCGCAACGGAATCAAGTAAGTAATTTGATTTAATACGTCATAAATTGTAAACCGCTACGTTTGTACGGCGGAACCCTCGGTGTGCGAGCCCGACTCGCACTTGGCCGGTTTTTTTTTAATATTAATAATCGAAAGAAAAGCTCTCGTTTGTACCCAAACTCTACAGCTCATAACTATATCAAATACCTGATTTTTCTATAAAAAAAAAACACTTTTTATCATTCAATTTGGTGTAAAGAATGGCGACCATCCATCTGTCCTCATAGAGCTGTAACAGGGGGATAAGCCGTGTTCACATGGGCGTTTTTGTCGCGTCGCTTACCACATGACATGGGTCGGCAGCGTGTGTGCACCCTTAATTGTGGGTTTTTGCTTTGAGCACGTGGAGGGTGCTTATTGTCGGTTACAGTCGGATCTCTAGCGCACTTGGTTAGGTGAGAAATGTAGGAAAATGCATTTGGATAAGTGCGAAAGTTAATCTTTTTGTAGGGTCTTTACTTTTTTCTACATTGTTGTTATCGGTCATGTTATGGTCAAGATCATGGTCATGTCCTTACAGAGAACATTATTCTTCGAGTGAATAGAGAGTTGACTGGCGATCAATTAGTCAGCCCTTATCGTAAACGATTTTGAAAACAATTTATATCTTTAACACTAGAAGTGCCGAAGATTACGACCCCCCTAAAAGCGCCGCTGGGTCAATTTTGTCCCAGCGTATATTTTGTAACATTTTTTATTTTCAGGCATGAATATTATGGTTAAAACTATTTGTAGTATCCTTAAAAAAAGGTTTATCTATATAGTTAAATCAATATGTACTTATTTCTTTAAAAATATGAATGTATTCAATTTTAATTTCGAATTATAAAAGGTCAGATATCTTTGGTTCCATATAAAAATAGTCACGTATTACATGGTGTTATACTGTATTAAAATTATGAAATTACTAATTTAACTAGTCATTATTATTTTTGAAGGAAAAATAAATATCTTACAAATAACTAGTGCACATTTTGCACAAAGTTTTTTTGTATGGTTTTTTGTCTCTCTGTTGTACTATGTGTTTAGGAATTTCTATGGGTATGGTTATTTTTATGTTATCCGTACACACACAGTGAAGTTTTTTACCAGTTACAATGAAAAGTATGTACGTTTAATTTTCAAAAATGTGTAAGTCACACATTTTAAAAATGTATCAAATCATACAATGTATGAACTGGCCAATGTCTAAAAGCCACCTTCCGACTAATATTAGAAATGTAAAAGTTAATATAGATTGATGAATTATTGCAGGATGTATGGACTGATGAATGGATAGGAAGGATGAATGGGTGGATATATGCCTTGAACTTGAACTAAATAAGTATAGATTTATCGTTAGATCGATGGATGTTTTTTCACCCTTTTACGCAAAAAATACTAAGCCGATCTTAATAAAACTTTTCAGTTTTATTATTAATACTTCAGAATAACATAATATAGGCTATAATTTACAATATTATTCAGTTATTTGGTCAAATAACAACGATAAGTGTCAAGAAATTAGATCTTTCTATGATAAACTTAATTTCTCACGGATGAAGTCACAGGCAAAAACTAGTACAATATATTTACTTTTCTGCATTGTCACGAGTCACCTAAACGCTCCTCACCTCTCCACTCGCGTATCTCCTCGAAACAAGGACTCTTCATCGAATTATTGTTGCAAATATCAGGGTGGGACAAAAATGACCCAGTGGCGCTTCTAGGTAAAACCGATTTTAATTTTTTTTCTATTAATGTTGTATTATCAAATACATTAAAAAATGATAAAATTCAATAAATCAGAAAAAGTCAAAAAGTTTCATGGACTTTCGTTGAAAAATAAAAAAGTTAGAGACGATCAAACTCGCGAGTGGGACAAAAATGGGACGGCGGCCTTTCTAGTGTTAAATGATTAAGCTCAAACAAGTTTTTGGAAGAAGCTGGATGCGGGCAGCGCAGGAAAGGTCGTTGTGGAAATCCTTGGGGGAGGCCTTTGTCCAGCAGTGGACGTCATTTGGCTGAAACGAACGAAGTAATTGTTTAAGCTGGTAATCGAACCCACGACCATTCGCTTGCCGGTCTTTGCTTGTATCGTCGAATTTAAAAAAATAAGAGAGAGGTAATTACAAATTAAAACAATCGCTTCGTTTTTGTTTTACCCTTGCTTGATTACAATTGGTTCGAAATTCGAAATCTCTTATCGTACCGATCTGTCACATGACAGGGGTAGTCAGAAAAAGAAAAATGGGTAATTGCCCTCTCTCTACTCACCCTGGTTTCAGTTTTTGGAGTGAATGCCCTCTAAAGGGCGTCAGTTATCCTCTAATCGCATAATAGCCTCTTTAGTGTTCCACAGAGAGAAGCCTTTATGCGGTTTTGTTCTTTATGTTATATTCAGACTATGATAATAAAACACAAATCCCTTTGTACTAAAAAGATAATATTTCGCTCTAAAGAATAGTAGTTGGAGAATGCTTTCTTATCCTCCAGGTTGGTAGCATTTTTAGCTTAAAAAGTTTAATTCCAATGAATAATTTAACTGCGATTTAAATAAGGGCGATAAATTAAATGGACTATTCAACACAAAATATTTTTTTAAATCGATCTAGTAGTTCATGAGATTAGCGCGTTCAAACAAACTCTTCAGCTTTATAATATTAGTAACTAGCGGCCGCCCGCGACTTCGTACGCGTGAACCCCGTTTTACCCCCGTAGGGGCTTAATTTTGCAAAATCCCGTCTAAGTGAGCACCTACGTTCTAAAAGGAACCCCCATGCAAAATTTGAGACTCCTAGCACTTGTAGTTTCTGAGATTTCGTGATGAGTGAGTGAGTCAGTGACATTTCTCTTTAATTATGTATTAAAGATAGATAGTAAAGAAGTATACATAGTCCAGTATGCCGAGTCATCTCACCACCAAATTACCCAGTTTTGACAGTCGCATAATTTCTCAACATTGTATGCCAGTTTAATATAATTTTACAGCGCGAGTATCTCATGTGGTTGAAACCCCTAGAGCACGTTACACCATACAATGTTTACTGAATAAATTACATTGTTTACGTGACGCATAATTTTTGGCCTCCATAACCTGGTTTATTTGATATAGTATACCTTTTCTGTAGCAGACGATTTGGGAAAATGGGAGTGGTAGAAATTGTTATGTATACTTTGTATCAATAGTTGGGTAGTTATAAAATATCCCTGGTCATTTTTTAACACTACGCTACGCTTCTAGTTCCAAACTAAGCAAAGCTTGTACTATGGCTAATAGACAACGGGTATAAACAATAAACATTCTTAAATACTTTTTGTAAATACATAGAGACTCGTATTTTACATTGTAACACCCTGCTCCAACACAGAAATTAAAATTCATCATTTCAATTTCTGCCCGCTGTAAGTTGTAAACGTTTATTTTTTTTTAAATTGTAATACAAACAAGAAAATTCAATTGTTAAGTAAGACGGTTTTACAGGTCTTATTTAGGTAGGTAGAACTGAAATTTTGATCATGAAATTGATACCAGAATATTTTTTGAATTTTAAAGTCTAACCATTAGCTTAGGATATTCCTACATAATCATTCGATGTACCTAGTACGAATGTTGGTTTTTTATTTTATCTCAAAAGTCCAAATTGTGTGTGATTTTTGTAACTACATAATTAATTATCCTATCCATGTAGATCTGTAGAATGACGAATCTATCATTTTATACCAGAATCGATATAACAAAAAAATAACAAAATAAAATAGGGTAACCACTTCCGGTTAAAAATAAGTAAACCGTTATAATTTTCCATACCTACTTAATATGGCACTAGTTACCCAAATGATTTTCACTCCAAACCTTAAGTAAATTACACATAATGCCACAGGATTCTCAACAAAGTTATCACCCTACAAATATGAAGCGACATCATTCATTTAACCCCTTCCCAAGTAAGTTAATTTGTAAGTCCCCTTGTAAGGAAGTAAGTTTTCGGTGTATGTTTGAAATCCTACAAGTTTTTCCCCAAGGGGGTAACAGTGGGGCGAAACACGGGGGTAATGATTAGCAAGGGCTTAGTGATATGAAATCAAGAGGTTATCCCTTAAGAAGATATATGATGATAATCTAAGTCATTTAGGATTTATTCGCAAAAGAGGTTGTATGGGAATTTTCGTGTCATTGTCCTCTAAGGGTCGGAAAAATCTTGTGCAATGAAAAGTCTTGAATGTCTGGATAATAGGCTAGTTTCCTAAAAAAACTTTTAGTTTGTCATTTATATTTTGAAAAAATATTGGACACGTATTTTTTATTTGTCAATCAATCAAGTAAATAGAAGACGTATGATACGTTAAAGTTTTGCGTGACGTCACAAAGCGCTACACATATAAGCACTCCTTGACGTCACGGGTCTGTTCTTTTGAACTTTTTGCCCATGAAATATCCCTATTGCTTAAAAAACTATTTTTACACACACAAAGTTGCGGCAAAAACTACTTTAGTAAAAAGACAGAAAGAAAACATGAGTAGTAGGTATTTTTCTACAGGTTTAAAAGGAATATGATTCCTTTCGGACGGATCGTATGTACAAGTACATCTCCTTAACTTCCTTACACCGAAAATACCTCGGAGCGTTCCCTAAAAAACATTTTCATCCCTCGGTTTCCGCAGGATCACGCCAGATCCTACCCCTTTTTTACCTCGTCATAATCCCCACCCGAAAAACTTATTCCGCACTGTGAATATTGCCATAAGAAAATAATGCGGGAAATAATAAGGGTGAAGGAATTGCATCCCAAAATACCCTGTGTCCTACGACAATATTTACCTCCTTCAGGATATTATGTTTTGTGAACAATATGGAGGTAAAGGTGGAAATGTCAGAAGAAGGGTAATCCGTTTTGTGGACTGGCAACTATATCTTTCTGATACCTTTTTGTCTTTTGTTTACAGTTTTCTGTAGAAAACTCATAATAATATGAATTTATATGTATAGAAATTAAATTGCAGATCTATACAGTTTGAGTGTAAAGCAACGTTCATGAATATGATTTAGATTTAATACCGTTATCGCTTCGCTACATTTTTTACATCATCATTTTTATTTTATTTTTATAATTTCATCATTATTTTAGTTTCCAGTGCAGGTAGACCTTTTCTAATTTACCATAGACAAAAAAGGAATTGACTTAGGTACACTCCCCAGTCCGGTAATACATCAAGTATTGGTTTCACCATCGGTATTTAACGCGATTCTGTTTTAATGGCAATGATTTGGTCTTGAAATCACGACTTAGCCAATTGGCACTCATTCTGTCACGAGTCCTATCTAAATATAATACAACTCAAAGGTGACTGACTGACTGACATAGATATCTATCAACGCACAGCCCAAACCACTGGAGGGATCGGGCTGAAATTTGGCATGCAAGTAGATGTTATGACGTAGGCATCCGCTAAAAAAGGATATTACGAAACTCCACGGAACTAACTACGGGATCCACGCGTACGAAGTCGCGGGCGGCCGCTAGTTTTGTATAATAGGGGTTTGTATATTAGTACCTACTCCAAGCTCGTTTAATACATAAGCAAGAGATGAATCATAATGTTTAGAAATCACTTCAGTAAACCAGGTCATCTCAAAGTTTATGTCAAACTCGCTACGGCATCAAGTCCCATAAACTGTCACCTCTCTCCCAAATCCTTTACTCTATGGCCAAGGCCTCTACGATAGTGATGTCGATCAGCGGTCGAGTTTGTCGATAGTCTGATCTTTCAAGATGTGCAACATAAAATAAAACGGTTAATAGGCTGTATTTACATTATGCACCATTTACATTATTTTGATGACTAAATCAGTTACGGCATCATAAGTTAACCAGTTGACAAATAAAATTATAACAAACAGAATTATAATAATAAATCATCTGAGTTGAGTACCAATTAAGGCCAAAAATACATTACCAGACAAACAATGTAGTAAAGGCTTGACACTCAATTGATAACTCAAGGTAGATAAATATGTAGTTAGATATTAATAAATAAAATACTACTACGCATACAAAGTCGCAAGCATTGTCTTCATTTGTAACCCTAAATTATATTGCTGAAATCAATCGACTAGTTGCGCTATCGATAAAATAAGTCGATATATTGTTCATCTGCAACGAGTACATCACTACGCTAAATCCCTAGGACTTTTGCAGCCGTAACGAGGCCCCAGGTGAGAACCCTTGCCCACTATCCAAAGGTAGGATCTTAAATTTTCGTTGGGCCCAATAAAGTGGGGAAATGATGTTCCGAATTGGGCACATTCGAATCTGTAGTCCGAACGGATTTCGTTCTTTGGTCCATTTTTGGGTCGCCCTAGTTTTGGTCGGGTGAAATTGATACTGATAGGTTTTGAAATAGCCTGCTAAAGAGGCTTTAGGTAATACCTAAACCAGGTCGTTGTTATGAAGTTTTTGTATTACGAGTATAATACTGAGTTAGAACTCTTTCAAATAATACCTTTTTTTATACGACAACTGCGAAGGAAAAAATCTTATAACACTGCTCTTTTTGTCGAAAATTACTGTAATAATAATATGAACCAACTCTTAACACAAGCAATAAATTAAGTAATTGGAGGGGATAAACATTTTCCCGCTTGTGCAACATTTTTCATTGAGACTCCGCTTCTATTGTTAACCTTCCTTGAACTATCCAATTCAGAAAGAATTTTCCAGTTTGAATCAGGGCGTTCAACCAAACAAACTCTACAGCTTTTTTTTTTCAAAGCAGTAAGAATATTTTTAGATTTACTCTTATACTATTACTAACACTTTTTTAACTGTTTCTTTTCTGGCTAATCCCAACACATTATCGCACACCCAGCACCCAAAATAACTGCAAAGCGATCCCAATTAGCGTCAAGCAAGGCTCTAATTAGCTGTGGTAGGACCTAAACGCGTCATTACACGGGCCACGGGCTGATCGCGTTTTTGATTAGGGCAACACTGATTTAACGGTTTTGGACATTGCCATGATCTAAATGGGCAGGCAATTTGGATATTCATGCGATGGCAATATTGAATGCAAGTTTGTGACTGATGAGGAAATACACCTTGTGTCCAGTAGAAAGAGAGTATTGTTAGCTGTACACAATCCAAACCGCATTATGACGTTCACATCAACTATGAAAGGATTTTCCCTATGGGTTACCTACGGAGGCATCCCGTTTTTTGCAGGATCACGTTTTAATATTACATTCACACGAACATTACGTTTGCAGTGTCCCGCAAAAAACCGATTCGTTTGAATTTGGGATTTAAAATATACACTTGTGTGGTCACATTAGGGGTCATCCATAAAGTACGTCACACGTAAAGAGGGGGGGAGGGGGTTGACAAAGTGTGACATGGTGTGACAAGGGGTGGGAGGGGTCCTAAGTTTCGTGACATCACATTTCAATTGTTTCAAATATTTGATATAATGTTGATTTCATAAAAAAGTACTTAATTTAAATGGAAATAAAACTAACTTCGGAACTGCTGTTAATTTAATAATTTTGCGATGTGAAATTGCAAAATATGTGACGTCACACTAGGGAGGGGGGGTCTCAGAAATGTGACCACCTGTGACAAGGACGGAGGGGGGGTCAAAAAATCATGAAATTCGTGTGACGTACTTTATGGATGGCCCCTTACAATCCAGTTTTAAAGGATTCCGCATTACTGGATACCGCAAAACTGTATTGCTATGGGAAAGGGCGAAACAAATCAAATCAAAACTATGGCTAAACAAATAAAGATTATTTCAGAATTTAACGCAAGAGAAGCCGCAGGCAAAACCTAGTGATCAACAAATATTGGATAACTCCAATCCGTATTGAAAATCCATGTAATCTAAAATCGAACATGGACTAAATAACTGGAATTCCCACATCTCTTAAATAAACATGTCTCATCCATTTTTGGCGAACAAATAAATATCTTCAAACGCTGCCCAATTTAGTCGAAATCGCTTCAGATAACAAGAAAATCTGGATTGTGTCTGAAACAGCCTAGAAATTACATTTATTCTGGCTTCGACGAAGCATCAATTTATTCAACAAATCATATTCAGACAGGGGCCATTCTTGTTTAATAGAGAAAATATCTCGAAATATATTAAACAGAGATATCGCATACTTTTTACGAAATACTACAGTCTTTTTTGCCTGTCGATAGTTTGCCCGACCAAACTAATCAGTGACAGTCGGTGTAAGTAATGTGCGTACATTCAAGTGAATAAAAATGTAGATACATATTACATCGATTCGGTATCGTCTGAGATGACTCATTTTACTATTATAACCTCTATTAGCTGAGAATCATCATTACAACGAACACGTATTAAATCTACTAAAAAGTCGTTCTTCAAAACGAAAATAATTTATGACCTAGTAGATAGGTTAGGTACCTTGATGGCACATCTAATTAAGATGCCAGTGATGTTTGGCGGTATACAAAACAAGGATGTTTTTAGAAACATCGCGTGATACAATATTCGATATTTTACCGAGATGATAAAACCATCGTGATATTTTTAAACTGAACCTGGGACAAGTAATCTTCTTCTTGTCGTGTCGACAACAAACTTACACAGTGTCAGCCCAAAACTCCGCAACAAGAGTAGTGTTGTCAGTAAGCCTTTAATAAATCTTCCTGCGTGCAGTTGTTTCGGCACGCAGGGCTGGGGAACAAAACCACACTTGCACTCCTAGTAATGACGATGGACTGACGGATATAGTCGAAAACAGTCGCAGTGGACTAGCCATCTCAAAGGCAGAACCAGTGAAATATGTAGTAAACAATATTCTCAACCGGAAACCACATCTGGGCAAATATACTTTGATAGACTAAAAAAAAGGATAAAGGATACTTTGAGAGACGCACGACGGACCGACGATCGATTTATGATAGTAAGTAGGCAGAGACAGGATAAAATAATCAAGAGTGATATGCGCCTGCTAGTGCCATTGACGCTCTGAAGGGAGCCTCATCACGTAAAATAGTGTACTACCGATGATTGAAATGATGATGATGATGATGAGCCCTACTTACTTAAATAATATCAACCTGTATCTTATTTTTATTTATTAGGACAACCAACGACAAACACGCATACTAGAAAATGAATTGTTACGGCTAAAAATGCTAAGAACTTCAACAGTCTTATAAAAGGTACAGTATAATAGCGATTGTTGAACTCAGTCAGGGTAAACGAGCCACATTGCGACCGCAAACAAGAAACTGGAGTGAAACCGCATTTTGTCCGACCCCGAACTTTAAGAAGTGGTCATGTTTTTTAAAAGTTCAAATTCTTTCAAAGAAACGCCTTTAGAACTCCGGCCTCTACTGACAATCGAAAATAGGGTTGGATACAGTAGACCCGTAGCACAAGATTTGGTAAAGAAATAAAAACACAAGGGACAAAATGTGATGAATGAGTCATAAATGTATTTTTATTTATAACTAGCGCCCGCCCGCGACTTCGTACGCGTGGATCCCGTTTTACCCCCTTCATCTATCTTACGCGGTTTAGATTTTTTCATACAAATGTTTTTTCCCGCTAACTCCCGTTCCCGTGGGAATTTTGCAATATCCTGTTGTAACTAAGCTTTACGTTTACTAAGGTACCTGCATGCCAAATTTCAAGCGTATAACTTAAACGATTTAGATTTTTCATACAAAAGGTTTTTCCCGCTAATTCCCGTTGCCGTGGGAATTCCTAAGTATACTATAAACCTGCCCAGGAGTATGAAGAATAATTATACCAAGTTTCGTTAAATCCGTCAAGTAGTTTTTGTTTCTATAAGGTACATACAGACAGACAGACAGACAGACGGACAGACAGACAGACAGACAGACAAAAATTTTACTGATTGCATTTTTGGCATCAGTATCGATCACTAATCACCCCTTGATAGTTATTTTGAAAATATATTTCATGTACAGAATTGACCTCTCTACAGATTTATTATAAGTATAGATTATAACGCTAAAATAGACAGATTACTCAAGATGATATCTATGACTGTGTAGGGATCATCATTAACATCATCATCATTTCAGCCACAGGACTTCCACTGCTGAACAAACATAGACCTCCTAAAATTTCCATATCGCCCAGTTGATAGCAGTCTGCATCCAGCACTTTCCTGCTACCTTTATGAGGTCGTCGGCCATTTTGTGGATTTAGGAATAAATAGGATCAATCCATCCGAGTAGAATCTTGAGATCGATGACCCTAACAAAGCCTCTTTTTTATGTGCCAAATAAATTATTCTTTCTTTCTTTCTTCTTTCTTTCTAAACTGACTCACAGAAAACGTGTGAGAACTGTGTCCTTATATGAAAAAGTTTATGCTATTTAAATAAAACACTAACGAAATAAGCAATACTGCAATTCAAAATGACTCTTACTCGTGTTTGAAACTTCTACAACGCACAATCAAGTAACGATCGTTGTTCAATGTTCGTTATATTCATACACTATTATAATGCTATTGTATCTTTATTGTGCCTGAACTACAGAAGTTGAATACTGAAAGCGGTAAGTAATAGGGTCATCTCGCGTGTTCGCGTCCACCACCCTATTCAAGTTAATTACTTTTTAAAATCTTATAAAATATCTTATAGAAATCTTTGAGAAGAAGACTATGTTTTGCAGTGGACGTCCTGCGGCTGAAATTATGATAATGAAGCAATCATAATTTCATCCGCAGGACGTCCACTGCAAAACATAGTCTTCTTCTCAAAGATTTCTATATCATAAAATAAGCATACTGACACTCTAATAAAACCGAAAGTCTTAATGAAATTTCTACAACTTGGCAGGCGATACTGTCAAAAACTTATATTTTCCACTGTTTTTACAAGATCGATCCATCGTTTAGAAAATAACTAGGTATGTGGCTATGCGGGAAGAGCCTGGATGCGGGCAGCGCAGGACCGTTCATTGTGGAAAACCTTGGGGGAGGCCTTTGTCCAGCAGTGGACGTCATTTGGCTGAAAACGAACGATGTGGCTATGCAAATCCTTGGGGGAGTCCTATGTCCAGCAGTGGACGTCATTTGGCTGAAACGAACTGACGAATGAACGAGGTAGGTGGACACAAACAAGCGACATGACCCTAGCACCACAACAGCAACACAAGTTTTTCTTATTACGTACAAAGCGATCTAACTTCTACAAGTTCTTAAAGTTATGGTCTGGTAGTTGCGAATGAGCGAAAGAAGCAATGTATGCAATTTTAATTCTGTATCATCGGAGTAGTCAACTAAAGTTTGGAATTTAAAACTGTTGTTCGAAAAAGGATTTTATTCTTTACGGTTTTGCAGACTAAATTGTAGGACTATAATCATTTTGGGGATGAGTTAAGTTGTCGTATTATGGATTCTCTTCCAGCCAGTCTTGGAAGACGTAGCGTGGGCAGGTCTCGTACTAGATGGACCGACGATCTGGGAAAGGTCGCGGGAAGAGACTGGATGCGGGCAGCGCAGGACCATTTATTGTGGAAAACCTTGGGGGAGGCCTTTGTCCAGCAGTGGACGTCGTTTGGCTGAAACGAACGAACGAACGAACGATATTGGATTGTGAACCCATTATTTACCTGACAAAAGAAATAGTACCCATAATATTATGCTCTATGAGGCTTAAAATTGTGGACGAAAAAATGACAGTCTTTTTTTCATTATTTCAATAACCTATACCTAGCGCCTAAAAACATACAATATCTTTGGAATTACCTAATTTTCTTTCTTTTTGTAGATAATTGCGGAATTAAACTACTTCATAGGAGATTCCTGCGGCCAACCAATAACGTCAAAGGGCATATGTTTATGAATTTCCTAGTATTCCCACAGTAATGAGTTAAATTACTTTAATGCGTTCAGAGATCGTCCCATTCATCAACTTGGTAATAATTGGCCCAACTCCACTTTGATGTGTACGCGGCTTTATTGCAAGTTAAATTAGCTCGTTAGTGTGTAACGAGCCTTTTATAGGAAGTGTGTATCATGTAAGGCATTATACGAAAATTATTATGCGAAAAGCCGTGGAGAAAGACCCTTGTAATTGCGGGTTGAAAGATGTGCCTTTTGATTGACGATTTGAAGCGGTTCTGAGTAAAATCTTGTATCACAATATTAATTGATTTATGGAGCTTTTACAGATGTTATTATCTGTTTTGTTCAAAACTTAAGCTGGCGGTAAAATAATCAATTTTTTATCAATTTAGCTACCAAATTATTAATAATTCATGTACTGAGTTTATTTTTTTTACGCAACTTCTTTTTAAATACAAAAGAAAATCATTTGAAATAAGTTAACTTATTTCTGACTAGCTTTCCGCCCGCGGCTTCGCCCGCGTGGAATTTTGTCTGTCACAGAAAAACTTTATCGCGCGCGTCCCTGTTTCAAAAACCGGGATAAAAACTATCCTATGTTCTTTCCCGGGACTCAAACTATCTCTATTTATTTATTTATTTATTTACACTTTTGCACATACAACTGTACAGTGGCGGACTTAATGCCAGATGGCATTATCTGCCAGTCAACCACAGGTCGAGCAGAGAGACTAAGGCGGTGTAATAAATATGACGTTTAATGAATATACTTACATAGCATTAGATAAAATAAATAACATACGAATACATATTAATATAATAGACATACACCTAGATACATAAACATAATAATAATATTGGCGTACACATAACACCTGTCAGAGACAAACAATAACCTCTATGCCAAATTTCATCAAAATCGGTTGCGAGGTTTAAGCGGGAAAGCGTAACAGACAGACAGACAGACAGAGTTACTTTCGCATTTATAATATTAGTTGGGATTGGGATAGTAGTGTTATTTCTTATTTGAGCACAAAAATACCAATAATTTTACACTGTAATTAATAAAAAAGATTAGTATTAGGAACATTTTGTTACCTACATTATTTGTGGCGCACTTTTTTTTTCTTCAAAAAGAACTTAGAAAAATTAATTAGAAACATAACTGTACTAAATACTTATACACTTCATGGTAGGTACTAAGTGGTTAACACAGTTAATTTATCAAAGTTGCTTTTTACATCTTATTTTTCTCATAATCAGAATCAGAATCTTTATTTGCGTAAAAACATGGTATACACAACTCTATTACATACATCTCTCTAATAATGAGCTCAGTGCTTTAATATTTTTAATTTCACTGGCCTCCCTAATAGCCATGTCAGTTGTCAGACTGGCATTTTTACGTAAACACCGTTAATTCGTCCCAAGTTGGAGTACGACCGTTTTATTTAATTAAGAACGTACCACACTGGAATATTTCATGATAGTATTAGTGCTAAATTGGACTGTAATCCGTGAAGTTTAAGGTATAAAATGATGGGGACTGGTTTCCTGTTTACATGGGGTCTGATTCGTGGTTAATGTGCTCTGGGAATTATGTAAGGCTAAATGGATTGAGCTATTTAGGGTTAAGCATCTGAAAAGATGAGATGTGAAGAAAAATACCTTTTTTCTAAAACATAGGTACTAATAAATCGATTGACCAGATTTGCTAATGTGTCTGTACAACATTGGTTACGAAAGTTTTATGCTGGGTTGCGCCATCTTACTTTAACTTTGACAAACGTTAAAAATCTGTCAAATTCCATAAAAAACACCGGTTATCTTTAATGTTACGGTCAAAGTTAATAGGTGGTGCAACTGAGTAGCTAAGTCTCTTTTTAAATAATAAATTATGTAGGTAAATATTATAAATATATGGAGTGTGTCAAAATAAGACCTTCAAGATAGATTTAAATCGCGGCTCATGAATGGGAAAGCCGACCCCGGGTACCGAGATAATGCGGGCGAGTAGCAGAAGAAGATATTATAGGGTGTGTCAAAAAGAACAAGTCAAAAACACCGGAAAGGCAAACCTGAAACCTATTTAACTTTGTGTGAAAAAAGGATTTAAAGTTATGTAACTTTAAATCATGACGTAAACAAAATGCATAGGGTACATAATTATTGATAACATTAAACGATATTAAAAGTCTTACTTAGTTCAGCACTTCTGCTCCCTTCCCTAGCTTTCAAGGGATTTAAAGCGCTTTTACATTTAGGCGATTTAGCTGCGCGACAAACGCGCGACAGACGCGCTGCCGAAAATTTCACACTATGTATACACAGCGCACATAAAAGCGCCGCTGCCGCGCTGCTGTCTTTCTAACACCCTAATATGAAAGCGCTCTTAAAGAGTATTTTTTCGTAAACCTAGCTTACCTTAACCAAAGCTTGTCTTGAATAAAAAGAAGCTTTTTACATAGTTAAATTAATCACCGGTTTCATAGAATATGTATTAAAAATGGCATAATAGATCTTCCTTAGTAGTACCAATGTTCCAAGGAGAAAAAGTTCTTACTCATCTGCATTTTATTAACTTCGAACAATCTTTGATAAAGTTTGGCGCGCAATGATTGAATATTTTTATTAAAAAGTTTCAAGGGCGATTTTTCTCGGGGATTCATTTGATTCTTCTAAGCTGATCAGGGAAAATGGCCCCGGGCTTACTTCTTCGAGTCACAAGTTTTATATTGGGTGAAATGAACAAGAATTCTAAATTTCAGAGGAAAAGTGACTTTGAACAGAGGTAAGACTTCAGAAACTGACTGAAGAACCGATCGATTTTATGTGCATGTGGATTGAGTGATCCTTGCTTCAATCTTAACAAAAATCGAGGAAGTTTTATTTATTTATTTATTTATTTATTATTAGGCATACACAACAAGTAACAATCAAAAATAATGTATAAAGAAAGTAACTTATGCTTAGATCTAGATCATCACTCAAATAACGTGTACACACAGCATGGTTAAAATATTGCGTAAACAGTATTATATTGTCTTAATTAACAGTAATAAACAGTAACAAATAGGTAACAATACTAGCTATGTCAAAGTAATGCCCGAAGAGGAAGCGCAGTAGAGGATCTTTTTGACGTTGCGACGGAATCGGACGTGCTTAGGCTCGAAAATATCGAGACCTAGTGATGTCGATGTTTTGCTATCGTTCTGTAGCAAATCATTGTAAAGCCGACACATTCGTACTACTGGGTTGAAAAAGGACGTGTTAATNGTAATAAATTTATTCTTATTCTTATTCTTATTCTTAATACTATAGTCCTCCGGAAAATTAGAGAGGGTCGTCCTCCTACGGTAGAGGCTAAATTAATGACCTGATGGTGCCAGGAATACATTTTATAATGCCTGGGCCGCACTCATCGCGATAACCCGATGATTCGCGCTATCGAGATGTGTGTAACCAAGTATTAGCGTATACTTCGGTGCTTTTTTGCATTTCTTTCTACAAGATAGAATAGGCATTTAAATAAGGAATGAATCTAAGAGATATTTATTGCACGAATGACGAAAGAATATTGTGTTTTCACTTCTATACATCTATTGTTTCGTTAAAAGGCGAGAAGTCCTTTGTGGGCTAGTCGTTGGGGGTTAAAATAGATGGATATGGGAGAGAAATATAATATTTTATGGGTTAGACCGTCTCGAAAGATTCAAGTCAATTCTTTGGCTTCCAGGGTATATAGCCCAGATTATGTTTGCAACCTAAAACTTGATACCAAATCCTTACAATTTTAATTTAAATATAGATATAGTAACTTAGACTTGACTTATTAAATAGACTTGCTGAATGGGAGCATTATAACATTTGTACAGACGTTGAGGCAAATTTTGTATTTTTGTAATTTCAAATTGAATTAAATGGTCCTAAAAAACGAATTCGCTTCAATAATCTTTATAATTGGATGATTGTGTTAACCAGTTGACTCATTAGGGGATTAATTAGTCAACTAATTAGGCATTTTGTATACGCTAATTTTGGATTAGTGTGTTGTTAAATATTACTGTTCATTTTGTGGCTGCGTAATGAATACTGATTTATTTATTTGTGTTATGTTTATTAAAATCAATTTTAAATAAATAAAATAGTTTTCTAGTTTTTTTGCATATAATGCTTTATCGTTATCGTGATATGTAATGTAGGTACGTACAGACGATCAGACTACTCATTTTGTTTGAAAATCGCTCTTACTACAGCTGTTGACCTCACAGTTTTTATATTGACATCATTTGAATAAGTCCACATTATAAAACACCATGAAAAAATATTGTGAAAAATAATTCTCGTTTCTTTACAAAATTTTACCAAAGCAGACGTAATTTCTGATTCTTTCAGCGAAATTTTATTTATAAACACCCTCCTGAGGGGTGTCGCGACCCTGTAATTAATTATATCATCGTGAATTTGCTGAAATCCATTAAAAATTCACTTCACAGATCGACTAATTACGCCCTGATGATGTAGGGGGTGGTACAGTAGAAGCTAAGCTTTTAAATATTTATTTATTTATTTATTTATTATTAGGCATACACAACAAGTAACAATCACAAATAATATATAAAGTAACTTATGCTTAGATCTAGATCATCACTCAAATAACGTGTACACACAGCATGGTTAAAATATTGCGTAAACAGTATTATATTGTCTTAATTAACAGTAATAAACAGTAACAAATAGGTAACAATACTAGCTATGTCAAAGTAATGCCCGAAGAGGAAGCGCAGTAGAGGATCTTTTTGACGTTGCGACGGAATCGGACGTGCTTAGGCTCGAAAATATCGAGATCTAGTGATGTCGATGTTTTGCTATCGTTCTGTAGCAGTTCATTGTAAAGCCGACACATTCGTACTACTGGGTTGAAAAAGGACGTGTTATTCTTGAATACTTGCAATACAAATGTCTTTTTGCGGTTTCTAGAAAGAATTCTGGCGTTAAAGTTAAGCAAGGAAAGCAAAATAGGGGAGTCAAAGGCAGAGTGCAAAATCTTATGTAGGTGAAGAAGATCCTGTTGCTTTCTACGCACTATCAATGGTGTCAACTTGAAGTGGCGAAGCCTGTCCTGATAGGACACCAGTTTTCGGTGGAGTCCGGCTCTGAAGGATAAGATCCTGAGGCATTTTTTTTGTACCCTTTCAATTCTCTCAGAGTGAACTGTGTAGCTGGGTGCCCAGATTACAGAACAGTATTCTAAGCAGCTTCTGACAAGGCTATAGTAGGTATAAAGAAGACTTAGGTTGTTCTTAAATGGTTTGGTTGACCTAGCCACGAAACCAAGCACTCTGAGTCCCTTAGATATGATATGGTCATAATGATCTCTGAAGGTGAGTTGATCGTCAAACAATACGCCAAGATCCCTGACGACTGTCGACCGATGCAACTTATGACCATCCAGCTGGTAATCGAAGAGGACTTTGTGTTTTTTTCTTTTAGTAAAAGAGATAACATGACACTTACCAACGCTTAGGTACATACAATTAGACCGACACCATGATGATATTGCATCGAGGTCGCGTTGCAACCTGAGACAATCACTATTGTTTGCTATGGTGGTAAATATTTTTAGATCATCCGCATAAAGAAGACATGGGGACGATAGGAGATCAACGAGATCATTGATGAACATCAAGAAAAGCAATGGTCCCAGGTGGGACCCCTGTGGCACCCCCGATGAGATGGTAGTTGGAGCAGAGCTATATCCTTTCAGGGTAACTAATTGACTCCTCATATTTAGATAGGAGCACACCCACCGTAACAAACTGCCATGGAAACCAAAGTAGTGTCTAAGCTTATGACAGAGCAATGAGTGATTAACCTTATCAAAAGCTTTTTTAAAGTCCGTATACACTGCGTCAACCTGGCCACCCCCGGCAAACGCAGTGCACAAGTAGTTTTTGTACTCGAGTAAATTTGTAACTGTGGATTTTTGCCTCATGAAGCCGTGCTGATTTTGAGAGAGAAAGGGTCTGACGTGGCTGTAGATATGGTCATAGATAACACTCTCGAACAACTTTGGGATACCAGATAGAATGCTTATTGGCCTATAGTTGGTACAATCCGATGTGTCACCGGACTTATGGATAGGGATCACATGGGCATGATCAAATAAAATAATAGTCTTAATTATGCAACAGGCTATAGGTACTATAGTTCGTTCGCGTTAAGAATGTAGTAAATCATCATTATCCGCCATTGATATTTAAGACAAACTTTTGATTTTAAAAGCTTTTAAGCGTATTTTTTATAAATTCATCAATCTCTTAAAATATAATTTGTTTGAATTTTAACACCTGTGTGAATAAACATTTACCCTGCAGTTGCACTGATGATTCACTGCATTCTTAACGCGAAAGAACTATAGTGTTACTTAAAACCTCTGCTTATTATACTACTAAGCTTAGGTATGACAGGGACTTCAACCACGTGAAATTCAGTTTGAAACAGAAATGCCGACTTAGAATAAGTGTCATTAGTCCTTAATATCGTTAAAAGTTAGTCTATGTGTTATTATAGTGCATAAACAAGAATACTGTAAAGTTTTATCAAAATCCGTTCAGCAATGTTTACTTAAAAGAGTAATAAGTAGGCAGATAGTAGTGGGATATAAATATAGAGTTCTAAAAGATGGAGGAGCTCTGTGTTGTCTAATCAAACTATTAAAACATGCAGCGCTAGATCATGTCTTGTCTTACAGACGCACCATGAATGTCAGTCTCAAATAAGTAAGGTGTATGGATTGCAGTACAGTTCTGTTGAACAGTGTGCTTACGGGTGTGCTCGCTAGCGACTGCGTAAAAAATTACATTAAATGTATGTCATATTGTATAGCGCCCCTAGCGGCTACTTTCAAGAACTAAAATCTTCATAGATTTTTCTGACACACTCGCTCACTAGCTGCTCGGTGAAATCATGGAATGCACACAGAACGTCTGTTCGGATCACCGTATCTATTGCGTAATACACCGTTTTATCGCCCATCTCCCACTGTACTGAATCCTAATAATTTAATTCAAGCACAAAGCGCGTATTGTGGCGTCACGTGAGGAACCATTAATCACGCGCACGCAGAATGCTTATGAAACCCTACCGTCGTGACATAAATTGCCATCACAATTTTAAGATGCGAAGATTATAACAGCTATTAATTAATTTATTTACTGAATACAACGGCTCAATCAATTAGGTAGACTATTCAAACAAATTTAATTGGGTCTAAGTTGAAAACAAAGATAGGGCTCGTTCCCATGGCCAGTTTTGCGGGATCCAGTAATGCAGAATCCCGCAAATCTGAAGTTCCTATTAGAAATTCCAATAACAATTTCAAACGGATCATTTTTTGCGGGATGCTAACGGAATATTCTTGTGAATGTTAATATTAAAACATATTGTATTATAGGAGATCCTGCAATAAAACAGTCCCTGAAAAATACGGGATGTTTCCGTGAGAACAGGCCCTAAATATACACAATTTTTATTATAATAAAGATTCGATACTTATTTTTATCTATTCGCTATTTATCTCCAAACATTGTTGATAATTTTGCCTTTCAACTTATTTTATAAACACAGCCGTCACAAGAATTAGTCCACTCAAATATACGACCTTAATAGACAAGCTACGGGACTATTCCCACCTCTCGTTCCCACCGCTGCAACTCCTTTGTAGCCAGGATCTACAGATTGACCGCCAATAAAAAATCAACCAGTGAATGTGAAGTTTGCCCCAGGGGAACATTAATCTATCATTGGAACCGCAAACAAATTATTCAGAACATAAGAGGACTTCGAAGTTAAGGCTCGACTTCTCTCCATTGCAAAGCATACAGGGTGTCCCAAAAAATTGTGTCAAGCCGAAGACCAGAGGTAGAGCATCACTAGGGCTACACCAATCACCGCGACATTTGATAGTTTTCGATTTATATTTTTTTTTACAACATTCAAGATTTTTTATTTTTTTAGTGTTATGAATGTAAATACTTCTGAATCAGCTAGGCCTAGTATTCATCTAATAATTATAAAAAAATCAGGCATTTACCTTAACTATTCGCGTCGCAGTAATCAAAAAAGTACTAAGCATAGAAAAAAACAATCATAACTCGAAAAGGGGGTGATTCGGGTAGCCCTAGTGATGCTCTACCTCTGCACTTCGGCTTGACACTACTTTTTGGGACACCCTGTATATTATAAGGTACGTAAATTTCCTTATTCTTGGAATTCTTACTTAAACTTTTCTTAAACTACGAGCGTCCACAGTTGACCTCGGTAATGAAATGAGCCTGGTAATCCACTAGTCGAGAGGTCAAATGACATTAGCTGGGCTCAGCCACGGTCGTTGCCCTAAGATGTCCACTATCATGTTCAATTCATAGTAAGATTTTGTATTCTAGAGCTCAGGTGATTTGATTTTAAGCCTGAATATTATAGTTTTAGTAAAGACTGTGGGAATTAAAAGCAACACCTATCAGTATAGTACATTATCAAGTATTTATTTTTTAACTAACCTAGCCTAGAACTTTCACTAAAACAGTTCAAATTAAAAATACGTTTATTGTGAAAGTTCCTGAACTTCTTTGTGTAAAAAAAGTCCTTTTTATAAGCCGACTTGCAAAAATAAAATGACTTTTCTTTGAGTTTTTAATGCAAAACTTCACATTTATGAATTAGGAACATAGGTACAAGCAAATGTTTCTAACCATCCCACTGACATTTCCTTTCATTGAGTCTTCCGAATTTAGTTCGAATAGCTTATTATGTTTCTATTAACTTCATAATACTTATTATGAACCATAAATCAACGTCTATATTTATGTAAATAAGTCAGCCCACTTCCACCTCACCATAGTAGGGGGTTCGTCAATCCAGTTACCTTAGAAGCGATAAGTGCGCCTTACGTTGGCAACTATTATAATGGAATTATAGCGCCCACCTGGCTGACTTTGAAGAGTTACCTAGTGCCCGCGGCGTTATCTTGACGAACCAAATTGTGACAAGGTATTAGGGACACTACGTCTTCGAGAATCTCAACTATTTACATGAAATTAAATTTAGGGTAAATTTTACTAATCACATACTTTACATTATATTTTCTTAGCCTGGGTTGCATCATCTTACTTTAATATATGTAGTTAAAAGTCTATCAAACTCCATACAAAAACAATGGTTCAAGTTATAGTCACGGCTAAAGTTAAGATGATGCACTCAGTCCTAAAGTTCAAGAGCTGATGCTGTTGTCAAAACAACGTAGCACTTTGAAAATTTGTGAAAATCGAACTGCCTAAGGTAAAATTGAACCCACGACCTTTCGCTTGCCGGGCGACTGATATTCCATCTGAGTTACATAGACACTGGTGTTCGATTTTTTCTTATTTATAATTTAATATTCGTAAAATTGGCGAAAAGAACCCTAGCTGCTCGCTGTTAAAGAAAGATAATAACATCTTTTCATCATATCTTTACGCAAATTCATAACAAAATTAGGTATTGTCTGTTATACTAGCAAACAATTTTCCGTTGACGCGACAATGATAACAGCTCTTGATTAGGATAATTAATGGTTAAAACCACACTTAGAATCATGTGCATTAGATATTTAATTACGCCCAGAATCGCCCAGAATCGAATTTTCGCAGATAAAATACAAAGTTCTTCAAATATCACACATAAAGGCTAACACAGAACAAGTGATCTCTAAAACAATAAAAACGTCCCGAAATTAAACTTAGGTTACCTTTGTACAAAGAAATGTGAGGTAACAATGGAAAACCTTACTCGCGTCAATTGCCGAGGGTAGATCCGTCAATGTCGCCGAATATTGCGCCGTTTTGTCTTCTGGTACTGTATTACATTATCTGTTCTTTGAGGAATGTGCCTGGATATTCCTTTTGTTCAATTCTTCTGAGAATTTATGTACTTAGGTAAATACTCTTAAGGATAAAGTTGATCAGTAACTACATACATAGGTAACGTAATGGACAACACGCATAAGTTGTAATATTAAGTTAAATTATGACTTAATTTAAAGTTTAGATCACACACATTACACTAGTTTTTATTTCACCTCAATCCATCCAGTATTACCGAAGATAGAGCCTCGAGAAGTTTACGGACTTTTTAAAATTTTCAAAAATTTCCAATATTCGCGCGTGACGTCACAACATGATTTTGCAGCCCCCGCACGTTAACCCATTTACCACTTTTTGTCTTTTTCCAACTAAAATAAAATTTTACCTAACTGACAACTGTTGTTAGTTGTCATCGTTCAATCACATTTCAAACTAGGCGCTATAAAAGTAAACATTATTATGCCACCTATTGCCAATTTTGTGCACTATGAAGCCATTTTTACATTTATGCACTTTAATAAAAATTTTCTGGAAGAATAACCAAGTTTGTGTCTCTGTGCTTAATAACGAGTAAATAGTCCAGTTATTTGTTAATTTTACTTGGAAAGTTTTCCGGAATTTTTGAAAATTGGTGAATAAATAGATTTTGCTATGTTCTTTCCGAATTTTGTGACCTCGTTTATAGCCGCGCGCGCGCCAGCCTTATTGAAAAAAATCCGCCTTAAAAAAGGTTTTTGACTACTACTTTTTTCATTTTATAATTTTTGGGACATAGACAAGCTAAGAAGCTTTGATAAATGTGATAAGTTTCATGTAATGTAAGTTAAATAGATTTAGAGTTGTGAAACAGTCAAATTAATGTACCTGCTAAATTGCGAGTTCTTTTTTCTTTGGTTGATACCTGAACTAGGAAGATTCCTGTGTCTCAGGTTTGTTACTTTTTCACGCAAAAAGTACTCAACGGATTTTGTTGAAACTGTACAATATTATTGTTTGTAGCCCAGATTAACATATAGGCTATAATTTATGCCGATCTGTGACACTTAATTTCACGCGGGTGAAGCCGCAGGCAAAAGCTAGTCGTGAAATAAATAGGAAAGTTTAAGGTTCTGAAACGTGGTCGCTTACTATGGGCCTCATAAGAAGGCTCAAGGTCACCCAAAGGGTAATGGAGCGGGCTATGCTCGGGGTTTCCCTGCGTGATCGAATCAGAAATGAGGAGATCCGCAGTAGAACCAAAGTGACCGACATAGCACGCAGAATTGCTAAAATCAAGTGGCAGTGGGCGGGACACATAGCTCGTAGAGACGATGGCCATTGGGGCAGAAAATTTCTTGAGTGGCGACCACGGGCTGGAAGACGTAGCGTGGGCAGGCCTCCTACTAGGTGGACCGACGATCTGGTAAAGGTCGCGGGAAGAACCTGAATGCGGGCAGCGCAGGACTGTTCATTATGAAAAACCTATGGAAAACCCAAAGGCCTCTCGCCTTTGTCCAGCAGTGAACGTCATTTGGATTGTCCATGTTCATTTTAAGACCCACTTGTTGAGAGGCTCTACTGAGGCCATCGAGCATTGTGTTTAAGTCCTCCACGGTCTCAGCTATGACTACGATATCGTCCGCGAAACGAAGGTGGGTGATATACTCGCCGTTGATATTTATGCCGAATCCGCTCCAGTCCAGAAGCTTGAAAACATCTTCCAGGGCGGTGGTGAACAGTTTCGGAGATATGACATCTCCCTGTCTCACTCCTCGCTGCAACTGGATAAGTTTCGAGTTCTGATCCTGGAGGCGGACCGACATTGTAGCGTTTTCGTACAAGCCCTTCAGCACTTCGATGTATCTATAGTCAATTTGGCACCGTTAGACTGTAGCACTGCCCAGGTCAGTCGAAGGCTTTTTCATAGTCCACAAACGCCTAAGTGGCTGATTATAATCTGCCGTAGCGTATGTATGTGGTATATGGTACTAAAGCCTTTTCGGAAACCGGCTTGTTCGGGAGGCTGGAAGTCGTCGAGCCTGCCTGCGAGACGATTGGTGATGACTCTCGAAAACAGCTTGTAGACATGGCTCAGAAGTGAGATAGGTCTATAAATTTTTCAACAAGGTTTTGTCACCTTTTTTGAAGAAAAGTTTCACCACACTTCTGTGCCATGCCGTAGGCGTTTTCTACTCAAGTATGACGGAATCGAATATGAGTGGCGACCACGAGCTGGAAGACGTAGCGTGGGCAGGCCTCCCACTAGGTGGACCGACGATCTGGTGAAGGTCGCGGGAAGTACCTGGATGCAAGCGGCGCAGGACCGGTCTTTGTGGAAATCCTTGGGGGAGGCCTTTGTCCAGCAGTGGACGTCTTTCGGCTGAAACGAACGAACGATGACGGANGTCTCGATTTCATAAAAAAGGAAGTGTATTTGTACGGCGAACTAACCGGCAGACAGTGATGACTGAGTTGTAAGGGCGCTTCTTATCTACACTGCCAAATGTTGGTCTCGGAGCGCTGGTAGGGCAAAAAGATTATCAGACATGTAAAGGCTCCATAGTAGCAAAACTTTAAAAGTATTTTTTATTAGTCTATTCTACTAATTCATACTAATATTATAAATGCGAAAGTTTGGATGTCAGGATGTCTGGATGTTTGTTACTCTTTCACGCAAAAACTACTGAACGGATTTAGTTAAAACTTTACAGTATTATTGTTTGTAACCCAGATTAATATATAGGATATAATTTATGCCGATATGTGACACTAAATTTCACGCGGATGAAGCCGCGGGCAATAGCTAGTTGTTAATATTTGACGATTTTAAGTACCTACCTACTATAAATAAATAGTCCATGCAAATAAAGTAATTTTGACTTTAACTTTGTAAAAAAATTCTAAAGAGAAACGTAGGTACTTTGAAACAATTCCACGCGTTTTCAACTTCCAAATGTCACGTTTCTGCTAGAAATAACTAGAATCCACCTTGTTCATGGTCCAGCGACTTCGTGACAGTAATCCCATGGGACCGGGGATTCCCGTACGATTTAAATGCATTTCCAGATGGAAACATTTTGTGTGCAAACATGTGCATTTTAGCTCTTCTGAGTATTCAAATAAAGTGTGGAACAAATTAAGGATTGTACCTAAATGTAGGTAAGTATTCAATTTTTCCAAAATGTTATTAAATTGTATTTGATCTCAAATATTGATTATTCTGCTTTGATGTTTTATTTTTGTGTATTTAAACCAAATAGACGTAAATATTAATCAAAATATTTACTGAAAGTATTCAAGATCGTAATTTATTGGCACCGTTTCATTTACAAATACGTAGAAAGGTGTGTTTTTCTGCAAAAATATTTTTACGCAATTTGGATTTCAATTATTTTTTTCAAAACTCAACATTCTAAAAAGTTAAAAGAGATTCCTTCATTTTTTTAGGCTATTGAATAGTGAAAGGGTTGTTTTTAAGGAGACTACATGTATTGTCTCATAATCTCTTCAAGGCCAATATTTGTCAAAGAAGAAGCGTTGCAGATCTCGTCACCATTGCAACGAATTTCAAAAACTCTTATAATTTACCCTCCATAATAATAAAGGAAAAACGTACCCTACGATCTACATTCACGCCCGTCCTTCCATAATCACAGCACGGAGCGGAGTCGATCGGACGAGCACCTGCGGCCCAATCATTCCCTATGTTATGTGGCCTTGTTTCCATTGAGGCGGAGCGTTGCGGAGCGGAGAAGATTTTTGAATAACAGATTCCATTATTTTCACTTCTCCATTCCGAAGCGGAGTGGAAATGAATCGAGCGGAGAAGAACAGTGTGCTTACCATGAGTTTACGTTACGTGTGCTCGCTAGCGACTGCGTAAAAATGACATTTAAATGTATGATATATTCAGCGCCTCTGGCGGCTACTTTCAAGAAATAAAATCTTCATAGATTTTTTTGACGTACTCGCTAGCGAACACACCTAAAGTAAACTCATCGTAAGCACACAGAGAAGTAACGGGCGCACTTGTTTTTTTTTAGAATTTGACAGCGGCGGCGGCGCAGTGCGGAGAAGAGCGGAGATATGCGGAGTGGTGTGGTGTTTCATATACAATTCAGATAATAGTTAATAAGTCAATTAACACTGTTTGTTTTCCGAATAAAGTAAAGTAAAGTACAATAGACTGACAGCTGACAGCTACGCACAGCTCATACAATATCTTTTTTCGTCTCCGCTCCGCTCCGCATTGATGGAAACCGTGCCTTTCACAATCGTTCGCGCCGATGTTAGTTCGTGCTTCACCTCCCGTTGGAATGAAAATATGAAGAGTGAATGGATTGGAAATGTTACGAGGAGTGCATTGTCACTAGAAGTAGGTAAGCATGTAGGTAATATACCTAATACCTATCTCTACAAACGGCAGAATTTAGGAGACGTTCCAAAATATGATCATGGTGGATCATATTTGATCTACAAAAACATTTTATTAGATCCTGTATCAAACGGGATAATTGTTAAAGTAGAAGATTATTAATTGATGTGTCAAAAAAATTGGATTAAAAACTGTCCCACAAAATCAGTTTCATGTAAAATGATGCCAAGACGAACCGTATGACTCACACTTTTAAAAAGCAGATCTCATGTAAAGCGAAGATTCTTAGACTACACCTTCAAAAATATGTGGAATTAAGTCTACGCTTTGGTCAGAATCACAATTTCTAGATTAACTAAATCTAGTCAACTCTAATAGAATGTGAAGTCCCAACTTTGAAATCTTTATTACGTCATGTCATGTCATGATTTAGCAAGCTCAACTTTAAGCACCTAATCACAATTTAATGCATAATACTCGTAGTAAACAACGCTTTGATTACACACGTGTTCATTAAGGAATACGGCGTGTACTGATAACGATCAGCAGATAACGGCCACGATCCAGTGAACACGACATGATAGGTCATGTCACGTGGGATTTACACGCACGATGATAAAGGATATGGCGAGATATTGATTTCAATGTTCAGTTAAGGTAAAAGCTCGCGTAAACACGATTAAATCACCACAGCAATCTATACTAATACCTATTTATAAATGCGAAAGTAACTCTGTCCTCTGTCTGTCTGTCTCGCTTTCCAAGCCACTGAACCGCTTTTGAAGAAAGGCATAGAGAGACTTTTAGTCCCGGGAAAGGACATAGTAGGATAGTTTTATCCCGATTTTTGAAACAGGGACGCGCGCGGTAACGTTTTTCTCACACTCGGCCTCGTCAGCACGCGCACCGCACCAAACGGCTAGAGTACCTTCTGTACTCGCCACTCTGCCTGGTGAAGCTCCTCAAACTACCAGCGCGCGACCCTTCAAAAAAAAAGGTACGTTTTTCTGTGACAGCCAAAAATCAACGCCGGCGAAGCCACGGGCGGAAAGCTAGTATTTAAATAAGTTGAAAGTCAGAGGCTCAAATTATGCTAACAAAGTGGACAGATTACCTCTTATAGGTTTCAGGAAGGCACTGGATGCAGATCGCTACCGACCAATCTATGATGAACACTGGACGTCCTGTGGCTGAAATGATGATGATAAAGTCAGACTAATTTGATTGTATAAAGGTAGTCAATTTATTTATTATCAAGATAAAGAATTTATAACTTATATTTTTCCATAGAAAAAGTCAGCTTTATTATTAGAATCTTTTTACTACTTTTTATTCTTTTTGCATCTTTAACAATTTCCTTTTCACTTCTAGTCGTCGTAATTAAGGTTTTGTCTAATTAGAGACTTGCTAGTTAGCGGCATGGCTAGTTATCTCTCTATGTTTTAAATCACTGTTTCCATCCACCAAGAACACTGAACTAGACCCTATCCATTGACTTAATTTATATGTATATTTATTTATTGGGCTATCAATATTAGATACAGTTAATAAACACAACAATAAAAATTAAGCCAAAGGTCTCTAGCTAACTGCTCTCACACAAACGATAACCACAGCATGCATAATTATTAAAATGTAAGCAACCCGTGAATTTTACAAATCCAGTTTGATCCAGTTAGATTAAAATTCCACTTGCAGAATAAAATGAATTTTTAGTTAGTTTAATAAAGTTAAAATCAATCATATTATTTCCTTCCTAATAAACTTATCTTTTAGAATAGTTACTTCTCTACAAAATCATAAATGTCAAACACTTAATTCCCAAATACAACTCGCAAACATTGAACTTGATCCCGTCATAACTCCAGAATCCTGGATGATACATGCCCAGATATCCTCCTGGAAAATGATTTTCGTATTTCGGATTTCGTCTCTCTCGCACCTTCTAACATCGCATGATGATGAAAGAGACGGATGCTGGCAAGCATGACGGACGAGAGGCGTCGTACGCAATTGTCGGCACCACTTTTTCCTCATAAAGTGGATGGGAGTCATTCATCGTGGCAATGAATTACAGGGAACATTTCGGTTACGTTTGTGTGACCAGGGAAGCTGAGGCAGGCCTGGCTCACTCCGCGCGGTACATCCGATAATTACCTACAGCGAAGCGCCCCGCCGGCGGGTATTATATCAGTCGAGTGTCACGCGCGCACCCGTCAGGACGCTGGCGTGCGTTGTAGTATGATTATAATTTNACCTGTACTATTACTTATTCTGTGGCTGAGGTAAATATTTGCATTGTTTTATTGGGATAATTAATTATTGAATTATTTTATATACTTACTGTATAATAAGTTTGTTTGTCACCTGTCATCCGCTTTGCAATGGAGGGAAGTCGAACCATAATTTCGAACTCCTCCTATGTTCTTCTGATTAATTTCTTTGCGGGTCCAATGACAGTTTAACTTTCCCCCGGGACAAACTTGACCTTCATTGGTTGGGTTTTTGTGGCGGTCAAGCTGTAGATCCTGGCTACACAGGAGTTGCAGTGGTGGGAACGAGAGGTGGGAATAGTCTCGTACTGTATAATATATTTTGGTGTCCACAATGAGAAAGCTTTTGGCCTCCCTTATAGGTCATAACAGACTATCAACTCGGAAAGGGATCAACACCTTATCGCCTTTCGCGAGCTGTCATCGCCTTTCGCGCGCTGTCAACCGCGAGACGAGGCGTTTACGTTACGGTATGGATAAGTGTGCGTTGCAGTATGTAGTTTCATACAAAGAATCCTGACCGCCTTTAGTTGATACGGTTACGATCCCTTTCTGGGCTAATAAGTGTGCTACGTCCGAAATTGAAAAGTTCACTTTCAAACTAAAACAAAGTAATATTGTTAAAATCTAAAATATCAAGCTATATTCCTGTTCTATCATCAAATCAAATCTAGGGTACCAATATTACCTTAATAGATATCTATTTACATAGGTCACTAATAATATCTGGATCAACAGAACTTGAGAAGGGTCGAATTGAAATTGGAAGATTTGACTAGATTATCCTAAAACCCGGTAACTGATGAAAATAAATAAAACTTATATTATGTAAGCTGTATTAGAGTAATACATAAAGCAAGTATTAGAATAAATCGGTCATTCTCACGATTAGGCGTTCTCAGCCTAATTACCATATCATTTTTGAAATTTGGCTTAATTGACTTAAACGCATTTAAATATGAAACACATGAAAAGTACGAATTTAACAATCGTTAAGGCGTCAAATTATTCCAAGCGGTTTTCGCGTAAATGAGACCCAAAAATTTTATGGTCACGGTAATTAGATAAGGCTAATACTTATTCTAACGGTAATTAGAAAAAATATGTAAAATAGCAAGAAAAAAATATCTTGCATTGATAAATATATAGCGTCATAAAAAACGCTGTAGGTACACTTAATAACCCTTTGAAAAAAAGGAAAACACTCATTTCTATTATTTATTGTATCAAGATATTTTCAGTATACTGCAATAATCGAGGCTATAACAGGAACACTTAGTTTCGCCCAGAAGGGGCTACGTGTCACATTTGATCAGAATCTTAATCATCATTTATTTGATTTCAATGTGGTACAAACGATTTAACGTACAGATAATGGATCAGGAGATCTCACAAATTTGATTTTTCGGATATGCATATGTCGAAAAATTTATTGATCATTTAAGTGATTTTTCCTCTTTTTAATCTATCTGCGATCAGCCATCACCCATTATCAGATTAAATTGAATTTGTAATAATGACAGTTCCAGCTCAGCATATCCCATGATTTGTCACCTCGATTCTTTTACAATAAGTTTTCAGATTGATGCTATTCGCTTTCTCCTGAGCCTAAATGCAGAACTCTTAGAATGTAGAAGGGATGCAGCAAATAGATTGCATGAGGGTCTTTACAGGATTTTCCACACCCTCTTTGACGTTTGGTATCACTTCAGTGGACTTTGTAAACCAAGGTGCACAGCTCAAGATTTTTAAAACTTTATTTTGAAAACGTTAAAGTATTTCTACATTTGCGAGGCTAAGTCGATGCCATGTCTACATGGGTTTTAGGATCCATTTGTATATAGTTTGTTCTCCAAGCTTCTTCTGTCCAGTACCCATTGCATATCACGAAGTTTTTTCTATGCATAACAAAGCAGGTAGGATGCAGTTTAGGATGGTACAAAGTGCCTATACACTCTTGCCTTGAAAAGTCCCATTGTCTGTTGATTTGTTCTCTTTTGTTCTTAATGTGATCACGCCAGGTAAGTGTTACTGTTGGAAAATCTCATCTTCTTAGGGCAAAGGTATTATGGATAGATGTTAATGGTATTATATTAGAATTAATTAATGATTTAAGATGTTAATATCAATTATACTAATAGTAAAAATAAATATCTGGTACGAGACATGTTTCATGCAGGGGTGACATCTCCTGGCCATCAGAAAGCCCCGATTTCACTCCAGGTAACTTCTTTTTGTGGGGTCACCTTAGGGGTTAAAATATACTCTTAAATCCAACAACCATGCAGCAACTGAAGCTGAACATTCGTCATGAAATCGAATCTATTTCGAGGTTACTCTAACGAAAGTTTTTTAAAATTTTGATTGTCAGATTGGAAGAAAAGTCCGTACAGTTGTTATGCGAAAGTCTAGGTATATTTCATATTTTATCATCATACTTATTCAATCGTGAGTGCAATTTGTAGGTAATAATTTCATACAACGGTGATTATAAATATACGGTAATTAGTACATGGAAATTATAAAACGATAGTTTTTCTTCAAAATTTCCAAAATCTTCAGTGTATGCAAATACTGTCTTACTACAACGTATGAAGGCCAAAGTACTGAATCTTTTTAAATTAACAACGTGAATCTACCTTCAAAAATCGAGTATAAAAATAAGGACATGGTAAATAGAAAAATTGAAAACCAAAGATATGGTAATTATACTCTTACGCAATTCATCGACGGTACGCCAACGCAATAGACCTCTACTTGCTAACAGGTCTTAGAGTCTTAGGTCTCGCCACGCGCGTAAATGATGTGTCAAATATTATTATTTAGGCTTGTGTGCCCAAAAATAGAAAACGTCACGGGAATTAGGACTTTCGCTCGGACAAGCAGTTTTTTAATTCTAATTATTTACAGAATGGTTCTATTGAATAGATATTTTGCTATGCGTAAGACAATCTTTTGTACTCTTTAAAATGTTGAATGGAGTAAACCAAATCTATACGACATAAAAATTACAGCCAAGTTTTAACATTAAGTCGGTGTGCGGACGCGAAACGGTAATTAGAGAACAGAGGTTCATGAAATTAATTAAGTCACAAATACTTAAAATAGAGGCCTATGATTTAATGCACAACTGGATAGGGTTGTTAAGTAACATATAAAAATACTTGCATGTCTCTAATTTGTCATTTTTAACGATTTAACAGCCCGGACACGCAAAAACTAGCTCATCTGAGAATGGCCGAAATCTGAAAATATGTTACAGCTTGGTTAGGGCTTGTTTCCACAATGACAGTGACAGTTTAAATTTTTTGCAAATGCAAATTTTGCAGGATGCCGTTTTTTTAATACTGTACATACGAACATCCCGTTTGCGGTGTCCCGCAAGGAAACGATCCATTCGAATCTGAAATTCGAATTTCAAACACACTCTTGTGTGTTCCCTCGAATTTTGCAAAATCCCGTCTTTGTGAGCACCTACGTTCTAAAAGAAATCCCCATGTAAAATTCGAGACTAGAGTAGCACTTGTAGTTTCTGAGATTTCGTGATAAGTGAGTCAGTCAGTGCTTTTATATAATTCTAGCGGCCACCCGCGACTTCGTACGAGTAGATCCCGTTTTACCCCCTTAGGGGTGAAGATTCGTAAAACCCTTTCTTAGCGGATGCCTACGTTATAACATCTACCTGCATGCCAAATTTCAGCCCGATCCGTCCAGTGGTTTGGGCTGTGCGTTGATAGATCACTATGTTAGTCAGTCAGTCAGTCAGTCACCTTTGAATTTTATATTATAGAAGAGATTATAATTGTAGATATCTAATTTAATAATCCATTGACCTTGGCCGTTCACCAGATCTGACGGGCTCATCCCCAACTCGAGTCCAAATTAAGCATTTAGTCACGGTCAGGCAACCCAATTAAAAGGGTTAATTGGCCAAGAATAGTGCTGCTAGTTTATCGATATTTTCCATAAAATTTACAGTTATTTCAATAAAATAACTTTAGAGCGGTGAAAAGAAAAAAAACTGGTGAAATTTTGACGTTGATCAATTGGTTTTATTTATTTTATTAGTTCTGTATTTGGTGGCTACTTGGAGCATCATTGTTCTTTTTTCTTTCTTTTTTTTATTATGTGAGCTGTATCATACCGAGAAAAGTTGCTGTACTCAAGCCTCTTATTGCAGATTTAAATAAGATTAAAATTAGGTATACTTTTTTTACTGACGGCTGATGGGGCAGAAAGGTTCTGGAATGGAGGCCGCGCACCGGAAAACACAGCGTGGGACGTCCACCTACAAGGTAGACCGACGACATCGTAAAGGTAGCAGGGAAGCGCTGGACGCAGGCCGCTACCAATCGATCAACATGGAAAGCATTGGGGGAGGCCTATGCTCAGCAGTGGACGTCCTATGGCTGAAATGATGATGATGATGATGATACTTTTTTACCAATTAGGAAACAAAGAACAAAGCACTTACACTCATACGTTACATGTATTGAAAATTGAACTCTGAATTGAGAAAGTGATAGAAATTAACGCCCGTATTTGCCGTGTGGGGACGGCCGTAAAAGAATACTTTTCCCCACCGCCGACAGGAGGCGTGTCGTAAGAGGCGACAAAACCCCTGTAGCACCAGACGGGCAGCAGCGTCTGCGTGCGAAACCAAACAAAAAACTGCGATCGCCAACCCGCCTGCCAAGCGTGGCGATTAGGGCAAAACCCTCCAAAATGGTTGTACACACAATAAAACGGCCCCTAGTCCCCGGCGGCCCCACTATCCCGGACCACGGTAGCGGTCACGGTAACGGTGGGGCAAGGGGTGCGAAGAATCCCCGGGGGATGCCAAGCTACCAACACCGACGACCTCTGGCCCTGGCAACCTTCAACGCTCGCACACTGCGTACAGACGTGAAGCTAGTGGAACTCGAGGAAGAATTGAGCAGGTTACGGTGGGATATCGTAGGATTATGTGAAGTCCGAAGAGAGGGGGAGGACACCATAATCCTCAAATCCGGAAACCTGCTCTATTTCCGGGAGGGCGACCAGCAGTCCCAGGGTGGTGTCGGGTTTATCGTTCACAAGTCCCTTATCAACAACGTGGTACAGATCGAGAGTGTTTCGGCGAGGGTAGCATACCTTATACTCAGAATCACCAAACGGTATTCGCTGAAGGTCATACAGGTATACGCACCGACCACGGAACACCCCGACGACGAAGTGGAGACTATGTATGAGGATATTTCCAGAGCCATACATAGCTCCCGGTCCCATTTTACCGTTGTGATGGGGGACTTCAACGCGAAGCTGGGAATACGAAGCGATAATGAGCTGAAAGTGGGGCAATTTGGGTACGGAGAGAGGAACGCACGTGGCCAACTGCTGGCTGGCTTTATGGAGAGGGAGGGCCTCTTTATGATGAACTCCTTCTTCAGGAAGCCAAAACAGCGAAAGTGGACATGGCTGCATCCCAATGGCGCTACAAAAAATGAGATCGACTTCATCTTGTCGACGAAGAAGCATATATTCAATGATGTCTCTGTGATCAACTCGGTCAAAACAGGAAGCGATCACCGAATGGTAAGAGGCACATTGAATATCAGGGGCAGTGCTACAGTCTCTCCAAAGGTGCCAAATTGACTATCGTTATATCGAAGTGTTAAAAAGTTTATACAAAAACGCCACAATGTCAGTCCGCCTCCAGGATCGGGACTCGAAACCTATCCAGTTGCAGCGAGGGGTAAGACAGGGAGACGTCATATCTCCAAAACTGTTTACCACCGCCCTGGAAGATGTCTTCAAGCTCTTGGACTGGAGCGGATTTGGCATAAATATTAACGGTGAGTACATCACCCACCTTCGATTCGCGGACGATATCGTAGTCATGGCTGAAACCTTGGAAGATCTAGGCACAATGCTCGATGGCCTCAGTAGAGCCTCTCAACAAGTGGGTCTCAAAATGAACATGGACAAGACAAAAATCATGTCTAATAACCGTGTCGCACCCACTCCTTTGAAGGTTGGAGACTCTACACTCGAAGCTGTTGACAATTATGTATACCTGGGACAAACAGTCCAGTTAGGTAGGGCCAACTTCGAGAAAGAGGTCAATCGTCGAATCCAACTCGGCTGGGCAGCGTTCGGGAAGCTACGCAATATACTCACGTCCGAAATACCGCAGTGTCTCAAGACAAAAGTCTTCGAGCAGTGTGTGCTGCCAGTGTTGATTTATGGATCCGAAACGTGGACGCTTACTATGGGCCTCATAAGAAGGCTCAAGGTCACCCAAAGGGCGATGGAGCGGGCCATGCTTGGAGTTTCCCTGCGTGATCGAATCAGAAATGAGGAGATCCGCAGGAGAACCAAAGTGACCGACATAGCTCGCAGAATTGCTAAAACCAAGTGGCAGTGGGCGGGGCACATAGCTCGTAGAGACGATGGCCGTTGGGGCAGAAAAGTTCTCGAGTGGCGACCACGGGCTGGAAGACGTAGCGTGGGCAGGCCTCCTACTAGGTGGACCGACGATCTCGTAAAGGTCGCGGGAAGAGCCTGGATGCGGGCAGCGCAGGACCGTGCATTGTGGAAAGCCTTGGAGGAGGCCTTTGTCCAGCAGTGGACGTCATTTGGCTGAAACGAACGAACGAACGAACGCCCGTATTCACAAACGATGCTTGCTTCAGTGAAGTAGCAAATCGAACGTACAGTATTGAATAGAGATCTGTGATTGGTTCATGTGTCACCCTGTGTGTCCACGCGCACTACGAGTAATCTTTGTGAATCTTCTTAATGGCGTCACACTATCATCACATAAATATCGAGAGACTCGGCAATTTAATTTACACACTCCAGTAGAGTTTATTTAAGGTATGAGCATAAAGATCTTTAAGGGCCCGTTTATCGATTATTAAACACTGTCAACTATCGATAAGCATACCGTCACTATCCAGACATAGACAAGTTACATCCTTTGTAAGCAGGTGCAGTCAAATTGACTGGAAGTCATCGGCAGTTCAAGTTAACTGATTGGGTGGAGATGTAAATGGACCGTTAAGACTAATAGTTAAATGTTTGCTTGGATTGAATTTACAACGATAATAATGTTTCAAAAGTTTACTCGTATTTGCTTGGAAAACTGACTTTTTAAGACAGTTTGGGGGTTGTCGAGCATTTTCAAACATGTCCTACTTAGGCTGAGTTGCACCACCTAACTTTGACGGTAACTATGACGATAACCGGTGTATTTTGTATGGAGTTTGACAGATTTTTGACGTTTGTCAAAGTTAAAGTAAGATGGAGCAACCCACCCTTAATGTTAGAACACATTAATCGTCTGTTGTATTTTTAACAAGCGACCCATTAAATTGCTGCTTTGCTGAAAACAGCATTAAAGTCCGCTGCAGCATTCTATCTAAGCGAACAAACAGCGGGAACGACATTTGTTTTTTACTATGTGAAGATGTATTGTGATCAAAAATGTCAATAAGTATTTATAGTAGGTAAGGATATTTTGACATATTTTCTAAGTAACCATTTATAAATTTATGGATTCCACAGAATGGCAATAAAAAGTTTTTAAAACCTTAAAAATCCAATTTCAATGGTTACCTATAAGACTTAACGACCATTTTCAAAAACCCTCTACTTTAAAATTTGATCAAAAGCTCGTTACAATACTTGCTCATTTGCAGACAAAAGTACATGTTTTAAAGAATCCCTCCAGCAAGTTTTCGAATCTACAATTCAGATACAATGAAACTTGAAATAAACGAGTTTTTTCTGAATTTTAAACGGAAAAGTGCGGGAAGTTTGCTAATGTTGCCTGTACAGTTGCCGGTCGTTGAATTGAGTATTTTTAACGACATTTTTACAATGTCATCGTTAACAGCCACATATAATGATAAATCTTACAATGAAAGAACTTGAAATCTATAAGATTTAGTATCTATTACTTTTAAAAAATAATTAATCAGACAAAATACTGCACATGTAAACTTATGAGTAAACTAGTGATCAACGCGAGTTTAAGGCTTAGTTGCACCATCTAACTTTGACCGTAACTATGACGATAACCGGTGTTTTTCAAATTCAAATTCAAATTGTGTTTATTGTGAAATCACAGGTACATACCTAAGTCAGGTCATTACAATTTCTATGGAGTTTGACAATGTAGTTTTAACGTTAGTCAAAGTTAAAGTAAGATGGTGCAACCCAGCCTAAGTTTTAATAAAAAGAGGGATTAAGTTCTAAAAATGCAAATATTTTGGCGTATAGCAAAATGTAACTGTAACCCACAAAAATCCCACAATCTAGTTTTATTTCATACAAAGATCTGAATCACATCAGTCGAATCGGAACGCTATCTCTGCCCTTTCCCGATCCATTTTTCACGTCTTTTCTCCTTCAGATATTGTGTATGGATATAAATATTCAAATTCGTCGAACGTCAAGCGATCGAACCCTCGGAATCGGGCGTGATTTCGCCGTTCACACTTCTGCAGAGAATTGTACGAGCCCCCTTTATGGGCAGGAAAAATATTTACAAAGGGTCCAGAAATATGAACGTTTGAAAGGCTTTGTCTATTCGCAGGGCACTGCGGTGTTTTGATTTTGCGCGCGAGATGACAAAAAGAAGGCGAAATGGATTGGAACGTAATTTGACGTTCGTATTGTACATAGGTACGAATGAAACTTTTTTGTTTCTTCCTGTGTCATCCGTTTATACAAGATGCTGATCTTTTGGCAAGCAAAATAAACCAATTTACCATCCAAAGCCTTCTTTACAAATTTAAAATATAAAACCATAAAAGATCCTATTGGTCTTAAAGGGAATCCGCGCACTAGGCAGCCAAGAGTGTTCATATACCGGCTTGGTTGCCAAGCTAGCTGCCTAGTGTGCGGGGTCGCAAAGCGAACTTAAAATTCCATGAATGTACAAATTGCTACTACTTTCATTGTCAGAATCATTCTCTATTGTTAGAATAAATAAACATGAACAAACATTTCCTTCTATTCTCTACAAATCAATTAGATTCCATTGTGCTACTTTCGCAGGATGTTTTCCTCGGTCCATAAGGAAAGTCACATTCAATGAAGCTATTCGGGCATGCATTAAGCCCTCACGTTTTCCTGATAAACAGGATTGAACGGTCTTTGATCTGCTGCACCATGTGGAAGTTCTTTTATCTTAAGCAAAAGTAAATACGCTACGTGTTGAGAACAAAAAATACATTCCGAATTGAATTTCCCGTAATTTGCGGGCGCACGGTTGGGATTGCAGAGTAATTGATCGCGTAGATTCCGAATGGAGATTAAGAAAACAGAGAGATATTTAAATTATTCGTCGCGGAATAATTCCGAGAATGACGACTAAAACCAAAAAGGTTCCGCCGTTAAATATTAGTATTTGGTAAACAACAGATTTAAACCGTGTTGTCAATGGTGTTATCACGTAAGTATTTAATAATAGTCTGCGAAACTCTACAGAATCTACGCATGTCTTTAATAGTAAAATAGGTATTATGGTAATATTTCCAAAATCATGAAAATGCCAAAAGGACTAGTAAGTTAACCTTTTCTTAAGAATTAATAATTCCCTGAAGCAGGATACGCTCGTCGTCAAATAATCTGTCATCAAATATTCTTACATGTCTACTTTTTATCTTACACAAGATATTCACGATACACATTAGATAATTAAACAAATAATGACAGTGCCTAACCTTCAGCAAGGTTAGGCACTGTCTATACTGTGTACTAAGATAAACAGGTTCATAGCATTTGATACAAAACGAATTACTTAATTAAAATAGAAAGACACGGGTCTTAACGCGACGTTTATTATTAACTATTAAACGAAACGTCAATTCGTGAATACATAATGTAACTCATTAATAAACATTACGTTAAGACCCGTGTCTTTCTATTTTAGTTGTAATGGAACGAGAAAGTTTAAAATCCTAATTACTTGATGTAGGTAGAGTGTTGTTTCATGCTCTAAACTTGGCCAAACAACGTTTCCAACGTGCTAAGTGGTCTGCACAAGCGAATGAAGGAAATTAAACCACCCTGTATTTCAACAGTCCCTTAAATCATTGTTAGCCACCATTTTAAAGGGAAAATTATACATTTCCGTCACAGATCTTTTATTATGGTGTTTCTTTTGAGTTTGTAAAAGAGTGTTTGAAAAAGAACAAAATTATTTAGGTTGTAATAAAATTGAATTTTTTTCATTCGCATTACTTACAAGTAAACATCTCGTTTATTTACTGAGCTAGTTTAAACTTATATCCTAAGCTAGATTCTAATTTGCAACCAATGAATTGACAGGGAAATCCGTGGTAGATAATATAATTGAAGAATCATAGAATAAAAGTTTCATTGTTTTCTCGAATAATAATAGCAAGTACCTACAAGCAATATTAACTGAAACAAATTCAGTGCTAACTTTAATTAGAGCAATGAACGTTTATTTTTAAACATCAAACTGAATTTAAGTTGCATGAGATTATAATATGGGACCCACCTTGGACATTACTTATACGTAATAATAATAAAATACCCATATTCTCATGCAACTTAAATTCAATTTCACTGACAAAAATAAACGTCTATTGCCTCATAGAAAGCATTCAAAAGAATTGCATTCACAACTAAGTAGAAGTTTCCAATTCAAAAGCTTAAACGAAGCCATACGTGATCTATTCAAGTGTGCAGTTAGGTTCCCCGTCCATTTAACAAAGAGAGAAGGAGCTTTTAAAGCTACTTTCAATTCAGTTTTAGCAAGAGACTATTACACACCATCAGAGAAAATGTATGTATTTATAGATGAAGTGGTAATTTTACTAAAAATACCGAAAAATATTACTTAAAATAAATAATGAATTACTTTGCCAGAAAAGGCAAGACTAACTACATAATATTAAGAGATAAAAACTGTACTTTGTGATAGGTACACATTATTGAGTTAGCGACTTATTTACTAACATGGTTAATAAGATGGTGAAACTTATTACCAGGACTCATGATCCTTTGAGAGTAAGTACATAAACTTAGATTAGAACAGGGTCAGGAACAGGGTTTTCATAATTGAAATTGCAAGAGAATATTAAGAACGACTCATATCCTGGTTTCATGAAAAATATTTAAGTTAAGATGGGAACTATCTACTTACATTTTCTTTATAAGTTTAAAAATTAAATGCACTAGACTGATGTATTTTATTTAACTGAAGATTAAGGTAGTCATATAGGCTGAGTTGCACCAGCTGACTTTGACCGTAATTAACTACAACAATAACTGGTGTTTTTTGTATGGAGTTTGACAGATTTTAAAGTTAAAGTAAGATGGTGCAACTCAGTCTTACGCCCGTTTCACAAACGATGCTTGCTTAGTGAAGCAGCAAATCGAACGCACAGCATTGAATAGCGCTCTGTCATTGGTTCGTGTGTCACCCTGTGCATCCACACGCTCTGTGAGACGTCATAGTAATTTTGTGAAGGCGTTAGAATATTTCTCACTGGAACTCTCAATGTGCTAAACTCTGTTTGGTTGTAGGGCTTGTTCTAAGTCCGCCTGGCTAGCTACCACCATCTTACCTAAGTCTGTCGCCATAACAACAATGTTAACAGCATTGTTGTGTTCCGGCAGTTATAGGTAAGATAGCCAGTTCCTCCGTGGTTGAGGATTCCGGGTGAAGCTCGCTTCCACCTTCGGCTTGGTCACTTACCATCAGGTGAGATACAGGCCAAGAACTTCCCCTTTGGGGATAAAAAAAAACTTATTCTTTACCATTTAGATATCTGAGGATTGAAAAATCAGCCTTTATTAATAAGACTTTCTTTCTCCTTTAACAAGGGACCGTCAGCCTTATCGTCGAATCAAACGGGATAACGAATATGGAATCTGTGACGTAGCACCCAATTTACATGGGCCCATTCGAGTCACGTCGCGTCCTCCAGTAAATTCCGACTGAAACCGGCTCGGGCCGGTTGCAAAATTGTAATTTACGATGACGACAGAAATGAATTCGGCCCGTTTGTTTTCTTTGAGAATTTGATTTGGGATAGTATAATAAAAAAGGTGTTTGGAATTATGGCCAGAGTTTACGAGCGATTGTTGGATTGGGCGGTTAATACCGGGCCTATTTTGTAGAGCGTTCGCGTTGTGGTAAGCCGTGATATGTTATAAATTGTTGCAGATATCAAACAATAAACCAAAGGATCTATAAATTAAATACTGAAAAAAAAGAAGAATACCTATCTAATTTTATTTGTTGATTCGAAAATACAACGCTTTAGTCAATGATCGTATAAAATTTTACAGGTTCTGCTTTATGACGTGGCTTGGAGGGTAGAGTACTGAAATTAGTGCAGAAGCCATCACCAAACTATTAAAAGAAGTGGACATATCTATAAGAATTTAATAATGGCTTAAAGAGATAAATGTCATTATTAAATTGATTAACATATCTTTCAAAACAGTTTATTTGTGAAAAAACATTACATTTTCTCGTTATGAATTAATTTTGATAGATTGTGTTATTTACCTATTTTCCTTAAATAAAGAGGCCATTGTACTCTCCATAGTACTCCGAAATATTGCAGTAGTTTGAAATAAACTAGCATTCCAATATAAATAGCAAGATAAAGAGAAATAGCAAGAGATTAGAAGATAAAAATGACGCTTGCAAAAGAGCGGAGATAGATCACAGGCTTAGTTTCGGGACACACGGACAAATCGCCGCCGTCGAGCAATCTATAGGGTGCATAATGCAGGAGCTTACGTCGGTTGATCGAGTCATTTGTTTTGGACCGTATTTTCTTGTTACATTATGATAACATTTTCCTTTGTTGAGAAAATGAAACTAAATTGTGTAAATCACTTTCAACGTTTAGGCACTACTTAATAAATTTTCCGCCAATGCCTCTGGATAATATTAATTGTAATGATTGAGAACTATCGTCATCAGTAGAATTAGTAAAACCTACAGCTTTAGTAGTGTCCGGTTTTTGTGCTAGAAAAAATATAAGCAGCTGGCATGTTTGTACGCAACAATAAAAACCATAACGATAAAAAATAAAAGTTAAAAGTCACTTACCGCGACGTGTCGACACAGGTATCTGAAAAAAAAAAATAGAATTGCATTAGACAAATAGATTTGACTCAATAACCTTACTTGCTTTTATTGTTATTTTCGTTTTAACGTCGAAAATATTGCACAAGAGAAGACAATTGATTTATTCATTTTTAAAATGTTGGCTGGTCTTCAAGACTGTAAAACACAAAGTTCTAGAGATTAGGAAGTGTAAGCGAAACACTTCTCAAAGCAGACTCTTGTAAATATTCATGGTTAATCTAGCAGCGTGGCGGGTGAAATATACAAACTACAAGCCATTGTGTGGCGTACAATAATTAAAATCTGATTTATTCAATCTTCAGAGATATTTTGAGGATAATATGGTTTGTTCTAAATTCCGCGAGTAACAATATTATATGGTGCATATTTCGCCTTAGGAATTTCGTAGCCAAACATAGCTGGCTATGAAATGGGAAAAAAAATCCTATTTCGTAGCTTGTATGAACAAGCCAGATTCGAAATGGTTTTTTTTCCAAAAAAAAAATCTGAATCGTTTTCGCAGCTCTATTTGAAGGGTCAAATTTACAATCAAATCTTTAACAATTATTACTTAAATAAAACTTTTAATACACCCAAAAAGCACTTTAAAATGCAGCTTTACAACTTAAAGTTCATATTTCACATTTTCTGGCGTAGTTCCGACGCGGCGTTAATTTTCTAGGATCATGAGTCAATAACCAACGATTATGGAGTCAATAACTTTTTTGTAAACGGCTCTTATTAAATATAACGTTATACCGGTAATTAACGGGGCGTTGTTAACGGTAACGGGTGCGTTTTCGTCCATGGTCGCATTGATAATATAATGGATGATGGAATTTGAGTTTATGGTGACATTGTTGGGGAATTTATTACTGATTTTATTGAGCTACTAATTGAGTTTAGTGTGTTTCATTATTGGTATTTAAATTATACAACTATGCCGGTGACTGCACTTCTATGTATATCTCAGTCTGAATGAAACACAATTATTGATAATGTTTGACACATGCTTGGAGGTTGCCATTTTGGCTCAAATAACTAAATTAACAAAAGATTGTAAAATAATTTTCGACGCCGAAAATATCACAAGAGACACATTTCCATGTTACACCTAATGTCATCATGTGACTACAAAGCAACGTAATAATAACATAAATTGAATCCGACATTGCTGAAGTCACAATCTAATTGCATGTGGCAGGCTTGCTGTTATTTACATTTGACATCAATATCAGACTACCGTACATTGTAAAAAATAGGATCGATGCCATTTTTACAATTGCAATAGTTTTAAGCATTTCAGATAGCACATGAAGAGGTTGTTCGTAATCGAATTAAAGTCGTTAACATAGCCCGACGGATTAGCAAGCCACTGACAGCCAATGGGGCAGTAAGGTTCTAGAGTGGAGGCCACGTACCGTATCAAGCGCTGTAGGTAGCATTCATAGTCATAGGTAGCATTAAGGCGCTGGATTTAGTCCTCTACCAACCAGTCAATATAGAAATCATTTGGAGAGGCAATATAGAAATCATTCAGCAGTAGACGTCCTGTGGCTGAAATGATAATGTTGATGAAGATGCTATAGGTACTCACTTTGATGTGCCATTGTCTATCAAAATAATTCTTACTGCAACGTCTTCTTTGTGACATTAGTATTGTCGTATCTCATGGTATACTCATGGTGACATAAAAGTATACAGACGTATGTCGAAGTAGGTAATTTAATTTTGCCGAGAGTAACATTATAAAAGTAAAAATTGCCCGTAAAGTGAAGTGGGTGAATTAATGTTGGTGCAAGTTAAAAGAGAGAAGACTGAATTAAAGAATTAAATGTTGAACACAAGAAGAAGTCTAAAATATTACACTCGTGTACTTTTTCCCTCGACTTCATAGTTATACTATCTTCAACTGATAACTAACCACTTTGCATGTAATTCCCCTTGCCTTCTGAAAACAAAAGTAGTGGAAACAGTAAACGTGATACTTTGTATGAGTACTGCATACAGAATGTTCATACCAAGGCCATAACAAGGGTCTAGGGACTCTCAAAGGTTCATCATCATCATCTTCCCTAATTTTTAAGTGACCCCTTCGAAAACAACAATCCTGTTATATGGTAACATAGGGAACACTTAAAAATTAGGGATTGATGGTGAAAACGGGCATCATTCCCCATTCACGACCCTATCCAATTTGCCAGAAGCAAATGAGGATTTGGCCTCCACTCCCCTCCTCATGCTAGCTAGAGTCAAGGAGGCCTGATGTTTGCATACTTGTCTCTTTAGTCGTCAGCTATGTGGTTAAAGCAGAGTAGAACAGGACCACTCCTACCCTTCCCGCGGATGTCATAAAAGACCAACTCCCGTATTGTGAACATTACTATGAGGTCTCACACGCGTGGACGCACAGGGTGATACACAAACCAGTCACAGAGCTCTATTCAACGCTGTGCGTTCGATTTGCTGCTTCACTTAAGCAAGCATCGTTTGTGAATACGGGCGTAAGCTTATAGGGCACGTAAAATCGCTTGCAACTCTAACTTGCAGGCTACACTGACTGTAGAGCGGAGTTTATGTCGTTCGATGTCATAATACCGGCATTATTGGTATGGGTAATATCTCCGCTCGCACTCAACGGGAATGGTTTATTCTATGAGGCCATTTGACATTTAACGTGGCAAACGGATCATATTGGTGCCTGCACCGGCTCATTATTGTGATTTTAATGCCTACGTTTACGCTATGGGACAATCGGTTTTGCATTGTCTGCTTGCACACAGTTTGCTGATAAGGTTTTGATTGTTTTGGTTTAGAACTGAATTTAGGTCGTTGTTGCAGGAAATTTGATTGTATTCATCGGCATGAAGGACTAAAATTACTTGTATTTGCTAATCAAAACTCAATCCTCCTCCATCCTCAATCAACATCAGCGATTTGAGACTAAAGTGGTTAAGTCAAGCGTTGGGATTAGATAATGAAGTTAAAAGTATGTTAATGTCCTACCTGAAAATTGAACCTTCTGAGAACTCCATGACGTCAAGATAGTCTCTTACTATTGGAGCAAGCAGACGCCAATTTCCTAGAACAATTACACATTCCTACGTTTCAGAAAATCAATTATTGCAGATCAACAAGATCTGAATTGACCCTTCCATATTCCTGTTCCAAAGTAATCTAATCTATTCCAGGTATTTGTTGTTCAATGTATTAAAACCCACAGCAAACGTGTAACGAAATAATGAGCTATAACGTCGCCGCCTCAAGATTAATGGTTGTTAATGAAGTCGGGATCAGCATTAGAGACAATAAATTGCCTGATACGACGCCGCGGGAGATTGATTATCTTCAATTGACGCTAGTATCACAGTAAGTTTGTTGGGGACGACTTAAACGTTGAGCGAAGATAATATGGTTTGAGTACTTCGGAATACTATAGCAGATTCTAAAGATAATGGACTTTCTGTGACCTACGCTACGATATAAATGTATTATTATCATGGTGCATTCAAAGGCATAAGGCAATTTAGTTTTGAGGGATCCAAATTCAAGACCCCGTAAACCGTAAAACAGGACTGCCGTGTAAACACACGTAAACGTGTGTTTGAAATTCAAATTACAAGTTCGAACGGATCGGTTGTTTGCGGGACACTGAAAACAGGGTGTTCGTGTGAACGTTAATAATAAATCACGTAACTACTAATCGGAATCCTGCAAAAACAGGATGTGTCCGTGGGAACAGGCCCTTATTGTTTTAACGAGTGTTGTAATTCGTTCACAATCGTTGGTGCGGTGTCGTAACAACGTGGTCTCTAAAACATGGAACTAAATGAATTTCTGAAAATTAAGGAATTTAAAGTTGCAAAGTTCCAACCGAATTGGAATGAAATGCATAACATAATTTAACACTATGTAAGCCAAAATTTGATTGAGTCTAATTCTAGCGACCACTCACAAAGGCAGTTAAAGGATTATGTGTTTATTAGTATGTCTACTAATTAGTCACTACATTTTCAAGTTTTATTTAGTTTGCTTAGGTTGAGTTGTACCACCTAACTTTGACCGTAACTATAACGATAACCGGTGTTTTTTGTATGGAGTTTGACAGATTTTTGACGTTTATCAAAGTTAAAGTAAGATGGGGCAACCCAGCCTTAGTAAATGAATATGTTCAGAAGTTATGTGAGGTTTCCCTTAGGAGTAGGTACACATTACAAAAGAAGAAAGGATTTTGAGTTTATCTCACTTAATTTGCTAAAGAATTTAAGTGCGTTCACAAATTGCATAAATCTTAAAGGAATTTATGAAGTGTGTTTTTGAATAAAATTAGTAGGTTTTGACATACTACGCCTCCTGCCTTGCGAATAAAATAATAATAAAAAAACAACCAAGTCAGTCCAATAAGTACGAAGGCAGATAATAAAATTATTTCCGACCAGAATAACGTTTCCAGATAAGAGAAATATGATAAATTATTGGCATTTATTTACCTTTTTAACCGACTTCAAAAAAGTAGGAAGTTATATGTTCGGCTGTATGTATGTTTTTTTTACCCAAATACATTCTGTAAATCTATGGAATCTGTAATTTCAATGTCATGTACATAAAATAACATTCCGTTATTCCACATCTACTACACCCTAGGGTGTATTCCGTTTTCGTGGGAAAAGTTTGACGTGTGGGCAAAAAGAACCGCCGTTCTGGGATACGCCGTAAATAAACGGGGCTTTTAAGCTAAAACCGAATGTGTGTTACAAATAAGAACGCGGACTTTTGGGCTAAAAGGGTGTACTGTGTAGTGTTTATGGGAGTAACTTTGTTCATTGTTTTGAAGCTTCATTAGCTTGTTCTCACTAGAAAAGGTCACTTTTAGAGTAGGCGCACACCGTTGATTTTTCGTCGGCCGATAGTTTAGTCGGGCAGTTGATCAGTATGGGCATGTATGGGAGTGCGCACACTACGCCGATTCGATTTGGCCGATTCTTCATACAATTCAAAATCGGGCACAACTATCGGCCAACTAAAAATCAACGGTGTGCGCCTACTCTTAGGAACTGTCATGGGAATTCGACGTGGTTCAACAGCGTTGATTTACAGTAGGTACGTACCTTCCCTATAGAACACAAAACGTAACGCCAGTCGTAACGCTTTCAAAAAATTATGGGAGCAAGGCTTTATTTATTGATTATTTAATTAGACTAATAAATAAGTCTAAAAATATTTGCTTAGGCTGGTTTTAGTGTCACGCCGACTGTCAGTGCGGATCGCTCCGCACAGCCGATCTGTATGAACTGCTAGGAGCGGAGCGGTTCCTCCGGACCGCATTACTCTAAAACGCTCCCTAGAAGTTCATACAGATTGGCCGTGCGGAGCGGGTCCGCACCGGACGGTCCGCGTGACACTAAAACCAGCCTTAAATCTCTTTTGATTTAAACAAAATTTTAAAGTAATGAAAAGTAAACAGTATCAAAAGAAATATCTAAAAGCACGAACTCTTATTAATATGTTTATTCAATGAAAGCCCTTAATGTTTCAAATTTAAATTAAACTTTCAGCGTTAAGTTTTAATTTATTATTTTAATACTCTGAAATTTACATGAAGTTTGCCAGAGTTTTTAGAAACAAAGAATCATTTATGATGGTGTCGACTGACCTGATTAAGGGGAAGAATATCTCGAATATATTAATTAGTTGATTAGTTTATAAAAAAATGTGCAGAGTACTTGTTTCAGGTTCGAAGTATCCAGCAGACACTGATTCAATTTATATTTTGTTGATCTTCATCCTAGAGATAGCTAGGTGTCTGACAAAGTTAATCATATTTAACACGAAATTTTCAAGGGAAATTTTTCAGGTACAGGTCAAGTCTGTCTACGTTTATTACGTTACACTACGTAAAAAATACTACGCTGCCCAGACGGGCTAAGAAGGCATCTTTGCATTATTATATTGTCCCTTAGACCTGGTTTCTACTAAAGCGGAGCATAGAGGTGTCAGACCGTCAAATTTTTCTGAACAATTTGACAGCGGCGGTGGTGTGGCACGTAGCGGAGCTATGCAAAGCGGAGAGATGTGGAAATAATTGGTTTTATTTATTTATTTAAAGAAATCACCAACGAATTTTTCAAAACAACAGATTGGTTATACATATAATACACTTCTCCGCTCCGCTCTACTTCTCGGTGGGAACCGGGCCTTAGTCGCCTCTTACGTCATCCACTGCTCGCAATTTAAATGAACTTTTTCAAGACTTCTCCTTAACGTGCCATTTGTTTACAAGCATAAAACCGTTGACAAAAGCATCGCATATTCATGACCCAATCCATTGTTGCTTTTATGAATAAAAGGAAATTTATGCCTAATAGGGAGTGTTTGGACCACCGACAAGTTCCCTCGGTCAGCTGTTTGATGTTTTTGCTTTATGCTTTGCGATTTTTCACGCGGAAATTGTTTTAGGTTTTTTTTTGTTTGTGTGATAGCAGGAAAAGGTGTCGAATGAAGTATTGTTATGATAATTGACGTTTACTTAACTCCGTGGCTTTTTTGCTAAAGTACCTATAAAATATTAAAATTGACTGGATATATCCCTGTTACATAGTCCAGAAACTTTGTGATAGTACCTGTATAAAATATGTTATCTATTGGACAAAAGTAGAGCTACAATTTCAGAAAAAAATCGTCATTTGTTCATTATCTTAGGCTGAGTTGCACCACCTAACTTGGACCGTAACCATAACGATACCCGGTGTTTTTGTATGGAGTTTGACAGACTTTTGACGTTTGTTAAAGTAAGACGGTGCAACCCAGCCTTAATGTTTTGCAAAAATTCCACATTTCCTTTTGGCAAATGTTTGGAAGGTATCATATGGATTTTGGACGTGTTTGTGTCCAAACCATTTAGAAACTGTTGAACATCGTCACTAGTGTGTAAAATATCAAGGGATCGCGTTACAAGGACGTCAAATTCAATTCCGCCATACATTTCATGTTGTACATTATTCGTACAATACAATTAGGCTCATCCTGCCACATTTGAATGGAATGTGAGCCATTCACGCCATTCCGTGTAGCGTTCCGTAAACCTGTTACAGTGACGTTTACACGTGTCTCGGAATGTATTCTATTAATTCTAAAATGTATGTATTTGAATCTTAATACATAAAGGTAAGTAGGTACCTAAGCAATTTCTGTATGTGCCGGTTTTGTACCTATAGGAGAAATTCTTTGAAAATATGTTTGTATTAATACGGCAATTAGCAATAATTTGTGGTTACTTAGAATATGATTCAATTTAGAAGCTACACTCGTTGTCCAAATTGTAGCTACAGTTGTTACAACTCATACGATAGAGTTAGTTATTTTTTGGGTTATTAATGAAAATTCTTAAAAAAAAGTCATGCACAGTCAATTTAGACAGTAAGAAAACAATACATTCCTCTATTTATTCATCAATGCAGCTACTATGAACGCCATGTGGCTACAGCTGGAAAACTTCTGGATGTTTAGTCAAATTGATCAGTTGAACTGAAGTAACATCCAAAAAAACTGATCGTGTGTGTGAAATCCTAAGTTGAAATTCATTGTACCTGTACTGTCAGATTTTTTATGTAGGTCAGTTCAACCGATCAGATTAACTGACAGCAAATGTCCAGCTTAACTGTAGTTGCATGTTCGAACCTCAATCAGGTAATCCGTTTTCGCAGCTAATCTCTCTAATACTGGTACAAGTGAACCAAAAATTAGAAACTAAACTGTACACTGCATGCATCTAAAGGCAGAACAGTTTCAAACTGCGAGTTTGCAAGCAGTTTGCGCAAACGGTTGCAGTTGCGAGTTAACTGCTGGATCTCTTTATACAGTTAGCTGTTTACTTCACACTATAGTTGAAAGCATAAAATACACGATAAGCACGACTAGGAACTTAATTTTAAACCACACAAAATAAGTAAGTAAATACTTAATGCAGAGTGACAATGCAATATGGCATGATATACATTTTAAATACAACATTATTTCTATCATTTAATTTATTTGAACTCACACCCTGATGAATATTTTTAAGGCTGGGCATTTTACTTCAACTTTGACAAACGTTAAAAATCTGTCAAATACCTTACAAAAACACCGGCTATCGTTAAAGTTACGGTCAAAATTAGGCGATGCAACTTAACTTAACCTTAATTGACGTGTCTGACATTGGTTACTCGCAATGATAAGCTAACGATTTTCGACAATTAATTGGGGGATACAATATAGGTATTGTAATCATCTACATATGGTTTCAAATTTCTAAAAAGGTAAAATAAGGTCTTATCTTTTTTTTATGCATAACATGGCAGGTATTTGACCACAATCGCACCTGGGCTTTACAAATAGCCTTTATAAGGGTTAATTATTCATATTGCACAATAAACATTTCATACCAGAGAAAATAGGCAGATAAACACAACCCAATGCTTTCAAAACATGCAAACGTGCATCCCAAACATCAAATGCATTCAAAGCTAACAACTTCTAGTTTGCCACCGGCGTGTACTCCGTTAACGACGGGCAGACCTGTTTGCAGAGAATGTCTAAACATTGTGTAAAACTGACGGTCTACCCTGCAAATGGAGTCAAATATCGTCGCTCTATTTGTCCCTTTTACACATAACACGATAACTAAGCGAAAGAAAGAGCAAGAAAAACAGAACAGACGTAGATACATATTTTGAAAGTAGACTACTTGTGTCAGGAGATTCGCAATTTTGCTTATATGAAAATGTTAGTGCTCTACGTATGTTTACTTTTAAAAACAAGTATTAAAATAAACTTTTAAAGCGTTTTACATGCGAGGCTGCGTTGGCTAAAAATACAAGTGAAAATCTGTGAGATTATGTAGAAGAGAATCTGTTTATTCCCTAGGTTGGTAAAAATCCCCCAAAATTATACAAACTTCTTAAAAGGATCTCTTGACCAGCTTTCGGTAATAGACATCGTGGAATAGTTCTTTAGAGCCACTTCTCAAACTAAATTATAAATAACTTGAAAAAAAAAGCTGACTAAGGCTGGAATCGAACCCACAATCTTTCGCTTCGCAAGCGACTGCTCTACCATCTGAGCTACGTGGGTTCGATTCCCACTTTAGGCAGTTCGATTTTTTCAAGTTAATTATAATTTACCAAAAATTTAGGTTAGATCTTTTAGGCTGAGTTGCACCACCTAACTTTGACCGTAACTTTGACTATAACCGGTGTTTTTTGTAAGGAGTTTGACATATTTTTGACGTTTGTCAAAGTTAAAGTAAGATGGTGCAACCCAGCCTTAGTTTACCTTCGTCAGTAATGTTATTAAACCATTGTAACTCGTGCAAAGTCAGCTTTCAATTTTCCTTATTCGTTTCAAAATTCTCTCCATCGGGAATATGTGAGAGATTAAAATCCCTCGAAACATCCTGAGGGAAATGTAATTAAACCGAATTCCTTGCAAATCCACTGACCACGACATGTTATACTCTTTTTCCAATTATAACATTAAAAAGATAGGAATAGAAGGCTGAGCCAACCGCAGCAAAGGGATACGATCAGCTAGTGGAATTTGGTGTCTTATCAGGTCACGTAAGAATTTGATTCTAAGTTTAATTACGGAGATAATTCTTAAAATTTAGTACCTATACCTCATATATCATATCTAAAGTGTGTCCGGATGACGAAATAAGAAGTGATACTGATTTTGAGTTTCATCACTGTATCGAGTAACCCATCATTTCAACCACGTGACGTCTGAACAAAGGTCTTCCTCAATGATTTCCAAATTGGCGTGCAATACTAAAGGGCTATGCTAGTAGTAGGGCAATGCTTCTTTACAGATCGTATCAGAAATTTTATTGGGATATCCGTAAACGAACTAAAATCGCTAATGGAGCTTGACGGAATAGCAAGCTGAAAATATGGCAATGGGCAGGGCATATTATAATACGCACATTATTATGATATACTGTACTGTAATATACGGTATACTGGACAGGCTTACTAAATTATTTACTGAGTGGACTTACTGCATGCTCTTACTGTTAGGTAATAGCTATTGCACTATTAACAGTAGAAATATTCAAGCGTTACGCACGAACCCAAACCGCTACAACCGAACATCAGCTTAAGTTTCCCAATTCATAACGCTCGGTTTCCTTTGAACTATTCCAGAAATCTCATTTACCTCGCCAGAGTAATCTCTACCTACATCTATTGATGTTACGGTATCTTTTGCATTGTCGTGTTTAATAAATTGCTTGGCCTCTATTTGTGAATACCAGGTTTTAGCTTCATCTCTAATACACGCAATTTCGTTGGAATCAGACGATTTCGGAGTACGACTTGTGTTTAATGATACTTGCAGTTAGTGTGCGTGGAATTTCTAGAATGTTGCATCCTTGTTTTGACTATACCTACATTTACTCAACGCAATGAGCAGGAATGAGCAATAATAGCAAACGAATGTTGTCAAATTAAAAAGAACCATGTTTATCAGGTAAATTTAAGGTATTCCACATTGCTTCGTTGTGCATTTAAATGGAATCAAAATCAAAATTATCTTTATTTATTTAGACCAATTAAATTAGTATTAATCGTCAAATTTTAATGCTCTTAAGGAGCCTATACATGTCTCATTATTTTTTTGCCCTACCAGCGCTTCGAGACAAACATTTGGCAAGTGCTGAGAAGAAGCGCCGCAACAAACTCAGTCACCACTGTCTGCCGGTTTGATTGAGCCTCAAAAACCGCATAAATTATGTTCGTTCTTGAATTCTACTTACGGTTCAAATACTATCACTCTATTACTCTTGTCTAGCGTGGTAAACAGTAATAAGGACTCAATTTTAAGTATTGTTTTCGACTTAGTAATTAACATGAAAATGTCTTAATTGTTACGATTGATATTACATTGTGTCAATTAAAAAATATAATCTACGAAGGGTGCCCATTAGTAAAGGTGCCCGTGAGTCCATCGTGTTGTGTTTTTTACTACATAAACACATTCTTAAATGGACCTGCTATTTTTCCTCCAACATCATCCTCCCACGCCTTAACTAAACAATCGATTTATCAAAAAAAACAACCCCCAAGGGTGAAAAAATTGGGGATGAACTTTTTTATACGCAATATCTCCGCCGATTATAAATCAATTTGAACGATTATATTTTTGTTGAATAGGTGGTTTCATGCGAATTTGAAGAAAATATTTCACCCCCAAGGGTGGAAAATTGGGGATGAACTTTTTTATACGCAATATTTTTAATTTTTAGTTTTTTTTTGTGTTCACGCATTTGAAGACGGTTTTTTTTTTTTAAAGTTAATTATATTTCTTTCTACTCGTAGTCGTCCTCTTACTATTTACATTGCTCTTATAAAATTGGCTGTCCAATTTTCATTTTAAACTAAAATAGGACTGTAAATCAATTAATGTTTGTTTATCTATTGAAATAACTTAAAGATTCAGTACAAGCAGATTAAATTGACACTTAGAAACTTGTTCCAGACGTCCATTAGAATTGGCTGGATGGAGTCATTCGCGAAATGGATTTTATATTAGTTTAGTAAAAGGTTTATTGGGTTTAAGTTCGATACCATTTGGAGACTAGGAATAACTCGAAAATAGGGTTCCGTGTAAGATATTAAACGACATCGATAAAAGGTCACTGATGAAACTGTCTGATCACTTCCTCAAAAAACAAAAGAAAGAACGAAGGAATATTTATCGACGAAGATTTAGTTTGGCGACCCAAATAAACATGTCGTGTAGTTTTTGGATAGTTTCATGGAGTAATTTTTAAACTTTCAAATCAATGTAAAACAAAAATAAAACTGGTCATGGACCTATTATTGTCCCAAAGCAGTTAATTCAATTTTTATCAAAGTTCCTACTCACAAAACGCAAAAGTTTTTAACTAAGCATTTTTTGTTTACATTGGGTATTAGATCATTATACAATGTACTTGGGTACATTTTTTATCAATGAATAGATAAGTAATTGGTTATAATTTTACATAACCCAAGCCTTCATATGTGACGTAATAACTTAAAGCATGACGTAACACACTTGTCTGAACTAGAACTTAAAGCTCGCAAATGAACACAGCAGCACGTGCGCTCCAGAGCTTGAACACGACTATGCCTTTAGAGCAGCTCGCGTTATAGCTTGAAGCTTCGTTAGGACAGTTGTGACAGTGTAAAGTCTGGTAAATTGTTCTTAAATCTCTTGTCATTGCCCTTTGCTTCTTGCCATTGCTTGCTTTTCACGCTTTAATTTCTAAATGGAAAGCAATGTTTTTTCTCTTAGAAAAATTTTTGAGACATCGACATCTAAACATAGCATGATAAAGCATCAAGAAGTTAGTAGGTAATTAAATTAAAAATATATAAAATGCTTTGTTAAAACTGCGACGAAACAAATCATTCCTGGCGTTGTTGCGTAAACAGCAATTAATGGTCAGATCGAAGTGTACATTAGATGAGACAGATCAAAGACTAATGTACCTTCAAACAATGTCGTATTTGCACATTACAACGGTCTTGCCAAAACGTAACGACCACATAACCCATATCTCACCTGGAACCGTGCTTCTACAAGTACGCGTGGCAAGGAGCTATGTCTCTAATATCGCAATAAATTAAATAAATCCATGTATTGTTGCGTAAACAGCAAACAAAGTAGCCATATCGATGTAAAGGCATTAGATGCGACTGATCAAAGACTGAAGATACCGACAAACAATGTCGTATTTGCAGTCTGGGCGTAACGACCACTTAACCCATATGTCAGCTGAATCGTGGTACATCTTCGCGTGACGTAGAGCCATGTCTAATTATTGCAATAAATTGCGTAAACAGCAAATAAAGTGGTCAGACCTAAGCATATTATTATTAGAAAAGACAGATCCAAGACTGAAGGGACAATCAAGTATTTGCACACTAGAACAGTCTTCACAAAACCTAACGACCACTTAACCCACATCTCACCTGAATCGTGCTCCATCTTCGCGTGACGTGGAGCCATGTCTCGCTGCATCCCACGGGATTGTCTACAGGGATTTATTACTCCGAATGAATGTGTCGCGGCCCAAGTACTCGGGATTAAGAAATATGGTTTTGACGCGATATTGTTTATGTATTTATGACCGGGTTGAGAAATGTTTGTGTGCTCCATTTTGTTAGGGGGAACATTTTTGCTGAATTATTTATGTTTACGCCTGGAAAGGACTTTTGTGTGGATAGTACTTTGTGCTTATATCTACAGGATGTATACGAAGGTCTCCTGATATTTCCATGTTCTAATTTTTATAAAATGCTACCGAAGCTACACAACCGAAAATCAATAATATTAATGTTGCCCTTCGCTTGTTTCAGCCAAATGACGTCCACTGCTGGAAAAGGGCCTCCCTCAAGGATTTCCATAAAGACCGATTCTTATTAGGTAATTATGAATAACCTACAAATATTACGTAGTCTACTCATATTTTAGTTTAAATTTAAAGAAGGTTCCCATCGTATGCCACTAGAGCTAGAGCTCTAATAGATTCAAATAACCTTACGCTCTAGAGAGCGTAAGGTTATTTGAATACTCATTTCACCGACTTCCCAATCAAATTTTATCTATCTGAGAAGCAAATAAATACAAAAGTAATTAAAATTGTCGCCATCCTAAAAACAGGCCCCCCGTCATCTACAAAGATATAATTTGCCAGACGTGACTAAGTCCGCGAGTAACGGGATTCTGTTTGCGCTCAACGTCATAATCCTACACAATCCTTTTTCATTTTCGGGCCTAATCCGTTTTACGGCACGTGTTTACGTTAGCTTATGAGCGAGTCCGATGTACTACAAACAAAGATGACGCTTTTGCTAGATTAAATAATGTAGTCAGATGTAAGCGGCTGTGGGCGGTCATATACTACTGGGTTGCTGGGTCTTGCAAAAACTGACTTTTAAGATAACTCAACTGTCTCAGTTTAAATCACACGATAATAGACATATTAACACCACCAATCAATTGACGTACTTTTTAAAATTGTCAAAACGAAACTCTCCCATAAATTTCGTATGGCACTACAAGCAAGTGACGTCACTTTTTTGTCAACTCAAATAAACTACTTTTTTCAATTACAATGCGACCAAAAATCGTGATTTACAGGTAATTTAAAATTAATTAAGTTTTTAAGACCAAAATGAAGTGTCTTTTTAGAAAAGTTTTGATTTCGAATTATTGGAGATTCGTAATTGTTTTAGGTCATTGACAGAAATACTTAACGATGTCGAATCTCATAGAATCTTCGACCGAAAGCTCAAAAGTCTCAACAGCTCCCAAGCATCTTCATGCTATGAAACACTTTAAAAGTTGATTGTTTGATATTACATTTAACATTAGAAAATCTGCTACGAGCATTGAAAATTAATTTGATAACGTAATTTTACCGAAGTTAAAAACTATCACTTGTACGAATGGAATCCGATGGTAAGAAAATAGCATAGAAACAATACAATTACAGTAATCGCTTAATCATACCAACATTTTAAATAAGACAACTATTTAGTTTGTAACGTTACTTTTAGTTTGTTCTGTTTTACACTGATTTTTTGAAGCAATAATTTCTCTGAAAGTTAGTAAATAATTTGGGATAATCAAATATCACTTTAGTGTCATAATTATGTTTCATATAAGTACGTCATGAGTTTTAAAATATAATAATTTAATTTCGGCCTTTAAATCCCATATCAAAACCACTTATCTACCTCTGTCACAAAATCAAAACTTTCAGACATCTCAAAAGTGTTTTAACGCTGAAATTATTAACATGAATGCTGTCTGCGGTTAACTCCGTTTATACATGTGAGGAGGACGGGCTGAAATGGGCTTTGCCTTTGACTATGACGTCAAACTCATGTTGAGTTAATCCAGTTTAGTTTTATTTAGTGCTTTGACATTTTAAATTATTTTTATGCCTTGTCTTCTTCAGTCTTCTTATCGTGTCGACAAAAAACCTACACAGTGTCAGCCCAGAACTCCGACACAAGAGTGGCGTTGTCAGCAGCATTTATTATACCTTATGACATATGAATTGTTTATGTATTGTTATTGTCTTAAACTATTTCAAACTACATAATATGTAAGTACCTACATATCCCTGAGGCTTTTGTCCAGCTTTGGACGTCATTTGGCTGAAACGAACGACGTACTGTAAAGTTTCATCAAAATCTTTACGTGATTTAACATCTACACAAACTTTCGCATTTATATTAGTACTAGCTTTCCGCCCGCGGCTTCGCCCGCGTGGAATTTTGTCTGTCACAGAAAAACTTTATCGCGCGCGTCCCTGTTTCAAAAACCGGGATAAAAACTATCCTATGTTCTTTCCCGGGACTCAAACTATCTCTATGCCAAATTTCATCAAAATCGGTTGCGAGGTTTAAGCGGGAAAGCGTAACAGACAGACAGACAGACAGACAGACAGAGTTACTTTCGCATTTATAATATTAACACTGCAGTACACGCGCCCCTTTTTTTACACGAATACACGCGCGGCCTACTCTGGTAAGCCAATTTAAAATCACTGTAAATCAGTTTGTAAGCAATTTATGAATAAAATAATTAAGTAAATGATAAAAGTGTTTATTATAGTTATTTTATAATCAAAGTTTCTTTATATAACTATTTGGGATCAAACATTATAAACAGATTTAAAAGTTTTAAATTTTTTGGACCAAAATTGCACTCTGAAACCAATGTTAACAAAAACAAAATGACTGAAAAAATATGATTAGTTTTTTATCTGTCATAGTATTCATGACTTTCTACTGCCTGGTACACGGTATAAATCCATTTGTTGCAAGTCTTTCATAATTTTTTTGTCGAGTGATTTCGGGCTTTTGAGTAGACCCGCAGTTTTGACGGCTAATTTTAGAAAAGTGCGCAGACGCTAGCGACCCAAGCTTTACTGGCTTACTGACAAATTTAGTAAACGAGGCTTTCCTGGAATGCCAGCTCTCTGGCGCAAGTTTTCAAAAAGTTATAGCGTAAAATGTTACCCTGGTCTACTATAGTAGTCCGCGCGTGTACTCTAGTGTTAAGTTGGGAAGATTAGAAAGCTAATAAATTAATGATGCGATATAACAAAATCATGGATTATCACTATGAAGCTCGCCCAATATCACTTCATAACCTGCAGCTCTTGACCCACATACTTAATCCTCCCATTCAATATCTGCACTTTGTCACTGTCACTCGCCTATCATTAGACAAGGACGGCAGAATTCAGACACAATTATGTGCCACACGAGATTCATGGCCGTTATTTATATGGGAGACGTGTCGTGCGACGATTGCGTATGTCTAAGACTTTGGAATGAATGGAAAAGATATAATGCTCACTTTGTACAAACGAACTCATACTCGTATTCGATTGGATTAATTTTATTTTATCACGACCACGGGCTGGAAGACGTAGCGTGGGCAGGCCTCCAACTAGGTGGAGCGACGACCTGGTAAAGGTCGCGGGAAGAGCCTGGATGCGGGCAGCGCAGGACCGTGCATTGTGGAAAACCTTGGAGGAGGCCTTTGTCCAGCAGTGGACATCATTTGGCTGAAACGAAGCCCCTGGAGCTGCGGGTGTCTATGGGCGGTGGTAATCATTTACCATCAGGTGAACCGTCTGCTCGATTGCCTCCTGTCCCATAAAAAAACTTCTTAAGTTTGTCCTGAAAAGAGACATCACAACACACCCTTTCAAATTTTCCTTCGTCATTCTCCAAAGATAGCTCCAGGGAATTCTCAAAATTATACTACCCTAACCTACTACCCTCAAATACTCTATTTTATAGTAATAGCTAGTCTAGCAGCGATCCGATTGAATCACGTACATGATTCACGCCCTGCAGTGGCGAGACACGTAGCTGAAGCTGTCTTCACGGAGCTAGGGTTGCCAGGCGTCCGGCTTTAGCCGGACATGTTTGACTTTTTACGGTCTTGTCCGGCCAAATATTGTCTTGTCCGGCCTGTCCGGCTTTTGTTAGGCTATTTTGGCCTGCCGCGCCAGGCGAAAGTCGAGCCACAGAATAATATGAAGCGCACGCATCAGGATGTTGGGCAACCGTACTAGGGTGAGCTATGACACTGATTGCGTTTTTGTGTTTTTGGACCTGGCAACCCTACACGGAGCGCATCGCAGGAAATGACGTTTAGCGAGATTTATTACGTGAAGATGAATCTGTAAATTCTAGTATGTTGTGTGATATGTTTTAGGACAGGGATTACTTAAAAATTTGGGATTAATGGCGAAAACGGGCATCAGTCTCCTGTGGCACCTACATATTACTATAATTGATATTCTTGCTAAAACTAACGTTTAAGTGCCAAATACTAACCCCCTAATAATACTCGTACACGCATGTTAAACACAGACTTGTTTCAATACAATTGATAACTGGTTCATTAGTAATAAATCTCTGGACGTGTGTAACTTAAGTGACTCATTGACGAAAAGTAATCTGAACTAGTAATTCCGGACTGAGAAGATAGCATAGCAAAGAGGAATTTACCATTTCGATCATAATTCTGCATAGCAATACTCTAGCAAATAACGTATCGGTGCTATAACGCATTTTGTGTGGTTGTACGAAACCACAACAGTAGTGATTGGATGTTGGCCCAAGGTACAAAATAAAGAAGGGTTATCTTTACATACCAACCTTGAACAGTTCTTGAAAACTTTTAGTATTAAATTGTCAAAACAATATTACAAATGTGTACGGAATCATACCTTTTGACTCTTTAATAATCTTTAAACGACTTCAAAAAAGGAGTCTTAACTGAATGTTCCGTTACATTATTCTCTCAATGTGCAATAAAAGGTAACATGAAAAGCGCTGGAAGCAGGCAGGGGGTGGCCTATGTTTAAGGCAGTGGACAACCTACTTATTGCTGAATTTATTTCAATTCACATCTCAAACAGTGTAATTTCAAAGTTAATTTCCTAAGACTCTCCAAAGACTTAACAGACTCTTAGTCAGCCAATAGTTGGGTCTGATTCTAGTTTGTATGAAGAATCGGCCGATACCAATGTGTGCAATTCCATACTTGATCATATACTGATTAACAGCTCAACCAAACTATCGGCCAACAAAAGTCTGTCGACTGCGACTAGACTTAATTTCCTCTATGCAACGTTTTGAACACGTTACAGTACCATTAGTTGCACTGTAGTGAAGTCCAAAGTCAAAAGCAAACACCGAAGTTGCTCATGCGTGCTACCTCAAAGTGCCCTCACACATCCTGAAGCTATCAATCTCGAATCGGACTTACAGTGTGTTTTGTGGCTGAACTTGATCACCCAATCAGGATTCACTTTACAACTGCACGGTTCTAAATCGAAATACGTTGTAGACGAATTTAATTGGACGATTCAGAGTTTGTAAATATTTGCATAAGACTGACGGAGTAGCAGTTTTTAATTGCTGCTTCTGAATGATGTTTTATTACAGGGTTGAAGAGAATACAATTAATAAAAGGGCTAGGTTAAATATTATGGTTTGTATGTTCGTTCATTTCAGCCGAATGACGTCCACTGCTGGACAAAATTTTTCCCCGACGCGGCAACGGTTCAAAATCAAAATCAAAAAATATTTATTCAGTTTAGACCACAAGTGGCACTTATGATAGAAAATTTTACTGAAAGAAAACATTCTTTTATTTTTAAAAGGAAATAGAACTGCATTCAAAGATTTTTGTTTTTTTTTCTAAAATTCACTACTAGGATACCATACAATTTTCTGTACATAATTAAAATAACATAAGATTTCATGGTTTTCCTTTCATTTGATTTATCTAGTTTGTTAGAGAGATTTCATCCTTATACTTAACCCTAACGATCGATGCAATAAAAATACAGGGTGTAATTTTTAACAAATTTTAGTGGTTCGATTCCCGGGTGTGGCAAACAAATTTTTAGAAATCTTTGAATGCAGTTCAAAAATAAAGGAATGATTCCTTTGAGTAAAATTTTCTGTCTACAGTATTAAGAGTACTTTCCCTCCAGTTGGCATTACAAAATTCCACCCTGTATATTTATTTTTTATAATTTACTGCATGGCTTGTTTCTGCAGACACAAATAGAAATCAGTAGGGAGAATAATTTGGCTTTGGTAGGACATAATAATTATGAATTTCAGACTGAGAAATCAGTAATGCGGGGAACTGTCATGGGTCGCGCGACCTGTCATTGGTCTATGATCGCGCCGGCGCGGCGGCGATGGCAATCTGTACGCGTTGATGTGGTTGAAGCTTTAAATAATATAAGAAAGAAAATTATTAAAATTTATTTGATAGCTTGTGATCGACTTTTGTATGAACATTGTAGACATATCGATGCTGAATTTCCTTTACTTGCACCGCGCCCCCAGAGCGGTAATAAAACATCAAGGTCGTTTCGGATTTATGCCTGGTCCCTTGTTTTACGTCACGTGTAATGTGGTCACTTGACGCCCTAATTAGACAGTTACGGCCGCCGTCGCGCGCACATCACTGAACTTATGTCTGACAACGGTTTATGGTGGACCTAAGGCCTCATTCCCATGGAGTCATCCCGTTTTTTGCAGGTACTGTTTTTGAAGGATCCCGTTTAGTTTTAATACTAAACGTTCACTCGAACGTCTTGCTTGCAATTGCAAAAAATCGATCCGTTCGAATATTCGATTTTTGTCATTAAACTGGACCAGTAAAAAACAGGATCCAGTTTAGATACAAGTAATTTTGAATAGATGTGTTCCCACAAACAGCTTCCTAATGAATTTTTCTGCAAACACCCGTACCGTATTTGCAAAAAAACGGGTACTGTCGTGTAAACACACAAATCCAGTTTTGCCTGAATCCTGCATTACTCTGATCCTGCAAAACTGGACTTGTGTTCACATGACAGCATCCCGTATTTTCGTTTCGGATTTATGACTGGTCCCTTGTTTTACGTCACGTGTAATGTGGTCACTTGACGCCCTAATTAGACAGTTACGGCCGCCGTCGCACGCACATCACTGAACTTATGTCTGACAACGGTTTATGGTGGGCCTAAGGGCTCTTTCCTATGGAGACGTCCAGTTTTTTGCAGGATCCCGGTAAAAAGTATGCGTCTTTTACCGTTTTAGGCTGGGTTGCACCACCTTACTTTAACTTTGACAATCGTCAAAAATCTGTCAAACTCCATACTAAAAACACCGGTTATCGTTAGGTATAGTTACTGTCAAAGCTAGGTGGTGCAACTCAGCCATATTTCAGTTTTCACCCTCAATTTGAACAAAATGCCTGTTATGCACTTAAATATTAAGTATATGGTCACTTATAAATTAAGGATTGATGGTGAAAACGGGCATTAGTATACTAAAAGTACAGTTATACATGCTAAAATGTAATGCTTATTAGCATGCTTAAAACAGGTGTACTCGAACAACTCGAAATGAGCATGCTATTATTTAATATGTTTCGATACACATGCTACTAAGTAGCAAATGCTCAATACTGGCATGCTTTCATGCTAGTAATAATGGACGTGTGTACTTTAAACATTCACACGAACGTCCCAGCCCAAAAACCCAATCCGTTTGAATTTGCAATTCGGTTTTGTCATTAAACTGAACCAGTAAAAACAGGATCTAGTTTAATTAAAAGTATTGTTTAATATAGTGTTCCTCACTAGCAGCTTCCCGAATGCATTTTTTGCAAACACCCATCGTAACTGCAAGAAAATGAGATACTATCGTGTGAACACACAAGCCCAGTTATGCGGGAACCCGCATTTCTGGATCCTGCAGAGCCGGACTTGTGTATAATGTATTACCGTGAGAACGGGCCCTAAGGCTGTAAGACGTATTCCCAAATAAATCTGTGTGCGGAAGGGTTTTGTCAAGATTCCCTTAGGTTACGAGCCTACAAATTACGACTGACCTATATTTTGTTTGCTGTGCGAGCAAATTTGACATGTCGGAGCTTGAGTCTCCGACCAGGTGCAGGGATGAATTGTAATCAGTTTTGCAATTGAAAGTTTAGTGTTCTACTTAGAGGTAGAATTACAGCTGCAATAAACGATGTTACTCTGTTATTTTTAACAAACCTTTAAGAAAACTGTCATAGTTATAAACTTGTAGCATTGTTGTAATAGAAAGAGAGCTTGTAGACAGTGGCTAGATAAAAAGTTCAATTATATTAAAAAAGACACTCATTATAGTTGATAAGTACAAGCACTTATCACTTCATTCATATTATATTTCTGTAAAGTACTTAACTAATTATTATTGTTCTTTTTTCATTTGATAGTACATGCTTACTATGAATAGATAACCCACTACGAGTAAAGTGCATTAAATTGCGTAAAACCATCCTCTTCCCGAACGTTTTATTTTAAATTTTAATTAACTATAACATTACTTTGTACCAATACATCATAACAATACACAATAATACGACAACAGAATAAATTATACGCAAATCTGAAACAATTGAACTCGTAATTCCAAAGGCCAAAACGCAATAAAACTATGGAAAGCACGAACAAAACGCCAGGGTGTTAATTAATTTGTAAATTATCATTGAACGAAAACCATCCGATGACAATTGGCTAGCAATATCCGATATCAGACCCTACCACAAAATTAAAGGCTAATTGCTGTGAAAAATTAATATTGTCGATGGTGCATTTGATCAATTCAATTTCATAGTTATAATTTTAATATAATAGCGACCCGCCCCGGCTTCACACGGGTGCTAAATATACATAAACTTCGTCTTGAAAACTCAATCTATTTAAAAAAAAAACGCATCAAAGTTCGTTGCGTAGTTTTAAAGATATATCTAAGTAGGGACAGACAGCGAAAAGCGACTTTGTTTTATGACTATGTAATGATTTTGACACTTAATTCACATTGCAGTCAAAATCAGGTGCAATTGCAGTCAAATACCAGCCATTTTCTGCATTAAAAAATTGCTACTCATCTATTACGAATTTTGAGATTTATACGTATATTTCTATTATAAGTTTTGTTATGAAGATAGTTTAGGAAACTTTTGGTTTATTTTTTCATAAAAATCCACGATAGGTATAGCGATGATTTAAGAGTTTACATGCCCCATTTTTAAGACTTGCGATTATTAATTTTTAGTGAATTAAAGTACAGAAAAGATTGTCCATTTAACTAATATTACTAGTAGGTACCTACATCATAACTCAACGCGATTTTTAAAACTATTGAACCCTTACCAGTCAGACTGAAAAGCTAATAATGGAATAAAACGTAGGTAGGTACTCGAGTTTTAAAACAAATTTGAGTTCGTAAAAATAATACGAGCTGGTTACAATAGTTCGGTCTGAAATTTACCGTAGCTCGTAAAGCGAAAATTTTCAACATTAACGCTTAAATTGACTGCGAGCGGCAGTAATTAAAAATGACGCGGAAATGCGAGAATCCGATACTTTTGTCTCTTCACCGCCAGCCATTATAGAGTTCCAACAAGCTGTGTTCCACATTGAGGGCTTAATTTAACTTCACTTTATTTGGAACAGCTACCGTTTATTTGGACAATTTGTAACACAATATTATTGATTTAAACTTTCATGGTCACTAACATAATTATTATTACTGACGGGATTGCTACCATGTACCTTAATTTTGAGTTTCCGATATTTCGGCACTGTTGCAAGCGCCATGCACGGTTTTCCTCAGACCCTCAGTTACTCCGTGACCACGGTGCTTGCAACAGTGCCGAAATATCGGAAACTCAAAATTAAGGTACATGGTAGCAATCCCGTCATTAATAATAATTTTGTAACGCAATGTTTCACGGAACCAAATTTTTTGTCATCATTTTCCCGATTCACGATTTAATTCTTACCAAAAGTCTCTACACGTGCTGTTTTCGACATTCAAATCAGCGTTTAATTAATGTTAAGGAAAATTTATTTTGAGAGTATAATAAGCACGTTTACGTTTATATTGTATGTATCATTACGTACGAATTATAGAATAAACGCTGATCTGTAACCTCCTCAAATAATAAAACAGCAAACAACTCAAAAAATATATTACGAGGACCGCAAGAAATAATATTGGTTTATCTTCAATAGACTCCATAAATATAGCGCTACGGAATTCAGTCGAGATTAGCTATTCGGGGAAAAAATTCCTGAGCCTTCAATATACCGCAATAACAAACAAACTAATTGCCTAATGCCGCACAACTTCCTACAAGTAAATATTGCGACGGACCCATCCATCTTTATTACATAACAATAATGGCATCAAATTGATAGACGAGTAATATCCTGCTGGGCTGGTCTTGACCTGGTTTGGCGTTTTTGAGTTATTGAATTTATCAGAGACCGATTTTTTTATCATGTCAAGGCAGGTTTAAGACCGCAAAGGATGGTACACATCTGCCCTGTAATTGCTTATGCACTCTCGCCTTGAATAGGCCCGGATTATGTGTTCGGGAAAAACAGCAGCAACAACAGACAACGAATTCCAGTCCCTAGCTGTTTGCATTATAAAAGAGTTATCGAATCTGAATTTAAAAATCGTCTGATCTCTAAAATATAAAAGGAGAAACAGACTGACTGACTGACACATCAACGCACAGCCTAAACGGCTAAACGTAGGCACTTGAAATTTGGAAGGGACGTAGCTTAGGTACCGCAGAGGTGCACTAAGAAAGGAATTCCCGAAATTCCCACGGGAACGGGAATTAGCGGGAAAATCCTTTTGTATGAAAAATCTAAACCGCTTAAGTTAGATACTTGAAATTTGGCATGCAGGTACCTTAGTAAACTTAAAGCTTAGTTACAACAGGATATTGACAAATTCCCACGGGAACGGAAGTTAGCGGGAAAAAACATTTGTATGAAAAAATCTAAACCGCGTAAGATAGATGAAGGGGGTAAAACGGGATCCACGCGTACGAAATCGCGGGCGGCCGCTAGTAGAAAATATTATGATTTCGGCCGTACAATGCCGTCAGTCCGGTCGAGATGAAATTACTAGGTATGGGCAAATAACAATATTGATGAAATTCGTAGTCCAGATAATATTTATAAGAATTCCTAAGGCATTTCATGAATTATTTCTGATGGCTTTTTGGATAGCAACGGCGTAACATGAATGACCTACGTTATTAATTAAACTTTTCATCAGGTTTCATTCCTCCTTCCTAACCTTGCCATTGCACTTGCCTTGCTTGTTATATTCACAAACCTCGTAAGGCGACACTCAAAATTCAATTCAAATTGAAGCACACTAGACTCAAGTTTGTCATCGGTCCAATTATTGAAATTGAATCAATCTCAAAATTGAATTTAATCTTGAGAGTAGATCTGAACTTGAGCTTAATTTCAACATACAAGCCTTAGGTTTTGGCATGAACGTGCTCATCTTTATATTAAATTCATCCTTGAGTAGTAGAGAACATACTCGAACAAAAACCGGACCTTAGTTGCTTCATACTAGCTAGGAATTCATTTATGAAGAGGAACTAAGCTGAAAAACCATATGATTTGTACATAATAAAGGCAGTAATACTATTAATGTTTATATCCCGATCATATTTCATAGTCACAATCATCAAACACTTGTTAACCCATCGAAGGGTCTGCTACGTCAACAACATCGTAACGCGAGGAAAAAATTAATCGGAATGATATACGAGTCGTTTCGGATCGAGTTGAGATCGATAAGGGACGGAGGCTTGCTGATTGATTGCCCCATTGAGGCCCTTTACGAATTCCCACATTTGTCAGCAGCGACGAATACGTTTGTTGGCAAGTAATTAGTTTTTCATACAAATATTTTTGGAAGGCGATCGGGTGGTGGTTCGGTAAACGAAGATTGATTATTGTGGAATATTGACCGCTGATGTTCTGAGGAATTAGGGATACCATCAGATGCCTATTGAGAGTGTTGGATGAGGATAATGATTACATATCAGTTGTATTCCGTTTTTCGGGGAAATATTATCTTAATCGCCACCTGATAAGTTTTTGATTGTAGGTACATAGGCATATTTGTACACACGAGGCTATCACTGATTTCTGAAACTTTTATACTACCACACGTTATTTTCTCTGTTGATATCCTACTAATAGTGTTGTCGATGATACTGAATAAACATTTTTTCTTTCTTTCTTTCTAATATTATAAATGCGAAAGTTTTGATGTCTGGATGGATGTTTGTTGCTCTTTCACGCAAAAACTGCCAAACGGATTTTGATGAAACTTTACAGTATTATTGTTTATAACCCAGAATAACATATAGGCTATAATTTATGACGATATGTGACAAACTAAACTTCACGCGGTTGAAGCCGCGGGCAAAAGCTAGTCAATACATAAGTGTAACTGTATGGAAAATGTTTGGAAGTATCTTTGTAATAAACTAAATGATACGCATGCTTAGTTTTACTGAAAGGCCGGTTCAAAGCGAAGACAACTTAATAGTCATTTGGGTAGCCTTTGTGTTTAGTATTTATTTCCTGAGAAGTTAAATCTTCGAGAGTTTTTCATTTCGCAAAAAAATTTGCAAATTAACGTAAAAGCAGCCCACAAAGAATTTGGTCTAAACCCTTTATTTGGCATGCCAAGTAAAAGGAAATTGAAAATACACTAAAAGGACGGCAAGTTTAAGTGGCTTTAGGGGACCCTTTGCAAAAATAAATTGCACCCCATGTTTCTGAGGGCTTTATATGGAAATCTAAATCATTTTGCGAGCACGAGACGTTTGAAATGGGTAAGAATGACGGCCTTTGGCAGATTCCGAATTGTATGATTGTTAGATAACCCGATAGAGATTGAGTTTGCGTTTATTGGGGACCAGATTGGAGATTGGGGGTTTAAAATGCAGTGACAAATATTGAAGTTTCTTGACCCTGATTGAATTCAGCTTCAAATCTTGATACTTTTTCAATGTACTTTGCTGTATCTACTGATGTTATTCTAGTTAATCTAGCTGATCAAGAAAACGTTATTTGCCGTAAGGGATAAAAATAACCCTCCTTCTGGCGCAATCGGGTAAAAATAGATTGAAACCTATTCTCAGACGTACCTACCAATTAATCCGGATTCGGAGGAGTTCGTTTATAAATACTATGATATGAGATTTTTTTATTCGATTACTACATCCTTTAATACAATTTTATCCCATATTTCTCTTTCAATTAAACCAGTAAAATAATCATGGTCACTAATGGAATAAAAATCCAAACTACTCGCTTATGAATCCATGATATTGCAGTTCCAATTACAATTTCAGATAATATCTCAATCCATCAAACTAAAACCAATCATTCTCCACTTCATTCGTCTCTTCACTCTCGGACTCGTTGTTTAAAACGACATTAATGTAATTGCAATTCCAATCACGACCGTCGCAAAAAAGCAAGCGAAGCGAGTTATGATATTGGATTTTATTGGCGGAAATCGAATACAACGTAATTTTGCAAACGACTTGCGCTGAGAATGCAAGCGTCTTTTTGTAACTCGTTCACTTGAGGGATGAGGGTTATTTTGATTAGAAATAAATAAATAAAAATATTCACAGGATAATCGAATGGCATGAATATTATTTATATCTGAAATGAAGACTACAGACTACATTTTTTAACTATTACCTTTCTGATCTTGTAGTAAAACGACTAAATAAATTGAATATCAAAATGTATTATGAATTCTGTAACTTCTTTTTAAAGCTATGATTTGCCTTTTCATTATAGGAAAATTAATAACTAGGATATTTTTAGGTTTCAAGTTCAAAACAATTAACATTGAATTGATGACAATAATGTAGGATTCGTATTGGCTCTACACTTGTTGATTACGCTTATTGAAAAAAATCCATTTCAACATTTCATAAAAACGTTTCTCATTTCACAAATCCATTCGAAACACCCAAAAATTTCATATAAAAACCTTCAACGTGCCGCTCTTGTAGCATTACACGCATCATTTGCGCACCTCCATATATCAGCTGAATGTACGAATGAAGCAATAACCCTTTGTCTTAGCGATTCCTCTATTAAATTATGTGGCGACATGCTTTAATAATTGCCCATAAAACTTTGAAACAAAAGTCGTTTGGCTTAGGAATCGAGCCGCCAATTTATAAGGAACACTGTGATACATCAACAAGTTTAGTGCTTTGTATTCAGTGTGAATTATTAAGTAGCACGTGTTGAGCAATTAGATATGACTAAAGAAACTGGTTAGGTTATTATTGGGGGTTACGCTGTAGATCCTGGCTACACAGGTGTTGCAACGGTGGGAACGAGAGAATAGTACCGTAAGACTTTGTGGACTTTTTTAGGGTTCCGTAGCCAAAATGGCAAAAACGGAACCCTTATAGTTTCGTCATGTCCGTCTGTCCGTCTGTCCGTCTGTCCGTCTGTCCGTCTGTCCGTCTGTCCGTCTGTCACAGCCGATTTACTCGGAAACTATAAGTACTACAGTGATGAAATTTGATGGGAATATGTGTTGTATGAACCGCTACAAAATTATGACACTAAATAGTAAAAAAAAGAATTGGGGGTGGGGCCCCCCATACATGTAACTGAGGGATGAAAATTTTTTTTCGATGTACATACCCGTGTGGGGTATCAATGGAAAGGTCTTTTAAAATGATATAAAGTTTTCTAAAAAACATTTTTCTTAAAGTGAACGGTTTTTGAGATATCAGCTCTCAAAGTCGTAAAAAGTATGTCCCCCCCCCTCTATTTTTATAACTACGGGGTATAAAATTCTAAAAAAAATAGAGGTGATGCATGCTAATTAACTCTTTCAACGATTTTTGGTTTGATCAAAGTATCTCTTATAGTTTTTGAGATAGGTTGATTAACCTCGTAAGACCGAAGAGTAAATTTTGTCGACTTCTAAGTATCGCCGAATGTGCTTTCAGAAGAACGAATAATTTGAAGTAGTAAACGCCGAGCACTTCGAGTAAAAAAATTTCTATGTTAGAGATTTTCTTTTGCATTCATATTTTCAGGGGCCCTATATAACAGTGCATAGAGCTTATTTTAGGTGAAAAATAATAAAAAAATGTTTTCTCTTAAAAGAACATTCGGTATTACAGACTTTAAAAAGGAAAAGTAAATAAATTGTATTTTATACTTTAAAGTAAAACATAAATGTAACCTTCTTAATAAATTAATACTACATAAAGATACAATAATGATATCAATAAATGTAACTGAAAAGGTACAACGGTTTTTATTTTATTTAATGTTTCATAATTAGTACCTTTAAAAGTACTATCGGTTTTATAACATACACTAATGATAGGTTAGAATGTATAAGAAGTAAAGTGAAAATTCATGTTAGTTATAATATTTACTAAACTAAAAATCAGAACGTTCTCATGGTAAATTATCTCAATCATATCATAATTTTAAAAGTCCAATACTCAATTCCATCTCAATAGAAAAAATATACAAAAATAAAACTTTCATCATCAAGACCGAATGTTCCTTGCAAAGAACTATTATTTTCAAACGAAAAAAAATCTTACAAAACTACTTCAAATTGGGAAAAATAATTATTTTGCTTGTTTAGCAGTATTTTAACTTAAATAATACTGATCAGTTTTGCAATTAAATTACGTTAAAGCGAAGAAAAAAAATTAATCGCACATCACGTCTTCTCGGACGAACCACCTTGTCAAAGGAAAATGATAATTTGACAGTGACGTTTTGTTTTTTTTATATTAATAAGTTTGGATACCTGATTTTGAATACTTTAAGCCATAGACTATCACTCTTTTTTTTCGATAGGCGCGAATTTTTGAACTTAAATTTATCGCTAAAGTTTTAGTTCCTCTGAAGGCACATCCGGCGATACTTCAAAATCACCTCCGAAAATGTCTCGGCGTTACTGACTACAAAGTTTTAGTTCCTTCTGATGCACATCCGGGCTTACGAGGTTATATTGACATAATAAGTTTATTATATTTGCTGCTACGGAACCCTTTGTGCGCGAGCCCGACTCGCACTTGGCCGGTTTTTTTACAGTTACCCTCGATCCATACTGGATTCGTAAATGGGTGGTTTGAGCAAGTTATTCGTTAATGATAGCATTAATTTCCCCAGAACTTACTGAAAAACTAAATGCGGTATGTACCTTTAATGAAATCATTTTTATATTGGTTCTGGTAGGGAAGAGAAACAAATTATTGTAGTTGTGAAGTAACCAAATTATTATTCTTATGTAGGGTTGGTAGCTTAGGGTTTTTCGCGTTGTACTACTGAGTTGGAGCTGTTATATAGATAGACTATTTATTGTAACTTTTACTAAACAACAGCCTGAATATAAAACTTCCTTAGTAAAATTATAAAGGTCCATAATATTAACGTTCCGAAAGTATTCAATTTCAACGAATTCTACTTACAATTCCTTAAATATCTAGAGTTTCCTTTACCACAAAATTATTAAAGAGAAAATCCAAGAAATGCTTCATTCAGTATTTATTTGTGAATCGGCTTTATTCAATAGATTGGAGTTCTTATTCAAAAGTCACATTTAAGAGTCCTTTTAAGCATAAATTGTGGTCCAATATCAAATCAACTTGTATACGAAAGGGGAAAGTATTGATATTAATCTAATTACAGAATACTTTTTGCAATTACATAAATTAATGAACTCATTAAAACATGCTCGTGTATCTTAAAATAGATTTTAATTTAGTCAAGATGGTACAAGGAAAATTCTCTATCCGTTTAGTGAGAATTTGTTTCCAGGAATTTGACTAATTGAAGACACAAGCTTTTTGAATAATACTTACAGAACCTATCCTACTAATATTATAAATGCGAACGTTTGTGTGGCTTTCTGGATGGATGTTTGTTCCTCTTTCACGCGAAAACTACTAAACGGATTTTGGTGAAACTTTACAGTATTATTGTTGATAATCTAGAATAATATTAGGCTATAATTTATGAAGATCTGTGAAAAAATAAATTTCACGCGGGTGAAGCCGCGGGCAAAAGCTAGTATGTATCTAATATCCACGGACTTGCGTACGTCTTCAAGTAAGGCATCTCAAGTGTTGAGGTAAATGTACTAGATTATGTTTTTGCAAATGAAAACGTGCAATCGACTGTAGATAGATAGACAGAAAACCCTTTATTGTACACCATACCAGAGAATAAAACAAAAATAAATAAATATACAATTTAGGCGGTCTTGTCCCTATAAAGCAATCTCTTAAAGACAACCTAGAGGATAGTTGTTTTGAGTAAAAAGGTCTATTTAATTACATTACATCTAATAGGCAAGAGGGTTAGACGATCTTGTCTTTTTGGATGACATCTAGTAGGGCTTGACTTCAAAATATTTGCAAGTCCTAACCACACAATATTAGACCCTAAAGTTGGATAGTAAACCTGAGTTAGGGAACAAGTCATCCTTAGTAATGATAGAACAGTGTTTTTGTTCCTAATTATTGTTCCACTCGTTCGTTGCAGCCAAATGACGTCCACTGCTGGACAAAGGCCTCCCCCAAGGTTTTCCACAATGAACGGTCCTGCGCTGCCCGCATCCAGGCTCTTCCCGCGACCTTTACCAGATCGTCGGTCCACCTAGTAGGAGGCCTGCCCACGCTACGTCTTCCAGCCCGTGGTCGCCACTCGAGAACTTTCCTGCCCCAACGGCCATCGTCTCTACGAGCTATGTGCCCCGCCCACTGCCACTTGATTTTAGCAATTCTGCGAGCTATGTCGGTTACTTTGGTTCTCCTGCGGATCTCCTCATTTCTGATTCGATCACGCAGGGAAACTCCGAGCATAGCCCGCTCCATCGCCCTTTGAGTGACCTTGAGCCTTCTTATGAGGCCCATAGTAAGCCCATTGTTCCACTCGACCACTAACTAATTTTAATTAAAACTTGAACAAATCAACATGGGGCACATGTTTAAATCTTGATATCTTTTGAGTAGCCATTTTATTGGACGAGGCATTCTTATTCATCTAATTTATACTATTCTAATTTATAAAGAAGAAAGTTTGTGAGTGGGTATGTTTGTTACTTCTTCACGTCTAAACGGCTGGAGCGATTTCAATAAAATTGTGTGGAGTTAGCTGACACCCTGGATTAATACATAGGATACGTTTTACCTACTGCGGAAAATAAACCGCGGATAACACCGCAGGGCACAACTAGTCTCATATAATATCACTGAATATCACCAGAATATCTACCTTAGTCTATTTCCAAACAAAATATTTTATGCTCTTTTGAGTAGTCATTTTATTGGACGAGAAATTCTTACACATCCCTTAAATTACTAGCATACCTGCCTCAGTCTATTTCCAGAAATATACTCCCCTAATGTTCGCCCTTGAGCCCGAACCCTAGATATTGAGATTCGCTTGAACACACTAAAATGGAAACGTTCCCTCTGTCACTTAGTGAATGGCGCTCTAGTACTAAAAATAACCAAGACGCTTACCGCGGACTACCCGCCTCAAACGACAGAACCTAAAGCTGAAGAATGACAGGTCGCGCGAACCATGACAGTTCACGCGACCTGTCATTGGCCTATGATCGCGCCGTGATCGCGCCGGCGATGGCGATCTGCATGCGTTGGTGTGGTTGAAGCATTACATGGTTAAGCATCTTTCCCACGGGGACATCCCGTTTTTTGCAGGATTCAGTTTAGTAGTAAGTATATTTGCTTTATACTTAACCTGAATATCCCATTTGCTGTTTCCTACAAACTAAAAATAATAATAAGAGTAATAAAATTTGATTTGATTTGAAACCGATTTGTTCGAATTTGCTATTCGGTTTGGTTGTCAATAAACTGAATTAGTAAAAACACAACCCTCCTTCTGGCGTAGTCAGGAACAGGGTCTTGTTCAATAACAAGTATTTATAATAGAAATTTTCCTACTAACAGCTTCCAAATATATTTTGCAAACATCCGTATGGCAAAAAACCGTACCTATTATTAAAATCGTAGTATTTTCAGCATAAGTACAGCCGTATGAATATGTCCATTTTTGCGGTATCCAGCAATGCAGGATTTTAGTTCTACAGCAGATACGATTTAAATCATATCCAAAGCGGATAAACTTTAATAATCTCATAATTACAGTTCCCATTACCGACCCAATGAATATTTATATCCTAAAACTTTTTGATTTACGCCAGTTTGTAGTAAAATTTCTAAACACTGGTCCTCATGAGGCCTCAGGGACCAATTACCATTAGAAAGGTAAGCCATGGCAGCTGCGGGCCGATTTCGGCCCCCGTCAAATGGGTCGAATCAGGCCGAAAGAAAGGTTTGTTGTTATTGCGAATTCCGGGTTATTTGACCGGTTTCGGGCTTAGCTGACGGTTTCAACGTATTTGAACAGGATTAGAGAGGAAATTAAAGAAGGCCCGAAAGTTTTTTAAGGTGAATTTGTTGGTTATCTTTCTAGATGTAAATTGGGTTTTATTTGCAGTTGGATTATCTTTGACGTTTATCCCTTTCAGACCCACGACGAAACTAAACAAGGTAGTAATAAAAAAACTCGATATTCATTATCTTTGGGGATCAGAGAAAATGAAAATTGAACATTTTCAGTGGTACTATGTTGTTTTCATGGTTTTTCAGGGGGCGTACAATTGTATCATCGTGGGCCCAACTCATTCAAAGTCCCGATACAAAAAAAATTGATTCGAGGGCATTTAATGCAATTCATAGTCCCATGAACCCCAAAGATTATTTTGATTTCATTAGATCTACATTGCGATTTCATTTGCTGGCCTTTTTCGGCCATTTAATATTGCTCAGCAGCGATAGCAAACATTACAAACAGATCGGCATTAAAATAAATTTCTAAGTACTCCGCTAATGATTTGGGCTGTTCATTACTTTAATTATCTTGAGCTTGACTAGTTGTCTTTCCACGAAATCTTTTTTTTTATCCATTTGCCGTCATTTTGATTGGGGGTTGCCCTCAAAGATGAGAATGGAGCATCATTCTTGGAGGAGTAAGAATCTTCTAATCTTGCACACATGCCCCATGAACATCTTCCATATCTTACTGTTCCAGTAACTCCCCAATTGTATCGTAATTAAGGAAAAAAACACTATTTGTCCACCACTGGTGGACATCGAGAAAAAAAGTTGCAATGTCCACCAGTGGGGGACAGCGCTACTGAAATCTTCCCGTTGGGCCCTACTGGTGGACACTGAGAAGAAATGAGTTGCTCTGTCCCTCAGTGGTGGACATCGAAACCAGAAAAGTTCCGTTGTCCCCCACTATTTGTTTTGTTTTCGTGATTATTAAAAAATATATTTTTTTAATTCGTATCAAATATAATTCTCAGTTTTTTAACATACCACCTTTCCTATTTATGTAAACTTTTTCAATTTGTCGTGAACTAGATCCTGCAATTTCCGACATTATTACAGATAATAAGTGCAAAATAGTAACATTACCGACACAATAATTTCTGATAACATGAACATTGTGGGTACTTGGAAAATTAAAAATGACAAAACCGTTCCGATTAACGCACACTTCCTAGGGGCGTCAGTATAAATTAAGGATTGTTTTAAACTATAATAAAAATGCTTTAAAAATGTATGTATTATAATTATTAGTATAAGATTTACTTAAAATGTTTGTATTCATGAACACAAATATAATAGTGGAGGACAACGGAACTTTTTTGGTTTCGATGTCCACCACTGAGGGACAGAGCAACTCATTTCTTCTCAGTGTCCACCAGTAAGGCCCAACGGGAAGATTTCAGTAGCGCTGTCCCCCACTGGTGGACATTGCAACTTTTTTTCTCGATGTCCACCAGTGGTGGACAAATAGTGGGGGACATCGGGAATAAACGATCTTTGATCCCTGTTTTTTCGATCGCAGTAATTGCTTAGTTCTGAAGTAAAAATAGCTTGTATATTTAATAATAATAATGTACATACGCCTACTTTATAAGTTACCACCTCAATGTCTACGAGGAAATACAGGAATTATTAAAAATACTCCTTTACGGTCCACACCTACTTACCATTACAGAGCAAGCTGTCGTTTATTATATTCCTGTATGAGACTGTCAAAACCTTTTTACAACAGTGCAATGAACAGCTCAATCCAGGCTCCACACGTTGAAAAGGAACCCGTGTTACTGTCTTACATTTACATAGTATTTCAATCGCAACATATGCGAGTCGCAACATATGCGAGTATAATTTTGACCTGTACAATAGGCGTAACCAAAAAATGTTAAACCACGGACAGCCACGCGTCCCATTAAAATTTTTCACTCGCCAAATCGATTTTACCGTATTTCGGTAAAATTAGAAAAACGTCGACCGCGCTCCTGGTGAGCGGCCGAAGTTTTCTCATTTCCCTAAAAAGATTAACACGTTGTACCAAAGACGTGACCGGCCAGTTAATTGCTTTCGGATTAATATTCATTTTGCACGGGATCTGGACCACCTCTTTTCGGAAAGTTTTTTTTATCCTACCTAAAGGCCATTGAAAGCAAGGCTAGGGGTACACTGCTTAAAACTTACAGTAAAGCTTAAACTCACTAACTTGAATCGCGTGAACTTATAAACTTCAAACCTATAGGACAAACGAATCGAAGAATTCCAAGCCGTTGCTTATGATACCGACCTATTTCTACAATCAGTTATGCTAAATCCGTCCGATGCCAAGACCTGCATCTTTCGATAAAGACCGCAGAACTTGAAACTTTCTGGTAGTAATGATAAACTGCTATCAATTCTGTGCGGTGACAAGGTACAGGTTACAGCATCAATAAGATTGGAGAATCTGCCAATAGAGAGAGATGGCGGTAGATCTTGCGGAGAGTTGTATCCGCCTCAACAACCGATGTGAACAACGCCTCAACGTGACCACAACCGCTTTGCCAAGAGCGTAATGAAGAAGAAGAAGAAGATCGGAGAATTTATTTANCATTGTGGCATTGTGTGTGGTTGTGTGTGGTAAAAGCGTGCCGTGTGGGGACGGCCGTAAAAGAATACTTTTCCCCACCGCCGACAGGAGGCGTGTCGTAAGAGGCGACAAAAACCCCTGTAGCACCAGACGGGCAGCAGCGTCTGCGTGCGAAACCAAACAAAAAACTGCGATCGCCAACCCGCCTGCCAAGCGTGGCGATTAGGGCAAAACCCTCCAGAATGGTTGTACACACAATAAANGATTTTTTGAACGAAAACTTGCTAGAAGCTTGCCTGATATCTTCAGGCAGAGAATTCCAGAGCCTTATGGCCTGGAGACGGAAAGATCGAAGTCGCCACTCGATGGCTCGTAGGCCTCCTACTAGGTGGACCGACGATCTGGTAAAGGTCGCGGGAAGAGCCTGGATGCGGGCAGCGCAGGACCGTTCATTGTGGACAACCTTGGGGGAGGCCTTTGTCCAGCAGTGGACGTCATTTGGCTGAAACGAACAAACGATCATCATTTCAGCCATGCCATAGGACGTCCACAGCTGAACACAGGCTTCCCTCAATGATGTAGCGGCCTGCATCCAGCGCCTTCCTGCTACCTTTATTAAAATACTAGCTTTCCACCCGCGGCTTCGCTCGTGTGGAATTTTGTCTGTCACAGAAAAACTTCATCGCGCGCGTCCCTGTTTCAAAAACAGGGATAAAACTATTCTATGTCCTTTCCCGGGACTCAAACTATCTCTATGCCAAATTTCTTCAAAATTGGTCCAGTGGGTTAGACGTGAAAGCAAGACAGACAGACAGACAAGAGTTACTTTCGCATTTATAATATTAGTAGGTATAGATTTTCTACGAAAAATTAAATATCTGGAAATAGCATGAGAGTGATAATATAAAATAATAATGTCATGTTAGTATTTTTTTTTAATTCGCAAAATTGGACATGCTCTCATACCATTTCTGACAAGTCAGCATACATTCACAAATGAATTTATTCATAGAGCTGTCCAGCTCCGAGAGGTTTTAAGAAGTCAGAGCCGTTTCCTAAGTATAAATATAAGTTTCAGGAGCAGATCTAATATAAAAGGAGGCAAGAGTTCGGCTGACATTATATTTTATGCTGCGTTATCTGCCTGCCCTCGAGATGTGCGATTTGGCCTAATGTCTCCGGGAAATTCACTCCAGTTAGGCTGGTTTATCGGTAACGGTACGATTTCGATCCGATTTTGTAACTTTTTCATAGGGCCAAGGATGTTATTTAGCTCTTATACAGGGTGGCGGGGAATTACAACCCGATCAAGTTAACTCCACATCTGGTAACTATGACGTGAACGATGCTCTGGTACGGACGAGGATAAGTCACGTTCCAGCGACGTGCAGAGTTAATTCGATCGGGTTGTAACGTTTAAAGATTAAAAATAACTTTCACTTGAAAATATAAATTAATTGTTGAAGAGAGTGGTAATTTTTCCCTATTTTTTTTCTATACAAGTGGCTTCAAATTCACAACGATACATCACAAAGCGTGTGTACTGAGTAAATAATATAACACGATCTCGATACGTGTCGCTGATTATAATAACTAGTAGTAATTGTGAGAAATCTAAAACGTTAAAATAACGGTATCATTGTGGCCAATGAGCTGTTGTCATAGTGACATTGACGTAATGCCATTGTCACGCTAGAATTGAAGCGCGCGGTGACGGCTCCGCGCGCCTTTGTGCTAAGTTATGAGTTGTATTAAAAATAAGGCAATATAATGTGAAAGTTGAGTATTCAGTGTTTCATTTATGAGAATAGATTTACCGTACCTCTACTACTAGATAGCAAAACATTAAAATTTTCGTAGCCACTTGTAATAAAACTGGGTGCCTAGTACGAGTTGCAGTGTGGTAGTAAGTAAGTACCTAAGTACTAAGGCTGAGTTGCACCACCTAACTTTGACCGTAACTATGACGATAACCGGTGGTTTTTGTATGGAGTTTGACAGATTTTTGACGTTTGTTACAGTCATAGTAAGATGGTGCAACTCAGCCTTAGTGTCGTTTTTGCACCTTTACCAGTAAAAACACAGACTGAACATTTATTGAGTAGGTGTATTCTACACGACTACTCTAAGTAAAAAAATCGCTGGTTTAATGATACTTCGTCGCGTGTAAGGCGGCCTCCTTATCGGCGAGACAACTACACGGCGCTAGTCTGTGAGAGTCGTTGGCATGGAAAATTTATGGTATGCCATTGTCGACTTGCTTCACCTCTATCCGAGGAGCCACAGTACAAATAGAGACGGTAGATTCAATTTTAACGATAGTATTGTGACCTAAGACTCAACTGGAGTTGTTACAAACGATGCTTTAGTTAGAAGAAGTTGAAGAAGATGGTAAATGAGTTACAATTTCAGACATAAACAATGACCATTAGATAATCGAAAATCTAGAACTATGTAGAAACATAAAATGTTTGAAATTATATTCGTTTGAAGCCATGTATTAGGATCACTTATTGTCAGGAGTTACAAACTCTGATTGAATTCATGTAGGTAATTAAATTTGTAGGTACCATACAACTCTTTCCGTTTTATCAAATGAATTAGTGAAAAAAAGCTAGAGACTTAATGATATTATTGATATTTATGTTCAATCAAAAGCTCAATTAAAAGTTTTATTTAAAATCCTTGTGTAGGTACGTTACTAGTATTTGTCTTTTTTGCACTGATACTATCTCATGCACTACTCTCCAGTTTCCTGCGAACTTGTGCAACAAGAATGATGTGCAGGATATGTGCATGTGCATTTCGAACCATAAATTGTCTAAATAAAGACAGCATTTCTGAGCCTTCTTATTCTATGGGAGTGCGCATTAATGTGCTTTTGACAGCTTGATGTTAATCTCTAACGTTGGCTGTAACTATCACCCTTTATACTTTGAATGTTGAGTTTAAGCTATTCATGTGTGCCAAAAATAACATTATACTACAAAGTAAAGGCTTAAAGAAAAAAGCTGTAAAGATCTATGAGAAGATGCAAATTTTTTTGGCACTGAATAATCATAACAGTTAAAGCTTCGAAAAACAGACAATTTTCACCAACCATTACCAATGGTTAGTAGGTTTATTAATATAGCTTAACTCGCTCCGTGACCAGACATAGTACGTGCCGAGTGGAGGACGACTGGCAAGTGGCTAGACAGAAGATTGAGGCAAGAGCAGTAGTAATTTGTATTGCACAAATTACTAATAGTCCCGTTAGCCCCTTGTACTAAATATGTTTGTATTACAAGTGGGCTCACTACGGGCGGGTTTTGAATCCGCGTTCCTCGATTTTCGAGTCGACTAGTCCGACCCCTTCACCGTTCGGTTATCGTGGCTTCAAAAAGTATGTTGAAAAAGAAATTATTTCCCACACATTAGTAAAAATTACATCAAACAAAACTTTGCCATTTGTCTTTGAAATTCCATAATATTCAGGTCTTCTTTCCACCATCATTAAATTTCCGCCAGCGCCCATTTAACTGTTTTTGAATACTAATCTGGAAACGTCACCCGTTTCCGCACCCACATTAGAGTCGGCAGAATGTCAGTTTAATAACACTCAGAAACATTATCCCTTACTTACTGAAGCTTGACAAAAACGTTAACCTTCCGAACGGCATTTGAACAGAAAATTTACGCGCGATTCCCTTTAAATTGGTGTAGGCTGAGAACACACTGCTATTTAGCTAAATTGTTTACTTAATTTATAATTAAGTTGCACTATAATAATATCGCCTTTAAAATTAAATTATCTAACGATTTTAAATAATTTGTCTGTCAGTTGTTTGTGGCACTCCGTAGTTTGTGGTTTTTTATTTTAGCGAGTCAACTAATGCTTAAAAAAAAATCTGACGTTTGTCAGTGTGATCAGATTCCCCATTCTTATTTACATTAAATCATTAATATTTTCGAAAATGCGGCGTATTAGGACTATTTTCATAAGGTGATTCTGCTTTTTTGGCGAGTGGTTGAGGGCACAAGAGCGCGCGGCAGGTCGCCCATGCGCTGGACTGACCAGATCAAAACCGCACTCAATGGTCCACTCCACGAGTGCACAAGAAAGGCTGCAGTGTGGGAGGAATAGCGATGGATTGTGAGACTTGCCACCGGACCTGGTGTGACGACCACGATCACTCTGGCAAGAGTGTAGCGACGAAGAAGAAAGGTTCTGCTTTTTGCTTTCAGGATTCTCTGAATTTACTGTTCATCTTCCAGTGTAGCCTTGGCCTTGCCTATAATGTCATTTAGGTCGGCTGAAAAAACTTTCCGAAAAGAGGTGGTCCAGATCCCGTGCAAAATGAATATTAATCCGAAAGCAATTAACTGGCCGGTCACGTCTTCGGTACAACGTGTTAATCTTTTTAGGGAAATGAGAAAACTTCGGCCGCTCACCGAGCACGCGGTCGACGTTTTTCTAATTTTTACCGAAGACAAAAATGGATTTTTGTTCGCGCTGACCAAATTTTTAATGGGACACGTTGTTTCGGTGATATTGTCTGAAAAGTTTGATACAGGACTGGGAGCTACGATTATCTAGTAGCTGCCACGTTTTTCGGAAGAGATAGAATTTGTTTTTCGCATGTTTCTGAAGATTTTCTTTTAAACAAACAATTTGTAATTTTACTGCATTATTTAGAAATACTTAGTGTCAATTTTCTAAAACACAAAACAGTTTTCTATGTGCCTAAAAAGCGGTAAATAGTAATATTGTAATCAACGAATAGCTTCACGAAAAAATACACTTTTCAACTCTGTTCATAATAACACGTTAGAAATATAGGTATACGTTAGTGAACTACAGCACAGAATAAATACTAGTATGTACAATTTAAAGTTCTTAGGCCACCGCACATTGTCTATTACTTAAGGCTACTACAAGTTTCATAAGATTTTAATTTATAACTCGGACGCGACTGCTCAGTACTTAGCCAAGTTTTTATTATTTCTAAATACCTGACTAGCCTAGTAGCTATATTAACGGACGCGTTGGTTGTAGTGGTAATTACACCGACTCTCACAACTTACAAACCGCACCAAATAGTGTGCCCTGCGACATCCTGTTACCTATATGTAGCACTTATTAAACCCAGATTTATCACTGTCTCCCTCTCTCGATTATACCGGCCCTTTCCGATCGGCCTATGTAGTTTTAGACCTGGCAATATAATTACAAACCTGAAATTCACATATCATTTTTCACTCAAATTTTAAATGGCGATGAGCAAACTGTTAAAAATGTTAATAAAAATGCAATGGACTTACCAGTCTTTTAGAAGAGAAGGCAGCGACTACAGCGATTTGCACCTGTAACAAATACACAATTGAAATGTCACACTCGTATATCACATTACAAAAAAAAATCTCCACAATAATCAATATCATCATTTAGTATCTTTCTACTGCAGGAAGTCGACCCACTCTTATTTAGACAGCTTTTTTATTTTCTAGAATTGGATTGGATTTTGACATTTTTAAATCCTAATTTAATTATTCAAAAGGAATACATTTCATTAGGCCGTGAATGAATCGTTCGGAGCTTCTAAATTACCAATTAACCTTTTGAGAGTGATGAATGCTGTCAAATTCACTAACGAACATATTCTATTGAATGGAATAATGAAAAGTCTTAAAATAGAAAGTTGAATTTCCAAATTCATACGAGAGCACGTAATTTGATTCTTACGCATAAAATAAGACAGCTAAAGTAAATTATAGAAGTTAATTTCAGCTGACTTGAATTAACATAATATTTTTAAAGTGGGAGTTAAGTTGGCTATACTGTGGAAGAAATCCCTGTAACACTCTCACTTTTCTTCCACTGCCGGAGTGAAGTGCAATCGATGAAGAAGCGATGTTAATTCAGGATACAAAAATAGTTAATTATTGCTAGAAACGATTTGCAAATGGTCGAAGATTAATTTTGCAACCAAAATTATTTCCGATGATCGATGATTAAGATGATTTTTATTTTATCAAACAGAAACTGAACTAACGAATCTTTTACGATAAGTAAATTTCCAAAGTACTAAATTTCTTTTCTGGACAAAACAAATGACCTTTCTAAGCCTTGTTGATTCTACGCCATACCATCCTCAGCATTAATCTAAGTAAGTGTCAATTAAGTAGAAATACGGAGGCACAAAACTCTGTAAATACGTTAGATTTTTTTCAAAAGCAAATTCCTTGGCAAGCAAACCTCCTTTGTCTCGGACTGAAAACAGAATTTATTATCTTTGACAAGGAACTTTTACAAAATACTTCACTTTCTAATTATCTCTTCAAGAAAAAGATTCCGTTTTACTTTTAGGTCTTTGGAAATGAACCACATCAGAGAGTTTGTTCCAGTTGACATCCCGTTTTCTGCAGGAGCTCGTTTAGTGGCGTACGTGTTTTAATGTTAACATTCACACGAACAGATCTCGATTGCAGTGTCCCGCAAAAAACCTAACCGTACGAATTTGGCATTCGTATTTACACGACAGTCCAGTTTTGCGGGTCTGAAAAACTGGTTTGCCGTGGAAACTAAGCCCTAAGACTTGGTTGCTGTCAATAAATGACAAAGGATAGTGACTAAGTTTTTTGCGCTACTTCTTCTTAGCACTGTCCCATATTATTGTCCCGAAGCACTGGAACGTGTATCAAGTAGTAATCAAGTGGCAGTGGGCGGGGCAAATAGCTTGCAGAGCTGATGGCCGCTGGGGCAGAGAAGTTCTCGACTGGCGACCACGGGCCGGAAGACGTAGGTAATGTGGGCTACCTACTTGCGATGTTCATAGGACCATTGTCTGCTACAACACTGGACGTCATTTAGCTGAAACGACGACGAACGGGACGTGTAGAAGCCTAATTCATCATCATCACCATCTCAGCCATAGGACGTCCATTGCTGAACATAGGCCTCGCCCAATGCTTTCCATGCTGCCCGGTTGGTAGCGGCCTGCGTCCAGCGCGTTCCTGCTACCTTTATGATGTCGACGGTCCACCTTGTTAGTGGAAGTCCCACACAATAGAAGCCTAATTGCAAGAAATAAATAACATAACGAGTACATATCGTATTAAGCTGAAGCGACTGTCAATCTTTTAAAGTTTATGGCTATGCAAAATAAATAGCAGCACACAAATATTCTCACATAGAAGCATCGATAAATTCTAAAAGCGGAAAACACTCAAAAGAATTTATCGGCCGGCACATTGCTCAATAAAATTGCAATATTGGGCCCGATTTTTTAGTCATAAATCCGTTTTGTCTATCACAAAATATTGCTACAATCCGTTCTACTGCATGGCTGTGATGGATTATTTTTGTATTCCAATATCGACTGGACATAAATGATTGAGATGCTTAATGTTTGAATTAAAATTTTGAAGTAGAGTGTTGGGTGATTTTATATGGATTCGTTCGTTCGTTTCAGCCGAAAGACGTCCACTGCTGGACAAAGGCCTCCCCCAAGGATCTCCACGAAGACCGATCCTGCGCCGCTCGCATACGAGTCAACCTACCTTCTATTGAAAATTATTTAAAAAAATATTAGTTTATTGCTACCTGTTTTCCCTGTGTAATTACTGGATCACAGATGAGTTAGGAGGTAGCTTTTAACCGTTTATTGTCTTCCAGTCTAAACTTACACCACTCATTGACCGATAGCAGAGTAAATTATTTACTCTGCCGATAGCCAATTCCATAAAACTTTCATGGGTATCGTCTTCCTTGAGCCATCAAATTATGCATGCTTGCAGTTTAAATTTTAAATACCTGCACTATTTTATTATTTATACAAACGCTCAGCAAAATAGAAACTCAACCGGTGGAAAATGGATAGTTGGAGTACGGTAACCATGATAATGAAGTGAAATATTCAAGGGTAGTAAAATTACAAATTAGATTTCTATCTATCTCTGTTCTAAACCGACCTTCAACGCCTAAACGATAGGAAATATAATGTTTCTTCCAATTAATTTATCCTAAAGTTCTATTTTATTCTGCTCAACTTTGAAATTTCACACTTGATGGCGTCAAGTTGCATTCATGTACATTTTCAAATTACTTTCATACATAGTTTTTAACACGCATAGTTTTTAACATACATAGTTTTTAACACATATTGACTGTTTTTATTAAGCTGCAACTTCGTCATTATTATTTTGGTTTGCAGCTAAATTAGATTTAAAATTTCAAACAATTTCACCCACCTAACCTACATCAGGGAAATGTTGATACTTTTCCCCATTTTGCGGGACAATCTTTACATCTGGGCACCCTATCCGGGCGCCATTTTATACCAGTCCTCGCCGTAAACAATTTTAGTTGGAGTTAATTAAGGGCCCGCTTAGCCCTGATGGTATCGGGACGAGTCCCGCGCCAATCACAAGGGACCTATTTACTAGATAGGTAATTAGCAATTAAAAGTTAATTTGGAAGTATATCTTAATAGAGATTACACTATTTCGCGTTGCTACAGTTTTTATTGCTAACTTGTTAGTCTTAATATGTCAATTTTAAGTAATTGGTATTCCGTAAGAGATAAATAATCCTTGCTTTGCTCTAATTAGCAAAGCTAAATGAAGTAGGTAACTGTAAAATATTGAAGGAAAATACGTTTATTAACTACAAACTCTTAAGTGCCAAAATATTATGAGCAAGTGTTTGATATGCCCTACCCATTGCCACTTATGCTTGCTAATTTCTGTCGGGCTATGTCAGTGACATTAGTTCGTTTACGGATCTTCTCATTTCTGATTGGGCAGCAAGGTTCTGGAGTGGAGGCCACGTAGCAGAAAATGCAACGTGAGACGTCCACCCACAAGGTGGACCGACAACCTGCGTGGCCTGCATCCAGCGCCTTCCTGCTACCTTCACATCAGAAGGTAGCAGGAAGGCGCTGGATACAGGCCGCTACCAACCGTGCGATGTGAAAGTCATTGGGGAAGGCCTATGTTCAGCAGTGGACGTCTTATGGCTGAAATGATGATGATGATGAAGTGTTTGATATAATCCTAAATTACAACTAAAAAGCCAAAGCAAAGATTTAATGCAAGACTATAGTAAAGTAAAGTAACAAAAACATTTTTCATAGTTAAAAGATACAATCGCTGTCAAAAAGATATTACTTTATAACCTTTATTAAACTCAACATCATCTCAAGTTTCAGACTGTTATTAAAAGCTTTTTCTTTAAAACTCATAAGTGACGTTTTAATAGCTCCCAAGATGGTGAAAAATGAACAACGACCAGTATCGTACACTTGGTAGCAAATATTAAAGCATTTTTAGAAAGGGTTTATTTGGTTTCAAGCCCTACAGATATTGTGTAATGAGGTTAACTTTGATCGCTTGCTGTTAAGTATAGATTGAATGGTGAAAATAATGAAACAATAATTACAATTGTGACCACGCTGCAGCATCGCAGCCGATACGTCAAGCCGTGAGTACATAATGTAACTCATTAATAAACGTCGCGTTAAGACATGGTGTCTATTTCAATAATTATAACTTTCTCATTTAGCTTTTTAAATAACTATCAACATAAATTAAGCTAAAAATAGCACAATGGTGTCGATTCCAGATATGTCAAGGATATATAAAGCCTGGTCCGTGAGCACGTAGAATTTTGTCCAATGACCCCAAGCTACCCATCCTTATCGCTCGCGCCTAATTATGTTGCTTTCGCGCTCGCACGCTCACTGCGGGCGCCCGTCGCACAGTCGCGACAGCAATATAATTACGCGCGAGCGATAAGGATGGATAGATTGGGGTCATTGGACAAAATTCTACGTGCTCACGGACCAGGCTTTAGTTGTGGTGGGATTAACCTTTATGTAACCCTAACCAAAAAATCTAGACAAAGGTAGGGTCTGAAAGCAAAAAGCGTAGGCTTCAACGATTGAGGCCAACTGTACATGTCTCAAGATATCAGTGCCCGTCTAATAACTCCAAAAGCTCCACAAAGGCTTTAATCGTACCAAAATTACACCACAATAAATCCTGTCTAACGCCCAGAAAAACATGTTTACGTAACTTCGCGCCTGCGACAACATGTTTTCGCCGTATCTCACTATCCGTTTAAATTCAAGGCTTGTGATTTTTCCGCGGAGTCATTAATTCTGAAATAATGATTAATGAATTTTTAAACTGTTTGAGTATTTTTGAGTATTTATGAATGATAATTCGAAATAAGTAGCCGTTTGTTGGAAGACAAGTAAAAATGAGCCAAGAAAATATTTATGAAATAAAATATATTTTCAGTTGTTTTTAGTTCTGAATATACAGGGTGTTAGGTAAATGGGTATATGAGCCGACACTAGCCCATGTTAACATATGCATATAAATGGTATGGTTAAGTCAAAAATTTGATATCATCATTTTAATTTTTTAATTGTTCATACAAAATAAAACTTATAAAATCAGATTTGTATGAAAATTAAAATAATTAAAATGATGATATCAATTTTCTGACTTCACCATACCATTTATATGCATATGTTAACAAGGGCTAGTGTCGGCTCATATATCCATTTACCTAACACCCTGTATAAAAATAATAATTGCAAAAAAAATTGGTGCCAATACTACCATGGCCACTTTCTATCAAATGTTGAATTTGCTGTGACAGAAAAAAGTATTTCAGTTCAAATTAATACAAAGCTGCTTCTATAAGTTTTTTATATAAGTTGTATAATGCTGAAATATCTACTGTAGCAATAAAGTTAATATTAACATTGTCTTTGCCTTTCATACTATCAAGAAAAATCACAACTACTTGACCGAAGCATTACAACATTCAGAAATATTCAAAAATATTTTCCCATTTCAAAGGGCGAGAACCCAAATAACTGTTAACAGAATTTTCAACTCTGAAAGCCAGACGTATGACAGCACATCAACATAACATTTTTGTTACAAAATGAACTCTATTACAAAGAGATAGGACTCCACCGTGTTCAGCTTGCCGTGCTACGGCCGTACATAACGTCCTTGCCAATTTCTCATATGCTTCGTCCACTCACTTACAATAGGTACTTTCAAAATTGATGGCAACCGCTTTGACATAGTCTCGAACATTTCGAGAAATGTTCGCTCCAAAAAATATGCTCGTGGAAAATTTTATAGTGGCAACTCTGAAATGGAGTATGAATACATCAATTTCGTGCTCGGCTGATCGAAAAGTGAAAACCGTTTGAGATTTTCTGCTGAATAAAAGTGTCGGTTTTTGGATAAAGTTTTTGGGATATATTAATTTAATTTAAAATTGGATTACAGTCAGATTTTAATGAAAATGATTTCATGAAAACATCAGAAATATTATGATTCTTCAATCCACCTTTTTCAATTATTCGGTAAAATGTAAACTGCTTCAAAATTTCCAATAATTATCTTTTTTTATTTTATCATTTCCGATTAGGGTAGGTACTAAACTTTTAAAATATTTGTAAAATGTAATTCGATAAAAAATATTTTCCCTTACTACAAATATTCATATAAAGCCCTGGCTTGAAATTTTCATTGTGATTGTATATTAGTAAGTCCACAAAAATAAAATATGTCGATAAAAAGAATAAAGCTTCTTTGTATTAAACGCCTGTTATTTTAGACTCAAACTGCAATAACTTCTTCGCCACAAAATAAATTAATCCATACCAGTTTAAAATTAAAAATGTCTTCATGAAGTTCCAGCGTCGGTTGCAATATTTCCAGCGGGCTTCAGTGCCCGCGGGAAATCATAACTTGGGCATTACCGTTGTCTTGGATCGCCAGTTCTTTCATTAGAAGGATTTATACGGTACGACAGTACTTAATAAACAATAAAATGATGATATTTATAACGATTCATTTATATGAATCGTTATAAATATCATCGTTTTATGGGTACCTTGGTGGGTTATACCTTTATAGGTGCAAAAAAAATGGGGAAACTAGGTACGGTTGTAACGGGGTACGGTTGTAACAACTCGACTGTTGCTCGGTAGGTGAGGGTAGAAAGGAAAGGGCATGCAGGTGACAAGACAAGTAAGGCTGTGTCAGAGTAAATACAAATGAGTAGGTCATCTTCATAGAAACGCCCGAGCGCGGTTTGTATGTGAGCGCGCCAATACGTATGCGGCGCGCACGCACACACTGACACTACTCATTTGTATTTAATCTGGCTGTGTGGACTTGTCACCCGAATATCATTCCCCTTGTACCCCTCACCTACTGAGTATTTTTCGATAACATTATTGAGCTGTTACAACCGTACCCAGTTTTGTAGCCTACCTACCTACCTCGATGTTAAAGAGCATTCGTAAAATATAGTTATTACGTTGAAAAGTTGCGTAGTTTATATTGTAAAATTGACCATTATTTTAGTGTACCTACTAGTTTATTACGCGTTGATTACAGCAGTAAAATTGCAATTTCCCTCATATTATAATACCAACTCTAATTGCGCATGTATACCTAGTACCTACATATAGTCCAGTCATTATAGTAAGTTCACCTCGGAATTAGAGATACCCAGCTGTAAGTCTGTAAATACGTGTATATTGACACCCTAAAATTTGTCTCAAAAACTACATATGGTAGGGTGTAAGCAACTATTAAATTTCAAGGTCAACGGTCACAAAAATCGGTTTTTTGCGCTTTTTTTAGAAATATCTCATTTCCTGTGGGTTTTTTGCTATTTGTATTTATTATCAATATTGTAGAATACTAAATTCTCTACAAATTTTCTTTAAAAACTTTTTTTATACGGTGAACCGTTTTCGAGATAGAGGGCGGAGAGCGCGCGGTCACTGCATCACTTCAGGTCTACTTAAGCGGTTTAGATTTTTCATACAAAAGGATTTTCCCGCTAATTCCTGTGCCCGTGGGAATTCCTAAGTATACTATAACCTGCCCAGGTGTATGAAGAATAATTGTACCAAGTTTCGTTAAAATCCGTCGAGTAGTTTTTGTTTCTATAAGGAACATACAGACGGACAGAAAGACAGACAAAAATTTTACTGATTGCATTTTTGGCATCAGTATCGATCACTAATCACCCCCTGATAGTTATTTTGAAAATATATTTCATGTATAGAATTCTGTCCGTCTGTATGTTCCTTATAGAAACAAAAACTACTCGACGGATTTTAACGAAACTTGGTACAATTATTCTTCATACACCTGGGCAGGTTATAGTATACTTAGGAATTCCCACGGGAACAGGAATTAGCGGGAAAATCCTTTTGTATGAAAAATCTAAACGCTTAACGGAAGTTAGACGCTTGAAATTTGGCATGTAGGTACCTTAGTAAACTCAAAGCTTAGTTACAACAAGGAATTCCCGAAATTCCCACAGGAATTAGCGGGAAAATCCTTTTGTATGAAAAATCTAAACCGCTTAAGTAGACCTGAAGTGATGCAGTGACCGCGCGCTCTCCGCCCTCTATCTCGAAAACGGTTCACCGTATAAAAAAAGTTTTTAAACAAAATTTGTAGAGAATTTAGTATTCTACAATATTGATAATAAATACAAATAGCAAAAAACCCATAGGAAATGAGATATTTCCAAAAAAAGCGCAAAAAAACGATTTTTGTGACCTTAAAATTTAATAGTTGCTTACACCCTACCATATGTAGGTTTTGAGACAACTTTTAGGGTGTCAATATACAAGTATTTACAGACTTACAGCTGGGTATCTCTAATTCCGAGATTCTTACCTAATTTAAGCTTAAATGACTGGACTAATATAGATTCATTAACTAAATCGGAAATATACTGGCAATATTACGAGCACAATGTGAACATAATCAATTTCGGTGTACTATCATGGACCTTCACATAATATTGAACGTGCTGAGGTTGTTTAGGTTTTTTTTTAATCATGAATATCATTTTATTTTCTTCTGTCTCGGAATTTATAAATTTAATATTTGACCTAAACACGAAAAACTGTTTGTCGTTTCGTCAAGTATAGGTAAACGGCACTTTAGAATATAAATTAAGAAGAGTATTTTGTTGAAAACGATACTTGACTCGATCACGTTGAGCTGATTGTACTTAGATTATTTATTTAGTTAGTGTTAGTTTGTATTTCTAGCAGGATTACAGTAATTAAGAACACAGAACGGTACAAACAAGTAATTATCGTAAATGAGCATGAATGTGTTCTAGTAATGAAGTTAAAATGTTTTAGGCTTTGTTTGAGTACAGTTTTATTCTAAGTACAGACAGAATTCAGTGAAATACGATTAACTAATCAAAGTAATGTATCATTAAAGCTGCCAATCTAGCAAGCGTTGCTGTTAAAACATACAACTGAAATTTTTAGATACACTTTCTTCTTTTAGCTACAAAAATTACAAACAGACTTTTCTTAAATTATTTAAACTGGCCACGATAGCCGAACGGTGATGGGGTCGGATTGGTGGACTTGTCATCATCCGAGGAACGCGGGTTCGAACCTCGACAGACAGACAGACATATCGAAACTATAAGGCTTCCTTGTCAGGACTACAGAACCCTAAAAACAACACCTCACTCACACTCGTGAAAATACGCGGTAAATGCGGTAATCCCTAATAATATTATAAATGCGAGAGTAAGTGCCTTTTCACACGTTCCGGTTGCCGGCTATCCGGCGCCGGTTACCCGGTCGTGAATGTATGGGCATGCCGGATTAATTACGCCGGAACATGTGAAAGCTCCGTACCATGCCCATACACTTCACCACCGGGTACCCGGCGCCGGATAGCCAGCAACCGGAACGTGTGAAAAGGCACTAACTCTGTCTGTCTGTGTCGTTTTCACGCCTAAACCATTCAAACGATTTTGATTAAATTTGGCATAGATAAGTGAGTCCTGAAAAAGGCCATAGGATAGTTTTTAACCCGGTTTTTGAAACAGGGACGCGCGCGATTAAGTTTTTCTGTGACAGATAAAATTTCACGCGCGCGAAGCCGCGGGCGGAAAGCTGGTATTCAATATTACATAATCAATTTATCAAAATACGACCTGACTGAGCGAAGTGCATGAATTTGCCTCCGCGACAAGATCACCGCTTTCATGGTAGAACGCCTGCTTTCTGACGTCATCAATCAAACGTGCTGTTCACGGGAGTTTTTCCATTAGCTGGTACCATGACATGACGACAAAGCGCATTTTTATATTAGCCTTTATTGTTAATACATGGCATAATATTTCTTAATCGTGATTCAGATTGATGTAAAGAGAAAGCAAAATTAAATGCCTTATTAAGTAATTTCAAGTCCTAAGCGTAAACATTCTTAGGAATTATAAAAACACTATGACCGATATTGACTGACGTGTGAATGCTATTTTTATTGCATCGGTTTTCTTTTATCAAAGTCAAAGCATTATAAAATATTGTTTTCGATTAGATTATAAGTAATAGGCGCTAGATTGTATTTTATAAGCTTTATTAAGTACTATGTGAGATTATGATAAGATGTCAAGATTTAAAAGGCATTATGAGACACGAGAATATAAATAAAATTAATTGTTAGCAGCATTAAAAAATCAAGATCTAAATTCACACCCGCCTTCTTAAAGTAACCGCATCGTGACGTCATCAATCAACGCGTGACGTCTCACGCAGCTGTGACGTCATCGTGTTCCGCTGTTTATTTAATTAGATGTAGCTTTAGCTTTAAGACGTGGATTAAACTTTGAAAAGAAACGCAGAGCCATTTTGATAATTGAAGTAATTAAAAAACAAACAAAAATAGTACGTAGGTTCTTTTGAAACAAACGTTGAAATCGAAACCGACACAAATTGACAAATTGCTTACATAAAATTAAAATAAACCACCCACACGTAAGTGTGGTGTGTGCAGTGTGTTTCTAAGTATCGGTAGGCCCCCCACTAGGTGAACCGACGATCTGGTGAAGGTCGCGGGAAGTACCTGGATGCGGGCAGCGCAGGACCGGTCATTATGGAAGTCCATGGAGAAGGTCTTGGTCGTCATTTGGCTGCAGCGAATGAACGCGCCTACACCTATAACATATTATTCGAACATTGTTATTTTTATTGGGTAAAAATCTAAGTACTCACCGCATTTTATCCGACTCGAATTGCATTAACACACATTCGAACAGTCACAATCACTTAACATCTTTGACAAACACTACTCACTCAACTAGTTCCAAACACCAGTAACAAAAAAAATGTCTGCAACCGTAACATTAAAATTATAATGCAACGTCTTATAAACAGGGGCGATGCCGAGTGACTAACGAAAAACAAATGATGACCCGTGAAGTGTTCGTTTTTAAAAAGAAAATGCGGGTATTTTGTTAACGGTCAGCAATTGCGCGAGATCATAATGTTCGGTTGAAGACTATTGTACAGTCGGCAGAAAATTAAGCAATTTTATATTTGTGAATCATTATACGAGTATTATTGTTGCAATGTTGCACTTCTTAAGTTAAGATTAACATTCATGAACAGAAGTAGATAAGCACTTCGGTAGGTATTTTTAGGAAATAACATATTAAATTATGTGTTCAAATTTTATTATTTTTTGTACATACGAGTACAACTGCACAAGTACCTAATAAAAATAAAATACGTAGAATATTCAAAATATTTTTGAACATTTGAGTAAGCTAGAATCTTTTTTTTTATTTATGCCTCTGCCGGCATTTGTATTCAATCTGTACTCGAATATCAAAACTATATTCTTATATCAAATCTGTACTCATACTTACCTAAGTATCAAAGCATTCATATCGTTTAAGGCTTTTTTACGTAAACCTGTCTACAAATTACTTCGTTAAACTAACCCTGAAAGCCAAGAAACAGACCAATGAATCCAGGCCAGCCTATTAACGAGCTACCGCTTAAGATAAGCTGTAAGTTACTCTGTACAAACTTCAGCTGTTTGCGGTCTAAGTCATGAAATACGACAGAAATAAAACGGATATCTTAATTATACGTTGATTTATCACTTAAAAATTGGCAGAACTTAAAAAAAGTATAGACATTTTCTTTAAGAAAAATCTGTTATTAAATTTTTGGAAGTACTTTTTAAAACCGAGGACTGTGATACAATTTATAGGTTAAGAAAATAAATTAATATTTTACGTTACAATAAATCCTTTCGTTTGATTTGACTGATCTAGTATTTTGAGAAAATAATTTTGCAAGGAAATTATGTTTTGTCGACTGTACCACATTCCAGTCATCCAACCAGTAGTTTCTGATACATTGTAATGGCGCAAGTACAATATGCGGGAAATTGGCTGAGACGTAATAGTGTGAACATTCATCTCGGTCACTTTCTCTTTCCCCCACCCATACTTCGGTTTGCGCGCTAGCGCTTCGACTGGGACTTTCCGCATAGTGTACTTGCGCCATAACAAACCGAGAGCGGTCAACGGTCACGCCACAAAATTTTATTTTCAAATACCCTACAATATTTTTTTCTTGGACCACCACTTTAAAGAAAACTTTAAGGAGGATTTCTAGCGGGATGCATATTCATTTTTCGTTGCTAAATATTGTTGCTGTTTACCCCGCAGCGGTATTTTAATAAACCTTCGGTATTCTTAAGATTTTAACCCTTAAGTAACATCCTTATTTATTTTGATTACACTTAGAACACCCTGGGGTAAAAAAATACCCCAAAGGGAAATTGAAAAATTTGAAGTATATATTTAAAATCAATTTAATTTATGATTAACAGTGTATTAATGGACTCACTAAATTATACTATTGTTTTAAACGAACGTCTATCTAGCGTAAAGAAACATCTTAAATCAATCATAACAAAAAACAAAGATTTTTTCATTGGCAATTAATAGTCTCCACAATGATCTTCTGGAAAAATCTCGGAAAGTTATTGTGGGAACCAAAAACTTACACTAATCGGACATTGAATAGATGTTTTATACATATTTTAAACAAAATGAAATAAAACGAAAATTTGTGGCTTTATAATAAAGCAAAATAAAAAAAACTTTTTTTTATAAAATTATGATTATATATTTTTTTATTTATTTTATTCCTGATTATTTTTTTCAAAACACATTCANAACACATCAGACACGCTGAATTATTACATAATTATCACTTTTGGGCTCTATTTCTGTGTCGAATTTATGAACGCTGTGTTCTGAGGGGATGTCTTCAAAGTTCGAAAAGTATCATGTAAATCAAGCTCTATTTATTTTTCTGCATTCTCGAGACAACGTGCTACCTAATCGTCATATAAATTTTTACTCATTTTGTTTAAATATTGTAAAAACCTATTAATAAGATGTTAGGTGATGAAAAATTCAAGCATGCGTAAGTAACACCCTGGGGTAATTTTCCACCCCACCTACCTGTACAAGCCAAACAGATGATTTTTTTCACATCCCGCGTCTACGAGCTTAAAGCGCACACCCTGCATTGAGAATACACAAAACGACATTGCACTAGCTTAGGTAGAAAAAAAGATATGTCAATTTTTATGCGCCTGGGGTAAAAAAATACCCCACGGTGTTACTTAAGGGTTAATACTATTCTCTAAAGCTTGCGATCTTTCTTTTTCAACATTAGCTAAAATAGTTGTAATATTTTTTACTAGAAATATGTTAATTCTAGTAGTGTTGTCGGTGTCGTTAGTAAAAGCTGTAGTTAGTAGGAAGATTTTTCAAATTAGGTAGGTAATCTAAAAAATGTTAATTAGTAAATCCGTCTGCTTCAAAGTAACTTACTAAGCTAAGAAAATATTCTGGCCAAGGCCGAGTTCATTTTAATACCTAACAAAAGATTTTAAACTCCTCTCAATTCCAAAACAAAAACCTAACACAATTGAAATTACTTTTACATTTACATATCATTATCAAAAATGGCATTAATAAGCCGAATAATAATGTAAACTTCCCAAAATGCTATTAACACAATTCCGTTCGCGTCGGTGATCACGATACTGAAACAAATCCGTATTTGACGTTATAACCCGGTCCGTGCACAAACAAACGTAGAAATATTAAAATAAACACATTAGCTCTTTATAGTAATCATGAAACCCTTTCGCTTTGTAAAGTTTAAGCTACGTTTCGTAAAAATGCTGTCCTGGATTTTGAAATGTATAGTCTAATAATTGGGCATGCCTTTTTAATAACGTAAATGAGATTGTTAGCTTTATAATGAAAGTGAGGCATCAAATTATGTAGCTGCGAATCACTTTCATTAACCGTCTGGTTCCCGCCGAGTAGAATTAATTCAATCAAATCATATCAATTAGCAAATTCAATCAAAGAGCTCTTTCAATTTAGAAGTTTGAAAAAAAAAATAACATAAAGGGCGACTAAGGCACAAATACACGAACATCATGCCTCCTCCGTCCGTCTGGCCAACGTGAAGAGCCTAGGTCATATTCTTTGTTTTCCGCTGACAAATTAGAGAGAGCATAGTGCATACTCTTGCAGTGCAATTTATAGGTCTGATAATTTTTATAACTGCCTTGCCAGGATACATCCCACCTATAGCGCGAGTTTGGGGTACGAGTTCGAATTTTGCAGAGGTCTAAAATATGAGGCTACATTTTTGCTACATTACTACATTTTTTGTACCAGAAAACGCAGCGTGTGACGTCCATCCACAAGGAGGACCAACGATCATAAATTTAGACGCTGTACGCAGGCCGCTATCAACCGGGCAACATGGAAAGCATTGGGGGAGGCCTAGGTTCAACAGATGGTCCTATTTTTTTTTAACAAATTTCTTTTGCACTAATTCTAATAGTCCCGTGTAAGCCCCTCGTACTATAAATTAATTATTAAATTTTAAAAATAAATTTTTATTCAACAAAATTAGTACCTACAAACAAACTGCAAAACTTACAAGTAACATAACTAAATCATTCAATGCTTGTATTACAATGCTTCCCATTCTAATAGAATTATAGATTTCTCCACTAAGCTAGATAATTGAAATTAGCCTGATATTAAATTAATTTGCATAGTTCAATTGAACTAAAGTAAAACTTTTGAACGGCTATTATTCGATACAAACAAAGCGAACTCCCATACTATTTGCAAATTCAATGCTATTTAGACAAAAACAAATTCTATGTCTAGAAAGTTGTTCAATGCCTATCAGAAACCTCAAAACCGTCGCACAAAGGAACAAAAGAGTTGTGCGTGACGAACCTTCGTTAGAGTAGCCAGATTTATTTGTTTACGTAGGATGATCAAAGTCTAAAATAGGTACCTACAAAGTTAATTAAAAGAGCAAATTTTAATAATAACATCACAATAGATATGGATTAAGCAACATTTCTTATGCGTGAAAAACTACAAAGTTACATGTTTTAGTCCAAAAAATCAATACCACATTTTATTTTTTACTTAAGATCTGGTGGGTGAAGTGGTTCGCGTCCGTAGGAAGATTACCTGAAGAAAACCCTACACGTGCCCCCCGGGTGGTGCTAAACGAACCTCAACGCCGAGTCTCGGGCGGCGGTCAACTAACCCGACAATACTGGCCTAACCAGCCAGTTAACAGTGGGTATTAGGAAATGATTACTCACGCCCGCAACCGCAATTCAGCGATTGGAAGTCTAGGCTTAATTGCCCGGGCTGAGAGGAAGAACACCTCTATAAAATAATCACCCCAATTCCACGGTGGGACACGTGCCAACGGAATGCATGACTGGTGGGAGATCAGTATCGAGCGCCAACCTCGGCGGACATGGCAAACGTCGTTGGAGATCGCCTTCTTGGAGGAATGGGCGTCACCCTTCAAGTGACCTTTTATATCGACCCTACTCGTGGGAACAAGATGAATAATGATAAAGAAAACCAAAACAAACCAAAGATGACACAACAATTACTCCAGAAAAGCATGTTTGTTCGTGCAAGGAGTCACTCACTTGGAAATCTACCGACTGAAACAACAAAAATAACAAGTTCAAACGATGAGGTGAATGAGAGATCAAACACATCTGAGAGGAACGATGAACAAGGTAAAAAACAAAATCAACCCTGGCAAAATGATCAGGTCCCTATGAAAAGGAAAGCGGAATCCAGCCCTGAATGGGCAAAGAAAAATAGCAAACTAAACAAGACAACATATGCAGTAACCACGGAAAACAGATTTCAAATCTTGGAGTCAGAAAGTACTGACGAACCCAGTCAACAACCTAAGGAGCCTAAACCGCCAAAGCCAGAACCTATATTTGTTACTGGAGTCATAGACATAACGAAATTAAAAGAACTCCTCTCCACAATTGAAAACACCGACAAATATACTATGACAACTCTGAGGTCAGGACACATAGTTAAAATAATGCCTGGTGACATAGACACGTACAAAAACATACGAGCTAACTTTATGGAGAATAATGTTAGCCATTATACATACAAACTCAAAAGCGAGAGAGCCTATAGAGTGGTGTTACGGGGCTTACACTCTTCAGAAGACACAGAATGCATAAAAAAAGAGCTTCTGGAACTCGGACATGAAGTCCGGCACATCACAAATGTAAGACATAAAAGCTCAAAACAGCCTCTACCCCTATTCTATGTAGATCTTGAGCCGAAACATAACAACAAAGACATCTTCAAAATCAACAAAGTGAACTACGTAAAAGTTTCATTCGAAGCGCCATACAAAAAGCTGGACATTTTGCAGTGTAAAAGATGTCAAAGATTTGGACATGCAAAAAATCAATGCAACAGACCATTTAGATGTGTTAAATGTGGGGAAGAACACCCAACAGCAAGCTGTTTAAAAAGACCGGACACCGAGGCAACTTGTGCCAACTGCCAAGAAAAGCACCCAGCTAGCTACAAGGGTTGCACAAAATACAAGCAGTACAAAGAACTACTCACGAAAAACAAGACAGGAAAAGGTAAAGAAACCAATGAAAACACAAATAACACAGCAAAAGATCATTATCACAAGAATCCAACACAAACCGCACATGCAAATCCGCAAACCAAGAACTACAACCATTCGAAACCAAATATTACATACGCACAAGCGACAAAACAAAAGAACATAACAGGATCGACAACAGACATCAAGGACCCAAATAATTTCGGGGAAGTACTAGACGCCATGTTCAACAAATTCCAAAACATAATAAACGTTATGTTAGACAACATGATGGATCGTATGATCCAATTAATCACAAGCCTTATAAAGCTCCCCTAAATCTTCGAATAATCACCTGGAATGCCAACGGACTGACAGAACGTCGACAGGAGCTTGAACTTTTCTTGAAACTCGAAAGAGTTGACGTGGCTTTGATCTCCGAAACAAGGTTTACACCAAAAACCCACTTCCAACTTAAAAACTACATGGTGTACACTACAAACCACCCGTCTGGTAATTCACACGGAGGAACAGCGATAATAATAAGGGAAAACATCAAACATTATGATTTTGGGGAACATAAAACTGAGAAGATACAGGCAACTACGATCAGGATCCAAGATAACAAGACGGAAATAACAGTGTCTGCTATTTACTGTCCCCCTAGGCATACCATCACAAGTGATGAATTCAAGACTTACTTTAACACACTGGGAAACAGATTTATTTGCGGTGGAGACTGGAATGCTAAACACGTTTTCTGGGGCTCCAGGCTAACCACGACACGAGGTCGACAACTATATGTAGCTACGAATGACCTTAACCTTCATTGTGCTTCGCATGGTGTTCCTACATACTGGCCTGCGGACCCACAAAAGGTACCAGACCTCTTGGATTTTTTCATCACCAAAAATATCCCGCTCCAACAAATGAACATGGAAGAATGTACTGACCTGTCGTCCGACCACACGCCAGTAATTATAAATATTCACTGCATGTTCATTCCTACTGAGTACATACAAAGGCTGTATAACCACAAAACAGACTGGGACAAATACAGAACCAAAATATCAGAATCCATAAAATTGAACTTGCCATTGAACAACACAGATAGCGTTGAAACAGCTATCGAAACTCTCAATAAGCTTATTCACTTAGCTGTCAAAGAGTCTACACCCTTTCTAAGTCCGAAAGCAACACAAAATGCCCGCTACTCCAAACTCATAAAAGATAAGGTTAATGAAAGAAGACTGCTAAGAAAAATATGGCATTCTACAAAATACCCCTGTGACAAAAAAGCTTTCAACAAGGCCTCTGAGGAACTCAAACACATGATCTCCCAGGCAGCAAACGAGCGACTACAAAAGCAACTGGCTGAACTCACTCCTAACAAAGATACTAACTATTCGCTATGGAAGATAACAAAAAGGCTTAAACGACCGAAAGAACACATACCACCCATAAAAGCGCCGGATGGCAAGTGGGCAAAAACAGAACTTGAAAAGGCCCAAGTGTACGCTGAGCACCTAAAAACTATCTTCATCCCCCTACCAAGCAAAAACCTTGGACACGACAAAGAAGTCTCTGAATACCTAGACGCACCACTGCAGATGAGCTTACCACTAAAAAGTGTAAGCCCTAACGAACTATGGCGGGAGATTCTGAGACTACAGAAGGGTAAAACGCCAGGCTACGACTCAATCGACGCACAACTACTTAAGCAGCTGCCCAGAAAGGGCATTATCCACGTCGCGGCCATCTTCAATGCCTGTCTAAGACTAGCAATCTACCCCGCTCAGTGGAAAATTGCGCAGGTTATAATGATACCCAAACCAGGCAAACCTCTCCACGAAGCAAGCTCCTACAGACCCATAAGCCTGCTCCCTGTGTTGGGTAAACTCCTCGAAAAAATATTGCTAAACAGGATGCGCCCTCATCTCCCGGAAGTTATTCCTCCTCACCAGTTTGGATTCCGAGAGCAACATGGAACCATCGAGCAGGTACACCGTATTACGGATACTATAAGTCGAGCGCTAGAATGCAAACAATACTGCTCTGCTGTCTTCCTGGACATCAGCCAGGCATTCGACAGAGTGTGGCACGAAGGACTTCTCTTCAAACTTAAAAAACTGCTGCCTCACTCATTCTTTCCGATTCTTCGGTCATATCTGTACGGTAGATGCTTTGAGGTAAAATTCAATAGCGAAGTTACTCATCTAAATGAAATACTCTCAGGAGTACCACAAGGGAGTATATTGGGACCAGTCCTGTACTTGCTTTTTACCGCGGACCTTCCTACATATGCTGATACCATAACTGCCACCTATGCAGATGACACAGCCCTTCTGTCAGTTCACGAGGATCCCGGCACGGCGTCAGCCAACATACAAACCCACATCCATAAGGTGGAGGAATGGCTGGATAAATGGCGTATTAAGGTCAATCAAGGAAAATCTGTCCATGTGACCTTCACCCTGAGAAGGCAGACTTGTCCCCCAATAAAACTCTATAACGAGGAAATTCCTCAGGCCGAAGATGCCAGATATTTGGGTATGCATCTTGATAGAAGACTCACCTGGAGAAAGCATATCTGGACCAAGCGTAAACAGCTGGATATGAAAGTCAGATCAATGTACTGGTTGATAGGCCGCAAATCGAACCTCTCACATGAAAGCAAAATAGCTATCTACAAGACCATCCTTAAGCCAATCTGGACTTACGGAATCCAGCTGTGGGGTTCTGCTAGCAATAGCAACATAGAGATTCTCGAAAGATTTCAAAGCAAGACATTGAGAGCCATGCTAGACATACCCTACTACGTGAGCAACAAATATATACACGAGGACCTGAAGCTCGACACCGTCAAAAAAGAGATCGCTAAATACAGCGAAAGCTATCAGACGAGAATATCAACCCACGTCAATGAACTGGCATCGAAACTGGTGGGCACAGGAAGTATCACACACTCCAGATTGAAACGGCATAGTGTCCTCACACTTGCAGTGAGATTTGGGGAAACCAGATGAAAGGGATTCATAGAAATTCCTTCTGCTGTCAAGACAAGATCAAGATACCTCATCTGAATGGCTTATTGTGTTAACACAGATTGCCAAGTTGCAGAACTCATAAAAAAAAAAAAAAAAAATTATTAACAACAGTTTTCGAATCATGTCGCTGTTATTGTCGCAGTAAGACGAATAATCAAGTAAGGTTGCTTAAAGCTCAAACTATTCTCCAGTTTCAGTGAGCAATAACAAAATGAACTTTATTACAATGAGTGAGTATACTACATTCAGTTTCATTGTGGAAGCCCAACTCCTGAACAATTGCCAGCATTTTGATGATGTAATAAATCACTCTAACATAAGGAGATAAACATAGCATTATGTCAGTCTGTTGTATGTTTGTTATGTTAAGAATAAACATCCCTACAGAGAACCCAATAATAAAATGAAATAGTTGTTCCTAAAAAAACTAAATTGAAAACTTGTTTCTAAACTATAAGACAACAATTCAAACAAATCTGCATTGATTGTAGTGATATTCTTCACTGCATCTACAGTGATATTCTTCTGAAGTTATTTTTAAAACTATTTAAAAATTGAGTAAAGATTAAAGCGTGCTGTTTACTTGTCCATATATTAAAATTCAACCAATCATGATGTTTAAATCTAAGTACTTGAGTTTGAGTAACATTTGAGTGACGATACAGAACTTAATTTCCTTTCAAACCATGCTTATATCGGATTTGATCAGCAGTATAATTTTGTGTTGCTGAATAAAATATTTCATTTTCATTTTTTTTTATAATACTGAACATTATTAATTAACTATTGATAAAGGTAGCTGGAAGGCACTGGACGCAGGCCACTACCAATCGGGCAATATGGAAACAATATTAGAGGAGTGCAGTAGTGGACGTCCTGTGGTTGAAATGATTATAACATAATCAACTTACCTTTAGGGAATATAAGCACAACATCGGTCTGTTGTGTGGGCGTCGAGTGCAGCAGGAGCCGCCGCGGGTGCATCAGATGCGCCCCGAGCTGCCCCGCCATGGGCAGGCGGCGGCGAAGCTCCCGCCCGGCTGGTGGAAACAAAGCTATCATTATTTGATAATAATGATTTTGGTAAATAGGAAATTAAATTCTAATTAAAGCCTGGTCCGTGAGCACGTAGAATCTCGTCCAATGACCCCAAGCTACCCATCCTTATCGCTCGCGCGTAATTATATTGCTGTCGCGACTGTGCGACGCGCGCCTGCAGTGAGTGTGCGAGCGCGACAGCAACATAATTACGTGCAAGCGACAAGGATGAGCAGCTTGGGGTCATTGGACGGGATTCTACGTGCTCACGGACCAGGCTTTAGAATAAATTACGCGCCGAGATGCCCCGCCATGGGCAGGCGGCGGCGGAGCTCCAGCCCGGCTGGTGGAAACAAAGCTATCATTATTTGATAAAAATGATTTTGGTAAATAGGAGGATTCTAATTAGAATAAATTACGCGCCCAGCTGCCCCGCCATGGGCAGCTGGCCCTGCTGGTGGATACAAAATTATCATTCTTTTGTGATAATAATGATTTTCAGACATGTTTTGGTAAATAGGATGATTTGTTTGTTTAGTCGTTTCAGCTGAAAGACGTCCACTGCTGGAGAAAGGCCTCCCCCAAGGATTTCCACAAGGACCGGTCCTGCGCCGCTCGCAACCAGGCACCTCCGGTGATGATTCTAATTAGAATAAATTACTGTGATTGTGCATAAATGTAAGGCGGCGACGGAGCTCCCGCTCGGCTGGTGGATAGAAAGCTAACATTATTCAATGATTTGGAGACATGTTTAGGTAACGAAGATTCTAATTAGAATAAATTACTGTGATTATGCATGTGCATAAATGTAATTAGTAAAGGAAGATTGTTAAAATAAATAAAGTTAATTGTGCGCATACCTAATTAATTATAAGTTAGTTCAAAATATTTCAAATAAATGTGGGTTCTAAATAGTGGTCTGTAAAAACAGCTGTGAGGAATTCAAACTACATAATTTTATAAAAGAGGATTTACTTTGTTAGTAAATATTTTATGCAATGAAACAGATTATTCAACATGTAATAAACAATCTGCAATAACTTACCACTGTCCAACTTATCTTTTGCAAACTCAGCAAAAGACTTGTGTTCCTGCGGCGTCGAATGAGTGCTGCTCTCGCATTCCTCTTTCTCCGCAGCACCCAGTCCGCCGTCCTCGCCCTCCATGACTACTTATTAAGTTCACGATAGTATACACAACTACAACATACACAAAAGCCTACGAGACCTTCAATTTCTTACATCATCGACTACAATAGAAACACAAAAATGTATGATATCACCTTCCTACGACATTAAATGAACAATAGACCGATAAAGTATTAGAACCGGCGTATGTTAGAGGCATTAACAGCGGAATGAGCCTTTTATTTACGCGGTAAATAATTTATTAATTCATGACAAATTTTTTGCAACTCCGTCTGTCAGAATTCAAAATTGATTTTTGGCCGCCATTTTTGGTAATGGTGTGGCCTGTTGCAAAAAGTTTATAAGGCAAGTACACACTTACAGCTCAGTAAACTGTCAAAAAAGTAAACTGAATAGTCCTGTTAAATCAGAGAATGACCATGACCATAACCATATCAGTTCAGTATCACTTTATGTTTTCCTTTGTAGTCTATTTTGTACATTACCTGTGTACGTACAATCAATGCTTTTATAGCATTAAGATGTCTAAACATAAATTTAGTCTCAAATAATTTTGAAACCATTTATATCTTAATATCTACGTAAGCCAACTAAACGATCATCAAGTTATTGGTGGCTGTTTAATTGTCCTTGAGGACAACAAAAACTGACAACGACGGTCACACAGCTCACATATGGCATGGCATGGAGACTAAAGGCGTATCAATCAAGCGTCTCCATTATCTGAACTAAACTGCCTGCATGCATACAAAAAAACGTATCTTCAGTCGGAACACAGCCTTATAATTTGACATCGAAACTTTTTGACATAAGGTGTGTTTGGATACATTTACAAAATATATTTAGCATTTTTTGGCATAGGTTAGAGCTAGATAAAATATATCGAATGATTTCACTGGACGGCGCATTTCTTTTGTAGGCAAAATTAAGAATTAATTTGAATTCTATAATTACTTTCTCGTTTTCGCAATGCATTTATTTTAAAGTTCAAACGTAAATTAATTGACATTGCATCATGAAAAATATCCGAATACATTAAGCACTTCGGTCGGGAATTTCTACAGAAATTCAGATAGAAAATCGTTTTCATATTTTGCGCGATACAAGACAACACAACTGTGTGCGATGTGCGAGTGACGATGGAACTTTAATAAATTACAGCCAGACTTTCTCCTTGTGATTGAATAAGTGTTTTTTAAACTGCAGTGTTATCTTTCGAGTTTAATAAATCTGGTTCACTAACGATTCAACAAACAAGGTATGTGGATATATTATATTTTGACCTTTCTTTGTACTCGTAAATCGTCGCAGTTTATGTAAAATTGTACACGTTGTAATTTTATTTGAGGCTTGTTGTTTATCTTGTAGTGTTTTGTGAGCTGTTCCTGTAAACTACGCGTTATTGATGATGTTTTTCTGGTAACCCACTTTCTCGCGATAACAGCTGTTATTTCGTCACACCTTTTGCCAACAGCTGAGTTTTGTTTTTGAGGGTCTTATCAGCTAAAAACTTATTGTAGGTAATTATACACAGCCTTGACTGATTTTCTTTGAAGATGTTCCAAATTTTAATGTAAGGCAGTGTTTTGTTTTAACTAGGAGAGAGTTAGAAATTGGGGTATGGATTTTATTGATTTCATAATGTTGCATTGACCTTGCTTGTGTCTAGCCTATTTAACCTTTATGAAGGGTATTTTGAGTCCTAGGTATTCAGGGACAAGATGAGATTAGTCTATCTACTTATGTAGCATGATGAGTATATGGAACAAACAGTGTTTGGTCATAACAACTGAGTAGTCAATTTTTTATGAATCATATCATTAATCATAAACAGAAGTAGTTTTTACTTAAATAAATATTTATAAAAGTAAGAACACTTGTATTAAATCAAGTTTTCTAAGTGGTAATAAAATAATTATTCCATTTTATTGGCTATTCATTGATAGTTTCAGTCATTAAATACTTTTCTTAAAACTTGTAATTGTTTTTACTTGCATCATCAAATATTTGTACAGATAATTTTCATCCTTTCTTATTGCTTAACCTCGTAAGCCCGGATGTGCCTCAGAAAAACTTTGTAGTCAGTAACGCCGAGACATTTTCGGAGGTGACTTCGAAGTATCGCCGGATGTGCCATCAGAGGAACTAAAACTTTAGCGATAAATTTAAGTTCAAAAATTCGCGCCTATCGAAAGAAAAGAGTGATAGTCTATGGCTTAAAGTATTCAAAATCAGGTATCCGAACTTATTAATATAAAAAAAACAAAATGTCACTGTCAAATTATCATTTTTCTTTGACAAGGTGGTTCGTCCAAGAAGACATGATGTGCGATTAATTTTTTTTCTTCACGTAAACGTAGTTTAATTGCAAAACTGACCAGTATAATTTAAGTTAAAATACTGCTAAACAAGCAAAAAAATTATTTTTCCCAATTTGAAGTAGTTTTGTAAGATTTTTTTTAGTTTAAAAATAAAAGTTCTTTGCAAGGAACATTCGGTCTTGATGGTGAAAGTTTTATTTTTGTATATTTTTTCTATTGAGATGGGATTGAGTATTGGACTTTTAAAATTAGATACGTAAACATGGTTTACTGTTACGGGAGGGCACGTGGAAACGCATCTGAAGTCGCATCGGTAAGTACCTAGCTCTAAACTTAAAGGACATTCCTTTTTAATGTAGGAAGTGAATAATCTGGTAATTTTGTGTAGAAAATACTCCCGCCGTCGCGGTAGGTAGTGGCGGAAAGCGCTCCAATACACTCACACACACACATAGGAAACAGCAAACTAATTTAAAACGAACTTTAACTTTAGTTAGTCACAGAAAAATACCTATTTACACTACCTTCTTTACGTATCCTTCAGTAGACTATCCAACATGATAAGCGAGCGATCCGCGTAGCTCGATGGGTGCCCGTGCCACAATGTAAACGTATTGCATTATTGCGAGCCATAGTACAGTTGATGTTGCACGGAAAATATTCGCTAAAAATTCCACTTTCGTTTGTAATTTATTTTTTGGTGGATAATGCGTTTATGTAAGTCATAATAGATCACCTAAATAAATATGGCGAGTATTGAAATCAACACCCTGTATAGGGCCCCTGAAAATATGAATGCAAAAGAAAATCTCTAACATAGAAATTTTTTTACTCGAAGTGCTCGGCGTTTACTACTTCAAATTATTCGTTCTTCTGAAAGCACATTCGCCGATACTTAGAAGTCGACACAATTTACTCTTCGGTCTTACGAGGTTAAAGCATACTGATTCTAATTAACTAATAATTTTCAATATTTACATATTGAAAATTATTAGTTTTCACGGCCATAAAGTGGTTTTTCACACAAGTTGTTTAGTCCACAACCCGATTATAAAATGAATAACAATCGAAACAGCCAATTCAAAGATTTTCTCCATTTCCCACGACCAGATGTCTCCGGAGTGGGACACCTTGCCGCTTCTTCCGCTGAGGTGCATCCTGGAGCACCTCAGCCTGGAGGATGCCATGGCGGCGATGTCCACCTGCCGGCAGTGGCGCAGCGCGATATTACTGTACGAGGGACGCAAGTGAGTTTGTGACCTATACAGGGTGTTAGCTAAATGGGTATATGAGCCGACACTAGCCCATGTTAACATGGGCATATAAATGGTATGGTGAAGTCAGAAAATTGATATCTTCATTTTAATTTTTTAAATTTTCATACAAAATAAATTTTATAAATTCCGATTTGTTCGTTCGTCCGTTTGGCTCATATTCCCATTTACCTAGCACCCTGTGTAAATAAAGTTTGTTAAAACCAAAAGACTGCTGTGGGAATTTCAGAGGGTTCCTTTACTGTCATAATTGTTCTGAAATCATATCAAGCTAAGAACTGTAACATATCAACAATAAGTGTGAATTAGCAACAAAATATTTACTACTGTTGACTGTACTAAGTAAACATTATCTTATTAGAAGCACAGAATCATATTTCTTATTAGACTATTAGATCAAACTGGAAAAATTAAATATATGAAATTGATTTAGGTACACTTTGTTCTATGTTATCAATTGAAAAGTATTGAAAAGTAGACCAAAATCTACTGCATTTTCAACTTCATTAAGACCATGGATATGTGAAGAATAAAATAGCTTACTAATTTAAAATAGATTTACCAAATTTCTTTAATGGAGAAAAAAGCTTGCAAACAATCTACTAATTTTTAAACTTGCCTTTATCTCTAGGCTTAAAATACATTCTCAATTTACAGAGAGAAATTAGTACTAAGAGCAAAACAACTAGAGAAGAGCATGCATCTAGCACGAGTGTTCAGGAAACACACACGCATACTACACATGTACTTGGACTGCAGCGCAGAAGATACGGATGAGTTCATGAGCTACGTGCTGCCACAGTAAGTAATACTTATATTTGCAACTTACTTTTGGGGGATGATTTCCTCCCTTAGGAGGGGAATTTTAAAAATCCTTTCCGAATTAATTTCTATGAGTTGTCTGTTCATTGAATCTAACTTGAACTAACCAGTTTCAAAAACTCAATACTACAAATAAAAACTATACCTAGTTTCTTAGTTTTCATAAAACGTGTTATTAAGACTTTTATTAATTAGAAAGCCCTGAAACAGGTAAGCTGAGTTGAGTTTATAAACCTCAACAACAGAAACAGTCAGTATAAATCGTTACATTTTCAAAGCATCGTTCTAGCGAACATAATGCAGTCTCTGACATTGAAATAATGTTGATAAATAATGGATTAGAACCGCGTTGAATCAATACCCGTTGCCATAGCGTCATTGTGATGTAACTCGTCTAACAATGTAGTAGATCATTGTTTCTTAAACTTTATGGGGGACTACGATCCACGTACTTCTGTTGAGACCGTAAATTATCTTGCCTTTGATATTGCGTGGCATAAAATTCAGGCAATTGAAATCTTTTTCCGATAAAAAAGTTTGCAATCTAAGCACGTTTATTGTCTTTTTACGTGCCTAAATTATACGTGATAGATTTAAGATTATCGCGTATAGAAAATTACCTTTCATCTAAAATGCTTTCTGTGATTCTGATATCTATTAATGTGCGTGCTTATATGATTGATTTAGAATTCTAGACAAATCTGTCTTTCTTCTCAGATTTATTTTGTTATTAATTTAAAATTAAGACAAGTTTTTTATTGATTATTTATAAGGCTCCCGACTTTAATATGCACTACAAATCTGTTTTAAGACCTTGGTGGAGGCAGGAAGTCAACTACACTTCCAACCCTACCATATACACTTTCAATGCGAAAGTGAAAGTGCGCCTACGCGATTTGAAGTCAATACTTAGTAATTTCCTCGAGAATTGATTTATTTCTACTGTTATAAAATAAATACAGTGATTTATAGCGCCAATTATAATGTTTCAGCCTCGATTTACGCAGCTTGCGCTTGTCGCGTCAAAAGAAGCGGGCTTGCGGGTATTTGAAACATCTATTAGATATTTAAGATCCAATAGCTTCTGCCTGCGACTTCGTAGGCGTGAAAATAGTTGGAATAATATTTCCCGTTTTTTGCAACATTTTTCTTTACTTCTCCACCTCTATTGGCTGTAGGGTGATGTTATAGCCTAAAGCCTTCCTCGATAAATGGGCTGTCGAACACAAAAAGGACAAGTAGTTCCTGAGAACAGCGCGTCCAAGCAAACAAACAAACTCTTCAGTTTTTTAATACTAGTTTAGAAAGCTTCTGCCCGTGGGTTTATCTTTCTTTACCTTTCTGTAACTTGAAGTGATGACTGAAAATAATCGAACGCGGGGATCGAACCAGCGTTCCTTGGTTCATGAGTCGGTAGTCGCTTTGAATGTACCTACAATTTGTTTTCTGGGACCCCTAAAGATTGAACCCAATGGGGGTCTTAATTTAATTGGGCATTGATGCCGATTGTATCGATTGCAAAACACATTACCTACGTGATTCATTGGCCACGCTGTATTATGTGATTATGACATTGTTTTCATTTTCATTCTGATACACTATTTTATCAACTACGTGGGTGGTTTATTACGTAGTTTGACAACGTAAGGCTGTGTTTTATCTGGAATCGAGATAAGGTGCGCAGTTGGCTAATAATAGAACTTTTGAATGGGCGCTGACTGACGTTAAACGTGACGTTAGAGGTGCTTGCAGTATTTGTAACTATAGGTCTACTAGCGCTCAACTCAGTCAATGGCTGAGATATGGCAGCGGCACTGACACATTATGACGTTACAGAGCATACACATGGAGGAGATCTGAAGTCTCGCTGATGTTTGACTTCCCAAAAACACACTCCGGTGCCGCTCTGTGCCTCAGGCACTAAGTCCTATACTGGCGACTGACTGAACCTTTTTCAAGAAAGAGGGAAAGAAAAATAGTTCAAACATAATAGTTTCAATACCAAAATGGCCCTACTCAGAGTGTATCATGTTCTACAGAATATGACGCTGGTATTCTGTAGGAACCATCTTGAAAAGAGCGTCACCAGACGATTGAAGATTAAATTGTTCTTCATTTCGACCTTATGACAAATGACTTAAGTTAAAATAATAATGTTTACTGTATTCCTTAATAATATAAACGGTTTGCTTATGATGATTGACTGAAACAACCGTCTCGGCTTCGGAGAACGCGTTTTATTGAAATCAATTGCTATTTGTCACCGCTATTCTGTGTATACCTACACAATAAATAATGCATTAAGACCGTCTCGTCTAGCTAAATAGGTGAGTAGTTACTAAGATTTTCAATCCTAGGTGGGCATAAATACGTAAAGAAATAAAACAAATGATCAAATATGTTTATTTATCAATAAAAATGATGTGCTAGCAACTGTATCTATGTAATTGCACAATCAAATTTTAATATTGTTCACTATTCGCTGATGTCGTAGATATACTGAGTATTTTTTACTTATTCATAGCAAAATCTGTCGAGTGAGTGGTTTGTAATAACTCGTTTACATGATTACTAAAAAAATTCCTTTGCATACAACAATTTGAAGCCAACTTTCATTTCAAGATAATTTAGTATGGTAATTGTAATTTCATACCAATTGCATAATATGATGCGCAGAGAAAGTACGTGGTTTTTACGTGATAATATGATGGTAATTTATTTAAAAATATAACACTTATAAGTATAAAGGCACTGGGTCTCTATCAGAAGGAACTCTAGGGGTGGAATCTCCATAGGCGTGGGTTAACGGGCAAGGAGATAATATCTTGGATGGTTGACAATCACTTTTCCTTCAATTTAACGTTCCACCAAACTCAACACGCTTTCAAAGATATAGTTCCAAAATACTGGACTGTCCTGTCGATGACATTGACAGTGGGGCGCCACCGTCAATACCGGATCGCTGGTTCAGATTTTTGCCATGTTGGAAACCATATAGTTGAACGATGGTAGCGCCCCCCTGTCATTGAGTTTGGCGGGACAGTTCAGCGTGGGTCATCTATAACCTCGCAGCCGCCTGCTCACACTTGACATGACACAACTGATTGACAGTTATCTTTTTCTGCGCATCAGTCGGGTGTTACGTTTAGGAATCACAAACCTTCGACTCTACAGATTTATACAGATAACATAATATTAAGATTGGTACTATTAATCATCAATAATAATTTGCAGCATCTGTGTCCGGCGCCGACAAGTACGAAATATTTTTAGTAAATTAAAGCACAATTACACAACTAATTTGAGTCAAAACTTACAATGTTAAGACATTGCATTTTTCTGAAATAAGTGATGGCCAAATCTTCCATATGCCTCTGGTAAATTAGAGAGGGTCGTGCTCCAGCACTGGAGACTAAATGACCTGATACTAGGTGGACCGACGATCTGGTAAAGGTCGCGGGAAGAGCCTGGATGCGGGCAGCGCAGGACCGTGCATTGTGGAAAACCTTGGAGGAGGCCTTTGTCCAGCAGTGGACGTCATTTGGCTGAAACGAACGAACAAACGACCTGATAATAATTTTGATTGCCAATGATATCCATTCAACAATAACTCTTCCTCCCTGGAGAGAAATAATGTCTTCCACTCTAGTTTATTTGACTTGTGTTACAATTATTTATTTAATTTTTCTTTTCTTTACAGATTCTTTGACTCAGCGAAACTTCGCGAAATAATATTCATAGGACCAAGTTATATACAACAGACACATTTAATGCCAGTTATTAAGATAAAGCGGTAAGTAGTTTCAAGTGTTCAACCCATAGAACTCCGGCTAAGTCTGTCTCCTTTCACTCATACAAACATACATTGTAATATTGTAAACATAGTTCGTGAAAGACAAATCAAACTATTTTTTATTAAAAACACACTAACATCCTCTCATCCCAAATGCATCGCAAATTATGTCACTCAGTTATCAGACATCTGCCCTCCCCACAAATCTATATTCTTCAAAGATTCCGGAATTTTGCAATCTCTTCATAAAGTGAAGTAGTTAATACAAAAAACGAATCGAAGAGATTTCGTAATTTATTAAGAATGTTTTTCTACTAGGCTTATCTTAAGGCGATTGTAACAGCTAAGATAAAGCAGCTTCTTTAGCAAACTGTATTACTTATGAATGTAATAATGAAGTTCTTTTACTAAGAAAACTGTTTATTTTCAGCATAATGACAGAGAGTTTGATCTACAAACACTTGCATTGCCTGGAGAGGTTCGGGATGCTCGGCTGCGAAATGGGCATTGCGAAGGTCGACAGCGAAAAGATCACAGTAAGTTTTATTAAAAACAGTAATTTTATTTAAAGGATCGTTTATCATTCTGGCTATGTGATCTGGCAGAATAGGATAGGACCACCCCTATTAAAGGATAGATTAAAATTATAAACAACCACCAGTGTGGAGTAGGGAGTTAAACTCACCATTTTCCTATGGTAAATTAGAGAGGGTCATTTATTGTGAACTGGATTAGAACGTCCCACTTCAATTTACCAAATACAAATGGAGGAATGGCCTACACTCGCCACGTTTGAAAACTCCCTTAGTCGCTTACGACATCCACACTCCACAGTAAGCGTAGTTGTGGACTGTGGTCCTATTCTATTCTGTTGAAACCTAGCTTTAATATTTTTAACATCAATGAGGGTTTTCGCGTATGAAAGATCCGTTAGATGGCGGGACGTGGCTGTGGGGTCTGACTGCTGCGTGATTGGTGGATTTTGACATATCTGTCAATGTCATGTTAAAAATAACCAATCATGCAGCATTGGTGCGATGTGGAAGTCATTGGGGGAGGCCTATGTTCAGCAGTGGACGTCCTGTGGCTGAAATGATGATGATGATGCAGCATTGGACCTCGCGTCTACGTATTGCCATCTGGGGGATTTGTCATACGCGAAAACCCTCATTGCTTAAAATCTTAGTCTCTCTCTCTCTCCTAGCACAAGCACCTGGAGTACTACTCCCGGCCGCTGTCCTTCAGCCACGAGGCGGCGCCCTCAGACACGGTGCTGTCGCGCTGCAACACCGGCTTGATGGTGTTCTCGGCGCTGCAGGTGAGTTGTGGATTAGGGCATGCAAACCGGTTAACCGGATAACCGAAAAACCGGATAACCGACACAATTTGGAACTCGGTTTTTGTCAGTTATAAAACCGGGTTTTTCGGTTATTTCGGTTTTTCTTCTACGATTTTAGATAATTTAATAACTCAANTAAATACCGGTGTGATTTAAATGAATTTGGTATCAATTTAAAGTTAAAAGTTTAATCTTTAACATGGTGCTAAGGATGATAGATGATACCCTTTCCCACCCTTTGAGTCTCAGTAAAGTTGTGGTGCTTTACTGAGACCTCCTATGGACAACTTGAGAGAACCAGAAGAATCACGATGCACTGTTTTGCTTCACTTGTCCACACCCATGGACGTTCATGAACACTCAATGGTTAATAATCCACCATTATTACACATTAATAGTCGCCCACACACGAATTTGAGGAAATAAAACAAAATCTTTTCAAACTAGAATATAAAAGAAATAAAATGATTTTTATTATAATTTGCAGCATTTTTATTTACTTACAAACAGTCGCCCCAAAAAACCCGAAAAACCCGAAAAAACCGGTTTAGTTCGGTTTTTAAAAATAAACCGGCCAAGTGCGAGTCGGGCTCGCGCACAAAGGGTTCCGTAGCAGCAACAGTTAAATCAACCTATCTCAAAAACTATAAGAGATACTTTGATCAAACCAAAAATCGTTGAAAGAGTTAATTAGCATGCATCACCTCTATTTTTTTGAGAATTTTATACCACGTAGTTATAAAAATAGAGGGGGGGGGACATACTTTTTACGACTTTGAGAGCTGATATCTCAAAAACCGTTCACTTTAAGAAAAATGTTTTTTAGAAAACTTTATATCATTTTAAAAGACCTTTCCATTGATACCCCACACGGGTATGTACATCGAAAAAAAACCCCTTTCGCTCCCTCTTCCCCTTTCGCTCCCTCTCCCCTTTTCGCTCCCTCTCCCCCATTCGCTCCCTCTCCCCCTTTCGCTCCCTCTCCCTCATACGCTCCCTTTCCCCCTTCTCTTTCTATTTTACCTCTGTTTGTTTCCCCTCTCTCTCTCTCTCCTAGCACGAGCACCTGGAGCACTACTCCCGGCCGCTGTCCTTCAGCCACGAGGCAACACCGGCTTGATGGTGTTCTCGGCGCTGCAGGTGAGTGGATAGAGTCTCTCTCTCTCTCCTAGCACGAGCACCTGGAGTACTACTCCCGGCCGCTGTCCTTCAGCCACGAGGCAACACCGGCTTGATGGTGTTCTCGGCGCTGCAGGTGAGTGGATAGAGTCTCTCTCTCTCTCTCTCTCCTAGCACGAGCACCTGGAGTACTACTCCCGGCCGTTGTCCTTCAGCCACGAGGCGGCGCCCTCCGACACGATTTTTTCGAAAATCTTTGAATGCAGTCCTCTTTCTGTTAGTTAAAAATAAAGGAATGTTTTCTTTCAGTAAAATTTTCTATCTACAGTATTATGAGTACTTTCCCTCCAGGTGGCATTACAAAATTCCACCAAGTAGTAGTGTCAAACACTGGTTGCGAACGAGCAATAACATGTGGGACTGTGAGAACGCTTACGTATATCTCTTAGTACACACTTACAGGCCTTACAGTAAGTTGATCCTGCATGTTTCAACGTGGCAAGTGACTTCACGAGATTTCAAAAACTGTATTTATTTCATGGAAGATGTACTTACCTATTTAGCTTACTCCCCATATGCCAATTTTAATTCCATAATGACTATAAAGTTTCTAATTTATTTATATTTATCTTCCACAGAGCGTGATAGTAGACTACGAGCACATAAACACAGAAGCCTTAGAGACACTATGTGCTTTATCCACGTTCTCTTCGCTGACACTGAACGTGGGATATCGGCGGCAGCTGCCTTATGGGCGATTGGACTGGCCGCGCGTGCACGAAGCACGCCGCGCGCGTTTGCGAGTGCACGTTAACATTGTAAGTGCTTACTCTAATGCAGTGTTTTTCAACCTTTTTCATGACACGACCCCCCTAGTATGAAAAAATATTTGGCGACCCCCCGACCGCTCGCTTTTTTCTTCATGCATTTTATAATGTTACAATGATGTTGTAAGAACCGATTATTTCAATCCATAAGTACAACATTTACTTATGCATTTGCATAATTTTCGGAAAAATCATTATAACTTTTCTGTTTTTTTACTGAGGTAGTTTTTACGACCTCTCGCGACCCCCCTATAGAAGCTTGGCGACCCCCCAGGGGGTCGCGACCCACAGGTTGAAAAACACTGCTCTAATGAATGTCAGACATCAATAGCAAACATAGGCAAGCTTCAGCGAGACGAATAATTGTGAGACCGCTATGCTGTTTGGTGTCAGACATTTTTTGTTAATTTTGGATTGGATGTCAGACATCACTTTGACTTGTATCGTGTGCGTTGCTTGTATTTACAGACATAATTTTGAGTTTATGTTAATGAATGTTATTTTGTTCCAGGTTTCTCTGCCCCATACAAAGTTTGATGAGGTTATCGAGAATGTTCTTGTGGAGGGCATGACGCTTGTGTCATTGAAGGTTTTGTTCTGCAAGGCGGTAAGTATTCTTTAAAACCATACTGAGAATGTTAATATGATGTGTAATAAAACTTGCCATTTGTTAATTCGATGGCCTATTTACATTCGATTCGATAACTGAGACACTGTCTGTAGCGGGGGGAGGGGTGACATATGGTGTGACAAGCACATCTCAATGAGGGTTTTCGCGTATGAAAAATCCGCCAGATGGCAATACGTAGACGCGAGGTCCAAATGCTGCATGATTGGTTATTTTTGACATGACAATGACCAATCACGCAGCAGTCAGACCCCACATCCACGTCTCGCCATATAGCGGATCTTTCATACGCGAAAACCCTCATTCAAGTCCTCTCAAAAAACACCTTCCCGTGCCACTCCCATAGTTCAGGCACTGACTCCGTTATAGTCTAGATATGTAGTAAAATGATAGTCTCTTGTCCTAAATTGACTGGCAATACAATTGTTCGTTCGTTTCAACTGAATGACGTCCACTGCTGGACAAAGGCAAAGAGATTTCCACAAAGATCGGTCCTGCGCCGCCCACATTCAGGTACCTTCCGTGAAGGTGAAGGACCAGATCGTCGGTCCACCTAGTGGGAGGCCTGCCCATACTACGTCTTCCGGCTCGTGGTCGGCACTCGAGAACTATTCTGCCCCAGCGGCCATCAGCTCTGCGAGCTTTTGACTTACCTGTAGAGTTTATGATTTCACTTCATCTTCATCGTCATTATCATTTTAGCCATAGGACATCCACTGCTGAACATAGGCCTCCCCCAATGCTTTCCATGTTGATCGATTGGTAGCGGCCTGCGTCCGTTCAGCCACAGTATATATATGAGCTAAAGCAGTACGGAAACTAGGCCCTTTCGTCAAGATTAAATACCTACACTTCAATTGAGTGTTAGGGTTGTCGCGCGGAGTCGTCCGCGCGCGTCCCTTTATATCTGACGTTTTTAGAGTGACAATGATATCAGCTCATTGGCTATAACGATACCGTTTTTTAAAGTTTTAGATTTTTCACCATTACCAGTACTTAGTTTACAAAAAAAATGTGTAAGGTAATAAAAAAAACGTTCAACAATTCAACATAATACGATGTCTTTATATTTTGTTAGTTAGGTATAAGAAGTTACATATAAACTAGCAAATCAAAATCAAATCAAATTACTTATAAAAATGGAGCAGATAAATTGTTAAGAAGCTTAATTACGTAATCAATTAAGCATTTTATTTAAAAAGTAATATTAAACTATTTTCACCTTTATTTATTATAAAGTTTAAAAACGCAATACACTCGTGGTATGTTTTTAAAACTACAGCGGACAGCGCATGCAATAAAATTATTATTAAATTAAAAACACAACGCGCGCGACACCCGCGACGGATGGACTGTGAGGTTCGCTTAGAGCTCGTGTAAAGCGTGCGTCTGCGTGCACAAATGAGTGTGATTTCGAGCGTTTGTATGAAGCTTCCGTACTGTTTGATTTATCTACTGTGGTTCAGCGCTTCCCTGCTACCTTTACGCTGCGTTTTCTGGTACGCGGCCTCCATTCCAGAACCTTGCTGCCCCATCGGCCGTCAGTTTTGCGTACTATGTGCCCTGCCCATTGCCACTTCAGCTTGCTAATCCGTCGGGCTATGTCAGCGACTTTAGTTTAAACGAATTTCCCCATTTCTGAGGTGGAATTGTGTAAAACAATCGTAATCATTTGACAGTTCATAACGTACGATTATTCTGTCAAACGCTTTGTTTATCTGACTTTATCGTACGTTATGAACTGTCAAAAGATTACGATTGCTTTACACGATTCCACCTCTGATTCGATCTCGCAAAGAAAGTAATGATTTCACTTAAAAACAATTAATTACTTCCAGATGTACCCAGCCCTACTCGACCACTTGGTAGCGGTTCACAAGGACACGCTGGAGGAGCTGGTGTGGGCCGACTGCCCGTACAACTCCAGCGACGTCTACCACCGCTACCAGCGTAGCCTGGGGCCCGTGCAGGTAAGAAAGAAAAAATATGTTTATTCAGTATCATCGATAATACGCTAGGCCCAGTTTTTTTGGTTCATAATTAAAATAACCAATTGTTAAATGCTACTAATGTTGGAGTTCGGAGCGTAAGAAGGAAAAGACCACGAAGATTACCACGGATTTATTTTAGAACATACAGCACACAGAGACTACATGAGATCGAGTGATTGATCCAGAAGTCTGGAAGCCTTACATTGACAGTGGAGTGCCAAATTCAAATATTCAAATATGCTTGCGTTTAACCAAAAAGTTTCTAACTTTCCAACAATTCTAATGGTTAAATATTAACAAAATGTAAACTTATAGTTATAACATGTGCTAAAAGTCAAGCTAACCATTCTTCTTCTTCTTGTCCTCTATGGCTATTGTGTTTCCACGTTTGCCAATGTCACGAAAGCATAGCCATTACACGGTATATGAAATTATAAACCTTGGGGTTGAGTGCTACTAGGTATAGTCTAGCGTGCAAATCTAACCATTGTACGAAAATCATTTTTTTTTCTGATATTTAACCACTTGTCATTTGACATGTTATCTGTTAAATTTGGCTATTGGTTATTTTAACTACGAATCAAAAAACTGGACCTTAGGCTAAGTTGCACTACACCTTACTTTAACTTTGACATGTACGTCAAAAATCTGTCAAACTCCATACAAAAAAGCATCGTTTATTTGTTATTGTTACGGATGAATAAGGTGGTGAAACTCAGCCTCAATCTACAATAATAGTTAAAAATCAATTAACGTAAAAACCTGTCGAGTTAACTGCGCACCAGGCAGCCGTGACATCACATCGAGTCTGGTACAGACGGGGCGAACGCGGGGAGGCGTGCGAGGGAGTCGCATTCCAGCGAGGTGCGCAGTTACGGGACTATTCCCACCTCTCGTTCCCACCACTGCAACTCCTGTGTAGCCAGGATCTACAGCTTGACCGCCACAAAAACCCAACCAATGAAGGTCAAGTTTGTCCCGGGGGAAAGTTAAACTGTCATTGGACCCGCAACGAAATTAATCAGAAGAACATAGGAGGAGTTCGAAATTAAGGTTCGACTTCCCTCCATTGCAAAGCGGATGACAGGTGACAAACAAAGGTTTAAAAACCTTTAAGAAAAAGATTATGCACCACGGACAATAAATTAAATTAAGGGGGCCTATCTTATGAGCAATTAGCAACTACCTGCCAATAATATTTTTCACAAAATCGCTTAAAAGCACGGAAATTTTTCCTTGTCGCGACAAGATCGGTGTAATAAATTGCGGAAACAGATGTATGTTGTATTGAATTAAGCATTATATCACGTTCATGTTTCCAAAGAAGAGAAAGAGGTGCGCAGTTAGCTTGATCGGGTTGTAATAAGAACAGGGTTAATAATAATTTAAAAAATGAGTTTTTTTTTTCGTTTTTAGTTCCCCGTGGCCAACGTGAATCCCTTCATCATACTGACGTGGCAGTGCACAAATATAAGGCGATTGGTGATACACGGTAAGTTTAGTTGTCTATGGATAGAAGAGTGTGAGAGAGGAGGTTATATGGTCAGATAGTTGACGAATGGTATCCACGATGGTATCAAACGTAACGACGAAAGATTTCTCTTGGGGTAACATAGGTAAATAAAAAAATCATGTAAGCTGCCTTTTCTTCACCGGGTCAAATCTTGCAAGATGAATTGACAATGATGTTATGGAGCCGAACTGATGATAGGATGGCCATAAGAAAACTATTACTAAATGATGAAACCCTGTCAAGTTCGGGCTCGTTTGATTTGTTTTGACAAGTACTTTGATTTTGTATAATGTCCAGGGTCTGATCTGATGATGGAGCCGGAAGGTGGCCATAATAAAAGCTTGTTTTTTAAAGTTTTTTTTGTTGTCAAATAAAGTTTTTTCTTCCTTTCTAATAGTATTTATTTTTAATTTGTCTTACAGGCTACTGGATGTGGCAGTACGACTTGCTAGGCTTCGTGCGTTTGCGCAGCACTTTAACCTCTATAGAGGTTTCGGCCATCTACGAGAACCAGGAGACTTATGGGGACACCATCCCGCGAGTACTGATATCGGATGAGCCTTTACCGCTGCACCCGACGTTTGTACGGGTAAGTTACGTAATATGAACCATATCACTTTGCATTAAGGTCCAAAAAGGAGAACCAGGAGGTCTACGGAGACACTATCCTGCGTGTGATGATATCTGATGAGCCTTTACCGCTGCACCCGACGTTTGTACGGGTAAGTTACCTAATATCAGAGTAAATACAAATGAGTAGGTCATCTTCATAGAAACGCACCGAGCGCGGTTTGTATGTGAGCAATACCCCGCTAATCCACGCTGCTGGACGTCTTATAGCTGAAGTCCTGTGGTTTCGGCAGAGTAGAATAGAATTACACGCATTCTTCCCGTGGATGTCAGTGAATGTATTGTACATATTTGTACTCTGATATGTGCATTTATGAAGTCTCACATAAAAATAATGAAATAAACGCAAACCATACTATTACGAAACTAAACGCAACCATTTTTTCGTTAGGAAATGAACGAGGAAGGAAAGTACACATTTGTGCCAAAGACCTGGCATCAATTGCATCCGGGGCTGCGTGCGCGGTCCACGCCTCAAGATCGCGCCGCCTACACCGTCTGCGAGACGCTCGGCGTCACGTAAGTGCCTCGCCGTAGTACGGCCGTAGCGGCGACCGTAGCGGTGACCGTAGCAGTAGGACTACTCCGTAACGCTTGCAACCAGCTGTATTCGTCTCTCTCTCTCTCTCTCATTCCTAGACGCTGGCGACAGCAATAGACATCGCGTCACAGAGTAGGCCCGCTATAGCCGTATGTAGCGGTCGCTGTAACGGTATTCGTAGCGTAGTGATGTAACTTGAAATTTTTAACATGTGTTTGACACACTACTAGAATATTTTATTTTGTTCTTTACTTTTCTTGACTTTATGACTTCAAAATATACAGAAGAAGAAAGCAGCTGTAGCAGCTAATTTTAAATGACACTCGCTGTAGTATTTTGATCTATTTCTAATGATTGTCTATAAAAATTATATCTAACGTGTGTGTGATCTCTCGATTAAAAACTTACTGTACTTATGAGTGTTAATAGTGTCATAGAGTAACTTTACATTTGATATTTCTATAATTCTATTACTACAAACGGTTCCTTTTTCTTGACTGTGAGTGTGCCTAAAAACTACCTACTTAAAACCAGCATAAGGCTGTCTACCTTTAGAAAATTGTTAAGAATTTCGAGTTACAACACTACTCAGGCAATATCGCATAAAGGACGATGCCAATTCTGTACTCACCTTTTTAATAGTTATTTTTTAACGGATCAGAAAAAATCACTGTGGCGATACATTCCAAATTCTGCCTGCCAAAATTATAATTTTGCTATTTTTCAAATACTTGTACTATATTGGTCTATTACTTTTTGAAGAAAAACAGAACCAATTCGTAAAATGTCATTTTTCATTAAATTGCTCATTCATTAGTATTTAATTGTTCTCTAAATATCTCAGTATTAAAGTGGCTTCCAGACTTAATCGAGGCATCGTCCTTTATAACAATTCGCGCCAAATAACGTTAATAACTATAACAATATCTAAATGAACGTGAAAAATATCAAAAATATAATATATTTATAATATTTCACGATATTAATGTTATTTAAATGCATCAGTTTATTTTAATGTGTCTGCTATATTAAAAAACAAAGTAATACGCAAGCTTTAATATTTGCTTGAAAATAATATTGAATATACACATGCCAAGTATGATATACCAAAATTATAATAATATGCACTGTATAAAAAATAGTAGCAGACTCATTAAAGATAAATGATAAATATAATAAACTACTTAACTACGAAGTACTAAAAGAGTACTTCGGACAACAATATCTCAAAAAAATGTGATGATTTGACATCGATGAATAAGTATTATTGAAGAATATCTGAAACACAGCAACTGACTGTAATGTGTTTCTTGACTTGACGTTTTGAAATATTTATATATCGTTATTGAAGCGTCTATATGGAAAATAGCATAGACCGCTAACTTGCTATATTTACACTTAGCAAATGAAATTCACTCTATATTATTCGTTCATTCCTACGAGTGAAATTTCGCGATACACAAACCCGCTCTACTACTGAATAACAGTATGATATAAATTAACAATATAATCGTTATACACTTTTAAAAATAATACAGGGTGTAAAAACATAGGACTGTTACAAATTCAAGCTGAAGTTCTGTGATAAAAACGAGTTCGGGAACGTGAAGTGTGTTTCTACATTCGGTATACATATACAAGCTAGAATTTTTCGATATAAATCTTCACTGAAACCAAAAGCATTGAAGATTCGTGCTCAGTAGTAGAGCGTACGTTTGACCGACGTATTTACTAGTTAGCCAGATGTATGCATGCGTTTGGTATTTAGTCTTAAATATTATGTATAATGTGAGTATATTCGTCTCTCTTATTAATATTATGAATATTATACTACTAGTAAGCCATGTGTATTTCAAAACTACTTTATCAATATTCTTGCTGGATTTCGATACATTGAACACATAGTACGATGGTACGATCACTGACAAAAATACACAATAGCTAAAATTGTTATAGTAGTAAAATTATTATGCCTGTGAGAACTGAAACAGGAAAAAAATGTTATTCCGCGTTTTTCACGTACCTAATTGATTACAATCAATAAATCTTAGCAATTTCATATCATTCTAAAATTCGGCCGGTATACATAACATTTTCATCGTATAAAATTGTTCTTTCTGTAGTTAAAATGTTACTTTTCTTAATATAATTTTAGTAATATAAAGTTACTCCTATATTTTCTTATATTTTATGGAAACGGTAGTTTAATGTAATTATAGTTATCTCAGTTGTGTTAATTAAATATATTAGTATTAATATTTATACAGAAAGGTGTTTGCACCAATATCATTTGTTTAAATTACGCTTTTATATATCTAGTAAAATTCAAAGTTTAACACAAGACACCAAAATATAAAACAAAGTCGAATATTTAATGTGAGCATTAGTTATTGTTTGTTGTAAATTGTTCGGTATTGGGTTTGATTATTTGTAGATTTAAGATTTATCGATTGAAAAATATACAGGGTGTTGATTTCAATACTCGCCATATTTATTTAGGTGATATATTATGACTTACATAAACGCATTATCCACCAAAAAATAAATTACAAACGAAAGTGGAATTTTTAGCGAATATTTTCCGTGCAACATCAACTGTACTATGGCTCGCAATAATGCAATATACGTTTACTGTGGCACGGGCACCCATCGAGCTACGCGGATCGCTCGCTTATCATGTTGGATAGTCTACTGAAGGATACGTAAAGTTGGTAGTGTAAATAGGTATTTTTCTTTGACTAACTAAAGTTAAAGTTCGTGTTAAATTAGTTTGCTGGTTCCTATGTGTGTGTGAGTGTATTGGAGCGCTTTCCGCCACTACCTACCGCGACGGCGGGAGTATTTTCTACACAAAATTACCAGATTATTCACTTCCTACATTAAAAAGGAATGTCCTTTAAGTTTAGAGTTAGGTACTTACCGATGCGACTTCAGATGCGTTTCCACGTGCCCTCCCGTAACAGTAAACCATGTTTACGTATCTACTCACGAGCACTGTACGTATGGTTAGGCATATTCCTAACACTCACTCACTATTACCACACTCACTATCACACGTTCACACACTAACTACTCAAAACCGCACGAGAAAACAATCAAAAATCGCAAATTTGCACATTCGATGACCGAAGATCTTTGTTAACTAAAGATCCGTCCTATCATAATTAATGCTCTTATAGCAAGCTTCCAAAATACTCAAATGCAAATGATTTGTAGTAGCTCAATCGTTATTATTAAAACGATAAGAATATCAATACATTTTGATAGTTATTTCGTGTAAGTAATGAAATTAAGTTCATTTAAAATAATCACGAACATGATGATGAATTATTTTATGTAAGTTATGAAGAATGGAAGTTTAACCTGAACCTAACTAACAGCCTAACAGTCGTTCAGGGAATTTAAATTAAACGCCGATAGAAATTAAATTACGTTATTATTTTAAGGTTTTTTTATTAAAGACCTACTTAATTAATTAGTTTTTAGAACAAAAAATAAACTCGTAACGTGATAAGGTGTAAGTAACTAATTTACTCATTACATTTTTAGGGTAGATTTGGATTAAGCTCCGTCAAGTAGTCGTCGTTGAACTCACAGCTGATTGTGGCTGATAGTTGACTGACTCATGGGCGAGCGCGGGTAGTGGGGCGCGGGACGGGGGGCGCAGCGCTTGCCCGGGTCACCGGGTGAGCGCCGCGCGCCGTTTGCGTTGGGGGACTATTCTGCACTGTAGTGGTCGATTATGGAAATCGCAGATATTTAAAATATAATTAAAAAAAAAATTTAAGTCAGTTTTTTTGCTGATTCGTGATCAGAATAAGCTACTTAATCAACTCCCTAAATATGGCGGGTATTGAAATCAACACCCTGTATAAGAATATTATATTTCTTCTATAAAGTATATGGGGCAACAAACGAATGTTAATGATGGTCAAACATAATATAATTATAGTAATGTAATGTTGACTTAAATCACTTCATATAAAAATAATATGATTCTAAAAAAATATGGCTTAATATGCTAAAACTTCATTAAAATATACATGAAGTGTACAATGGTATTATTAGCTAATTACAGCAGTCGTTTGTTACACCCTGTACATATTATTATCCGGATCAACACTAAATAATGGCCTAACTGTGTTCTCCAGGATACACATTTTATTGCGTTAAATCCCGGTTCCCAATACAATTTTATTAATACTTTTAATACTATTTATGAACAAAAACAAACACTGAACGCTTTATACACTATTTACAGTCGAATTTATTGGTAACTATAAATACACAATTTCCACACAGTTCCTGCATAATAATATGTTGGTTTAAAAACAATCAAATATTATTAAAATAATATTAAAAAAAACCACTTAATTTAATACTTAATATTTTCCGCTTTATTATACGCACTTCGCGATTCAGGATATATTACGTTTAATGCGTGTAAATAGCTAAACTCTTTTCATTAATGTAAAAAAATAAAACAGACGTATAAAAGTAAATTAAAATGCGCCGTAAAATGATTGCACTAAATTAATATCTACACGATGTGTCTAATAAAATAATATACATAATCCGTATAATTAAAATATACGTAGTTAAAAACGAACATCTTCCCACCTAAAGTAACAGAGTGTACCTTTAGAACCGTTTAACGAGCAAGTGGTAGCAAGTTTAGTCATAGATCTGTAAAGTGTAGAAAAAAATATATGAGAAAAGCCGAATGATATGTTTACTGGCAACATCTCTCAAAATCGCGAATTTATCATGTAGTTGTAATAATGCAATGTCAAACATCAGCTGTGTACGTAAACATTCGAACTTATTCTTTTCGATGTTATCAAAATCTGTAACAATACCTTTTTTAAAATAAAATATGATTAATAAACCAATGTGACTGGAATATATATTCCGAATATTTCAATGTTGACTGTTACAAACGATTGTGTGGTTGTAATATAACTTTTCAAGAATTTGAGTACATAATACAGGGTGTCCTAAAAGTAGTCTCAATTGAAGTATAGGAGAGAGCACTTTCAAGGTTACCTAAATTACCCCTGCTTATGTTAGTTATTGTATGATCCCGTGCATATATTGGGTAATATCACAGGTAATATACAGGGTATGAATTGATGGCAATAGCTTTTGACGTAAAAAGTTAATATAACTTTTTTAAAATTAATGATCCCTCCTAGATTTTGCGGTAGTTCAGCATATAGCGGCTTTTTATTACTATTGCCTAGTGTATGATTTTATGGTTACCAATTTTAATACATAAAAGATCTGTATACCTTTCAAACAAATGATATATCAAGCAATAAGAGTAAAAGAAACTTGAGTAACTGAACATGACGAAGGGGTGATTCTGGTGATAATAAATAGATAATTCTTGAATCGCTATATAAACTTGTTATAATTTTTTGGGTTACAGCTTTTGATGTATCGAAAAACTAACATCTAGTCAAGAGACCCGTTGGAACTGTACATATAAAAAGAACATGCCACGGTCCAATAAATAAGCATTGCACAAAACGAACTAAGTATTACAAATACATAATTTATATCAACATTATAGCTTTAAGAGAACAATCTCGCGATACTGTATAAAATACAGTCTTGTTATCCAAGTGCCACTGATATTACAAATACGGTAGGTACGTGCAAATGTGAAAACGAGTATATTTTAATATGGGTATTCAATACGCCAAAATAATTGAAGAAATCGAACAACGTACGCGCTCCTTTCAATACCTAGTGGTTATAGAACAATTGATATTATAAAGGAGTGATTTTTCATTCTCTAGTGGAGTTAGATCTAGGTGAAATTTTGAAACGGTTCATTTGAAAAGTGTTTCTAATTATATTGGCACAAGATGCAAAATCTTTGCTTCTGTTGTTTGCGTGACGAAAAACTATTGGAACGACAATAATGAATTGAAACGAACGAGTTCAAGGGTGTAAGTAGGGTCAGTCATGGTAACTCATGAAATGTTTTTAAAATGGCTCAATATATCAAAAGCACTGCGCTTTAATGTACAGAGTGTAAGGATAATAAAATATGTACAGGTGGACGTCGTAAAATCTTATTGTTATGTGTACTTTGTACATTTGGGAGTAAAAAAAAGAATTGTAATAATGTAATTGTTTGCTTATTATTTTCTTTTTTTTTTATATCTTCGAATTTGAAGAGAGTTCAGAACTCGTTTGTCTCCTGTCCCATAAAAAAAACTTCACTATTTAAGTATTTTTGACTACTAATAGGTCCATCCTACGCTCTGTACAAAATACTTGTATATATTTAAGATTATAATTTATATACAATCTTTTTCTATCCTTCTTTACACCCGAGAACGAAAAAAATGTGCAGCGCACGACCTAAACAGTATGTCTTTGATTTTTATTGTAGCGTTAACTAAATTTTCGTTTGATCTACAGTACTAATAGTCCGTCCCCATCGAACTCAATTGCATTTGAAAAATATAGACTGAAACATCACTAAACATAACTGCTTTGAGCAGCGGAGCCCGCGCTGTGAACTAAATCATTTATAATATATCCTGTATATATTTAAATAGGCAACTTAGTTGAACAGTGATATACATAAGATCAGAATGTTATTATAGCTTGGGTTCACTTGCGCCACTTCCCATTAATTTAAAAGTAACATACCCCTGTTCTTTCTTTTACCTATTTTATTAAGATTTTTTTTAAGTTTATTTTTCACCAAATGGTTCCTACAATAAATAAACAGGGTTTTTGTTGTGCGAGTGTAATTTTGTCTAATGTAAGATAGACGCAAAATGATGTATAATCCACACCACATTTAAGAAAGTGGCGCAAGAGTTCTCTAGCACATTTATGCGCTTTAAATCTTGTCACTGACAGATCTTTAAGGTAAATGTTTAAAAAAAGTATGTAGTGACAACGACAATCCATATCAAAGTACAATAATTCCGATATTGGATTGTGACGTCATGTTACAGTAACTATATCGCGTGGGCTCTTATGAAGCGAATGCGGACTTTAAACTAAATAATCTGCCAATCATATTCCATTTTTAAGTTATGCCATTCGCAATAATATGTACATATCATTATTTTACCCAGCGTACTATCCCGATGGAGACCCCTTTACTATTATATTTATCAACATGTGCCAAGATATTTAATTTGCTTGTTGATTGTTCGTGTTAATCTCAGTCGGATTAGTATAATTAATTTGTTTTTCAATATAATTTATGTCAATAATTATAGAGTTAAGATGATAACGTATTACGAAGACATTATAATCCCAAAATAATAGTCACGCACAAATAATGTGATGTACAATATAGATGCAATCACTCAAACAATGCCTTTGAATATACAAAATGAAAAATAATTATTAAAACGTATTAATTGAATGTAGTCCCAAAATATTTGAACTTTAAAATACAAAGTATATCTAGGGTTAATATGCATAGGCCATTAATATCAAGGCCGACACAAAAAAAAATGCTTCAAATAGAATGTAATATTAAGTAATATTTAGTAATTTAGCTATATTACTCACAAAATATAAAACAAAAAATTCAAATAATTTCCTTAAAATATTTTTTATGACATTTATAAAAAGCTCGATGTGAATTAACATCATATATTTTGTAAGGCAACGAAGAGACTTACCAACATACATTCCCTGAGACTGAGAAATGAATAGAAGAGGCTAAGATCGAATAACGACATAAAAATTATCATACGATCATTAACAACACAATTAATGTAACAAATTGTATTATTTCAAATGTGATATTGAATACGAATAACATCATTTAACATCATTCCTGCCTCTTTACTTTATGTACAACTCTGTCCTGTAATTTAAACGTTTTAAACACTAAAATTAATGAGAAAAATATTTGTTACAGACACTCCATTAATTTTAGACATGTTCATCCTCTGTAATGTTTTATCTTTAATTGAAATATTGACTCAAAAATAGGACAGGGTTGCAAAAGCAATTGTAATAAGAACCAAGACTACAAAGGCTGTGAAACAACTTGAGTTCGGTTGACAAGTGCTGTAATGAAATGTCGCTTAATTTTAGGATGAATCAACGGTGTGTAATCATAAAGAGTTTGGTAAACTGCTTCAAACAGAGAATTATATTTGTTTATCTACTGTGATAAGTATTTGATTGTTTCATCCATCTAGTCATCAATGTAAAGAGACCATAACATCAAATATTATGTAAAATTGTTGCAAGATTTAACGTTACCATTCTCTTTATGACGTCAGTCTTTGTATAAATGCAACATATTATCTTTGTGTGTCATAATATTGTTGTAATATGTGACACTATTGAACTGTGATTATTGTATTCAGGCGGCTTTTGTATATGTGGCATGTATATAAAGACTAAACTCTTTACTGAACGTTGTATAACATGTGTAAGTGTTTAAGTAGAAATGTGTTGTCTATAAAATATCAAAGTAATATTTGCGGAGAAAGAGGGAAGATTTTAAAGCTGTTATACAACGTTTGTAAAGGGTGGATATGTTGATATTTCGCTGAACCGAATCGCCTAGAATTAGACCAAAATCGTTGTACTTATCCATCTATAGCATCTTATAGTGATAATAAGGTGAAAGGGAATGCTGGGGCGTTGATGGCGTGGTATATCAACAACTGTTGTGTAGAAGGTCCACTAAAGTTTTTATCTTCTCATTGTTTTAATAATTACGACGATAAGGGAAGGTTAGTGTACGTGGACCTTATTTTTTATGAATTTTTCGAGAGTTTATTTGTGTTTTAAGATCTGATAGAAGTTTACATTGTTTCGAAGTGTTATTACAAATATAATTGTATCTGTTTGGGTGTTGTGTCAAAATTGATTTCGATTTGCAATTAATATATAATTATAGATATATTAATATACATTCTTATCATTATTATATCTAGTGAATGTTGTCAATAATTAAATCGATTTTATGGAAATTGCATTGTAGCTTTTTCATTATTATTAAAGTATATTGCAATGTGTGAGAAACTATCAATTGTACAATGCTCTTGCCTTGGACTGCTTTTAAAGTAGATCTATATAATATAGTAAATCTATATGATTTGTTAAGGTACAGCTAATAAAGATATCACGTTGTATTATTATTCGGAACACTTGGGTACGTTTTTGGCGGTTTATTTAACATATTCGTTTTCATTTTCAATATAACAATTTTCGCATAGACGTATAACGTATTTTTTGTTTCATAGATGTAATTTAGAAAAATCTTTGACTATACTATAATAATAAAATTTAAAACCGAACGTAAACGTACCGATCGGTTCCAGTGAAAATTAGCTATAAATGCATGTACTTACCATTGACAGTACTATTATATTGGTGGACGAAATTGATGTTACCCAAATTATATCAGTATGTTATGTACCTATCACACGATTAAATATATTCATATGTGTAGTAGTAAATGCCTTGTTTTATTTATTCCTTGATGTATTTAAAAAATCAAGTTTGCAAAATGAAAGAAACTTAAAAATATGGCCGTCAAGGAGTACTATCAATCATGCCTAGTTAAAAAATTTCCCTACTCAGCTCTTAGACTCGGCTCTGCTCAACACTTTGAGATAAACATCCGGTCTATTCCACTTTAATCACCTGGCTTTGATCACCCAGGTGATCAAAGTGGACTCCAGTGAAATTATTATTTTAGTTTCCTTTGATCATCTTTGAAAAAATCACACATCCTCTGAATTGTCACATAAATTCAAATTCAAATTCTTTATTGCTCCAATGTTGGTATATAAAAGTTCTTACATATAGACATAGAATATAGAATACGCCAAACGTCATCCAGTATTAAGAAGTAGGTAGCATCTCAAGTCTCAACAAAATCAATCACCACTATGTGTTCAAGGAAAGCGCAATGTGGGCAAGCCTCCCACTTGGTAGACAGACGGTCTAGTGAAGGTCGCGGGAAGCACCTTGATGCGGGCAGCGCAGGCCAATCCTTGGGGGAGGTCTTTGTCCAGCAGTGGACGTCCTTTGACTGAAAACTGTGTTCTTGAATTTAAGATTATTTCTTAATACTGGCCTTAATGTATGATTCAATTTAGAAAATGAATAGCCTTAGATAAAAAGTGAATGGTTTTATCAATCACAAAAACACCCACAAACGATGTTGATGAATCGCGAGTTCCTGCCATAAACAATAAAATGTTTGAGAACCAACCTTAACCCACAGCGTGTAGGCGCGTACTATCACGTACTAAGAATATTCGGTCGTAGGTTGCCAAACTTTGCAGTAAGTAGGTAAGCAAAATATTTTTCATTTATTGGAAACCATTTTTGTAACGAGACATTCTGATTCTGATTGTAGGTATTTCCATAGAATTCAGTGATAGTGCTTCAGTTCAGTTCACTAGATTTTTTCTAATCAGTTAATACTTATCTTATTTTTAGTGCACTTTTTTAGAGTCGATTTTATTCTATTAAGAATTTCATCAATTTTTTTTTGATGAAAATTTTTCATCTACAATGGTAACTGTCTTGTAACAAATATACAGTTAGGTATTGTAATTTGTTATAATTACTCTTAAAAAGTAATCAACCGTAGCTGACATAGCTTACCGTATTTTAACGGTAATCTTCCTAACGATTTGGTAGGCTACGGCAGATTAACAATATTTTTTTTACTTAAAAACTTTATTGCACACAAAAATTGAAGTAGAAAAGGCAAAGTCAATGCCATCGGCAGTCTAGCAGTTTTCTACAACTATGAGACCCTGAGTTTTTTTTCCATCAGCTTCTTAGTTTGAGAACCAGTGCATTAGACAGTAAACACACTAAAGATGCACACCTGTCGTCACCCACACTTGAATCATGACGAATGACTAACGCGGGTTACCAAGGTAAGTTTATTTTAAATGAGGCACGCTTAAATACATCTTCTGGTCTGCCCTACCTACAGTTTGCATATCCTTCAATACTACTCTTTAGGATTATTATCTTTTTGTGTGAGTAGATAAAAATAGAGAAATTAAGGACTTCCCACGATGCCAATGCGAAGAAAAGGTATCTGTACAGAAATCATGTGAAAAAATCAGGTAAATTAGACACACACTTAGGTAAGAAGTAAAAAAACCGGCCAAGTGCGAGTCGGGCTCGCGCACAAAGGGTTCCGTAGCAGCAAATATAATAAACTTATTATGTCAATTTATACACCTGGTGAATGGAGCCTAAACTCTCCCGATATTTTGCCTTGTACTTTTATGTATGAATATTAATTTTATATATGTATTTATAAATATTCCGAGCTAAAGAGGTGGCAAAAGCAATGGCAAACAAACCACAATCAATAGTATTCGGTTGTCGCTGAACACTTGGAAACTGAATACATGACTCCGATAGATACGGAAACAAGGCTTTTACATATATTTTTTGCGATTTTCCTAGAACACCAACAAGACTATCGTACACACGCAGTATTCCATTAATGTAATAAATACAACTCCAGTGCCCCACTAATCCCACGTCACCGTCATAAATTACTTGAAGGTGCGTCTCATTTTTAGGTACAGGTTCAATCAGTTCAGGGTGTTGAAATAATTCTAGCTCACGCGGTCTAAATGATGTGCACCGAAGTAACTTTTCATGAAATGCGCGAACCACATCATCTTCGATATAGTTATTATAATTCAGAATGTAGGAAAACGTATTATCTAAAGTATCCATTGTTAGATGATATACAATAAGCTTTAGAAATTTTAAAAACCTGCTACGAAACACTAAAATTTGCACCAAAAACAAAGGAATTTATATTATTGGGGGATTTATTAGTACGTGACCGGTTTAATAGCACCTATTAAACCAGTATACCTACTTACTTATTTTTTATAATAGGTACAATTCAATATTAAAAAGTCTCAACGCCAAATTCGACTTGCGAAAGAAGTAAATGGGAACGATGAAATTCTCTTAGCGCGCACAAGTGACAACGACGTCTGCCCTCACGTGTCTGCCCGTTCGGGTCGACGCGGTTAGCTATCTTATCCCCGCTCCCGCGCGAGACCACGCCCCGCAACTCACGCGCTGCAGCGCAGCGAGCGACCGATCTTCTTGAATCGATGTAATAATAATCTATAGGATTAACGCGTTTTAAAAATATTGGTTCGATGGATATGTTTAACCTATTATTACTCAACAATCACATTTGTAATATTAAACTTTATCAAATGCACAATGTATTTAAGGTACATTACTGGATAAGGATTAATGGCGTATTGCTTGAATAAGCTAATATTTCTCGTAAAAAGTACCTACATTATAAAGATTTTATATCATCGCGGATTTTAAAAGGTGTACAATACTGTAGTATATTTTTTGATCTATCTTATAAGGTTCAGCCATCGTTTTCAGTGTAAGCACAATAACTTAACCAAAATTACAGTTAAATCAACCTATCTCAAAAACTATAAGAGATACTTTGATCAAACCAAAAATCGTTGAAAGAGTTAATTAGCATGCATCACCTCTATTTTTTTTAGAATTTTATACCCCGTAGTTATAAAAATAGAGGGGGGGGGACATACTTTTTACGACTTTGAGAGCTGATATCTCAAAAACCGTTCACTTTAAGAAAAATGTTTTTTAGAAAACTTTATATCATTTTAAAAGACCTTTCCATTGATACCCCACACGGGTATGTACATCGAAAAAAAAATTTTCATCCCTCAGTTACATGTATGGGGGGCCCCACCCCCAATTCTTTTTTTTACTATTTAGTGTCATAATTTTGTAGCGGTTCATACAACACATATTCCCATCAAATTTCATCACTGTAGTACTTATAGTTTCCGAGTAAATCGGCTGTGACAGACGGACAGACGGACAGACGGACAGACGGACAGACGGACAGACGGACAGACGGACATGACGAAACTATAAGGGTTCCGTTTTTGCCATTTTGGCTACGGAACCCTAAAAAACTGATTTTAATCTGAATACTTAAGCATTGGTTTTCTAGGAGGTTGTTTACAATAAATAATTTATTCAATTATTCAATGAATAGAGGAGAGATTCGAGACATAATACTGAAATGATCGAATATTTCTTTTCTATCCATGCCTTGGCATGCCTTAGCCACCTTAGCTTTCCATTCTTCTTGTAGGTACTTACAACCTATATTAAGTGTATTCTCGTGTGCCCAAGAGCTTAGCCTTTGTAGCCTTTCAAAAGGAAAACACTATGTTTTGTACACCATCCTTAGTTTCCAAGGTTTTAAAGTGTTTCTCATGTCAATGCAATTGTGAATAGTCGTTCCGTCTCCTTCCTCTCCTTCAGATGGACAGAGATATGAGATGTATTGTTTAGTGTCGTGGGAAATATACTGAGTCACATTTGTGTGGATGGAGTACATGTGTTACAGTAGGCGTATGGTGGAGGTGGAGTAAGCCCTCTCTATAGTAGAGTGTGTGATAAAGTGGTTATCATATCAACCTAATTAATAATAGTTGAAATGGAACGTGAAAGTTTAGAATCTTTTACCTACAAACCGATTTGGTTATCATATCATCCTAATGTTGCCAACCAGTGCCTAGATATCGCTGTAAATGGAGTTGAGAACTGTGAGTGCGAGTGTTTCATTTCCAAAATATGTAAGGTATAGGCACGTAACATAAAAGTAAAAATACAGAAACATTTAATCATATTTATTTTTTTAAATCACCGTTGTTTCATAAACAATCATTATTTTATTCAATGAACTTTACTTTTTAACAGCAACGTAAGTTACCTACTTTAAAGAGACTGTGCCTACGCACCACACTTCTTTTAGTTATGTATAATGAAGTTTTCCTACCGTATTTGGGCGGGCTGGCGATTATTATGCTGTAACATTGAGTTGTGAAGTGTAGTTAGTCGAGTAGAACATCATTATTACTTAAGACTACAAGGAGCTGTATGAAGGCTGGGAAACCTAAGATTGTGCCAAATGCCTACTTAAGTAGGTGTCTTTACGAATTATTGAAGATACTGATGATGTATGATGGTTATACGCTTATTGTAAAAAGTATCGGAATACTGTTGATTTCGTTAAGATAGCCTTTGCTTTCGTCTACGTGAAAACGAACTTTTAAAGTTGTCGCTAACACGTTAGAAACTTCCATATCTTTAACTTTATATTTTCGATCATTCCCCTATTCGTAGTACTCCTACATATTTCGACATTATAACATTTTAAGTAAATCAATTCAAAATTTACCTATCTATTAATGCAATAAAACAAAAACCTTGAACGCATGTAAAACTGGAGTAATCGAGAGTATGTCCCAATTGAAATGAACGAGAATATTGACCAATTTATACGTGAGCTAGTTGCGAACATTACTGTGAAAAATATTGCAACTTGCGCAATCTTATTGCCATGGCTGATCAAATTTAAACGAAGGTGTTTCATAGTAAGTTATTGTTAATTTTGATTTATTCGTCTTATCTGTGTAAATTGTTTTTTTTTATCTAAGTATACGGAAGAGACTTTAATTTATTATATGAGTTAATTAAATATTTTTTAAATTGCTGTTTGTAGTGGTCAGAAATCCGTGGTCGGTTAAATGATATATTATATCAAAAGGATGTTACTTCGAAAATTCAAAGCGTCTCTGTCTCCCACTATCTAAATACATAATATGTTTTTATTTACCCAACTGCGTCAGAAGCAGGGTTATTTATTCATATAATTCCATGGAGCGTTGTCTCTCGCACTTAAATACATAGTGAAATAAAAATTATTCTTTAACATCTCTTTCTGTCCTCAATATATTAACAGTATTAGCTATATTTTATACAAAACTTTCATGTTGAATTTTTATTGCAAAAATAGCAAGTCAAATAAATCTCGCGAACAAGACACCGCCCACGCTGCGTCTGTAGCCGATTAGCTTCTTTCTTTTTATAACAGCCCGTATTATATTTTACTAGTAGAATCTACAAAACGATCGCTGATATCAGTAGGCGTGCTAAGGGCTTTTTAAGGGTTTTGTATATGTTTTCTGACAGCAGAGAAAATTTTACTCCTATAATAATCCATTTTCACATAAAAGCACGAAAAAGTTTTTTAAGGGATAGGTAGGTAGGTACTGCCTAACGTGGTAGATATTGAAATATTGTGTAGTTTCAATAGTAACATAGGTAGGTGGGCATGCCCCCCACTAGGTGGACTGACGATCTAGTGAAGGTGGCTGGAAGAACCTGGATGAGGGTAGCGCAGGACCAATCGTTATGGAAATCCTTGGTAGCCAGCAAGAAAGTGCAGGCATCACAGAAAATCTTTGGTGATGGGTTGAAAAAGATATAAAGGAAGTAGATAAGAACTAAGTACAGTTTCACTAGAAAAGGAGAATTCTTATGTTCATGGTGGCATGCTATTTGGCCATGTGCATGTGGATTGAGTGATCCTTGCTTCAATCTTAACAAAAATCGAGGAAGTTTTACTTAAAATATGTTAAAACATTGCGATGAAGTTTAAAAATTTGTTAAACCTAAGATAAAAATGTTATGGCCAATAAATAGGAGCACTCATACCGCACGCTTTAAGAAAACGTCAACATGTTTATTTCAGAAAATAAAGCCTTTCCACTTCTTTTTATAGTATTGAAAAATTGTTAAGAATATGTTAAAACTATTAACAAATTCAGAAATTCCTTGCACGTCCCGTTCCAAAGTTATGACGATTATTTAGGATCACTCACACCGCACACGGGCCGTATGAGTGCTCTTCAAAATAATGACTTTTTATTAATAAATACGTTTTATTTCTGTTGGGAAATGTGTGCAAACTGACGAGCGAATTTGTTAAAGAATAAGTGTGACAAAAAGAGGTAAAAGTAAGGATCACTCACACGGCATATTGGAGGAAAGAATAAAGGTTAATTTCTTCCTTCAGCTTTTAAGTTTTGTCACACTTATTCTTTAACAAATTCGCTCGTCAGTTTGCACACATTTCCCAACAGAAATAAAACGTATTTATTAATAAAAAGTCATTATTTTGAAGAGCACTCATACGGCCCGTGTGCGGTGTGAGTGATCCTAAATAATCGTCATAACTTTGGAACGGGACGTGCAAGGAATTTCTGAATTTGTTAATAGTTTTAACATATTCTTAACAATTTTTCAATACTATAAAAAGAAGTGGAAAGGCTTTATTTTCTGAAATAAACATGTTGACGTTTTCTTAAAGCGTGCGGTATGAGTGCTCCTATTTATTGGCCATAACATTTTTATCTTAGGTTTAACAAATTTTTAAACTTCATCGCAATGTTTTAACATATTTTAAGTAAAACTTCCTCGATTTTTGTTAAGATTGAAGCAAGGATCACTCAATCCACATGCACATTATTTGGCCGTAGAATTATGATATACAAACACAATTCTATATCAATTATTTGGCACTACTGTAAAGTTCCTGTCGCACCGCATAGCATCGTTGGCACAGCTGTTTATTATTCAGTAGAATGAGTCAGAACTAACTCGCCTGTCCCGCATTCGGTCGCTTTCCAAACGTATCGGGACCTACTTCGAGCCTTTGAAACAGTTGAAACAGAGCTATGTAGCACAGTATATATATGAGCTAAATATGTAGTGTCCTACTTATTGGAGGCTTCGTGTAAGAATTTGTTACAGGTAAACTATTTCGGGTTTCCCGGAAAGTTTATGAGTAAATTCTTATGTACACCTACTTGTTATACTCGTAGTTAGGGGCCTTTTCTCGTCAACGGTTTCCCTTACAGAGTTCTCACACTGAATCAAAATATAATATGATCATGTTAATGCATGTATCTTTGATAGTTACAAGTCCTAAAATGTTTTATGTGCTTAGTTAGAGTAGGGATGTTTCCTGGGTCAAAAAGCAAGATTTTTAATTAGTCCGTCAGTTAACTTATCAAAAAATACTCTACACGTATTTTTAACTTTTTCAAACTAATGAAAATTTAAAGAGATAAAGCTCGCCAAATTTTCATAAGAAGAGAGAGGCCCGTGACGTCAATGAGTGCATAAAAGTGCCGCACTTTGTGATGTCGCGCGGAACTTCAACGCACCATAACTATGTAATTATTTGTTAGATTGACAAATAAAAATATATGTGTCCAATATTTTTTGATATTACACATGACGGACTAAAAAAATTTTTTTTTGGAAACTAGCCTGTTCTAAAAACTTGAAGTGGAAAGTTAAGAGTGAGATCATTTCCCAGGATTTTTCAATTAAGCAATTGCTGAATGCAATAAAAGTAGATCACATCCCGATCTAGATCTTCACAGAATAACTTATTGGGCGCTTCTGTCTTTTTCACACATCTTGCTTTGGACGCGAGAGACTGATTTATTCTAAAACCTTGACTTAGTGATAAAACACGTGGCTTCAACTGTCTTTAATAATACCTAAACCGAAATATTTGAATTAAATAATCAGTTTTTTGCTCCGTCAGTTTTTCCGGACAATTAAAGCACACTAATGACTGTATCCAAATGCGTAATAATACATTGGGACTAGGTGTAGTAGGCTCATGAATTTTGAAGCTTTAAGCTTAAAAAGTTCAAAAGGTAAATATCTCGTTCCAAATGTTTTCAATTATACAAAATTTTAAGGCCCGGGGTCCACCAAGGCGGAGTGGAGAAATGTTATGAATAACCAATCAGATTTCATTCATTTTATTTGAGAGATCTAGGGAAGGGAAACTTCTACGATAGTGTTGGTATTTTTCTTAACTTTGACAGCTAGTAACTAAAACGTTTGCAGCGGTCCATAATGACTGATCGATCATCTAATCATAGTGAAACCGATTTAAAGTATTCTCTTTCTCACTAAAAAGGTGGATGGAGAGTAGGTACTTACTTACTCACAATAAAACTGATGTAGACCATTTTTGCCTGGATGCGAACGGCGCAGGACCGGTCTTTGTGGAAATCCTTGGGGGAGGCCTTTGTCCAGCAGTGGACGTCTTTCGGCTGAAACGAACGAACGAGACCATTTTTAGGGAGCATTGTAAGTCTTCTTTTTATAAAACCATTATGGTTATAATTATAGCGGAATACATTCGTTCGGTGTTTCTAACTAGTTTTTAATTTGATCATAGGTAACTACTAACTAGTTGCAAAAGAAGTGGACGCTCCATTTGGAACGAAATTCAGTTGTAAGCCTGCAATAGTGATGGATACTGTTTTTGTTGCAATCATAATACATGTAATGATGTTCATCGTGTTATCAAATTAACAGATTTGTTAGATATGTTTGTAAATTAATTGTGGTTATTAACGTTTAATTAACATTCTAACACGCTAACACCTCATAAGTAAAGATTTACTAAACAAAGTATACCTACTTTTAACTTAAATTTTAACAAGTTTAAAATTATTAATTTCGTTGAAAACAGACTGAAACTCTTCGATCGATTTTTTTATCGGTCTGAATATTATTCATTTAAAACAAAAGAAAATTAAAAAGTTAGTTATTTACTGGTTAATTAAATAGAAATGATTGCCCGTACTTCCCTACATAGTGAAAGTGAACCAATTTCTACAACCAAACAACAAAGTTAGTTTAAAATAGGTCATAAATCCTTTTTACACCGCGTAGGTTGACGTAAGCATTTCCCGCCTTTTTTTTTACCGCCAATCGCCATTCGCCAGTACCGCGCCGCACGGCTGCGCAGTCGCGCGCGTTCCATTTTTAAATTCAAACGCGTTCGTGTATTTCAAGCCAGTGCGAGTTAAAAAAAGTGTTTATATTTTTTTTGTTTTTGTGAATGTGACATCAAAACTCGTTAGTGATTTCTGGATATTGAAACTTTTTAAGTTGGTCAAAAAAGGTTTGTATACTTTTTGTGATTATGAAGCAACTGTGCAAATAATGTTATTCTTGGGTTTCTTGCGGAATGTTTTTGTTGTGATACCGGTCTGGGATAGTGCTTTAGGCGGCGACCTTTGCAATCGAATGGCGAAGTTAAAATTGCCTAATTTGTTAGTTAGGGAATTTACGCAATATGCCAAAGTTTGGATCAATTATAAGTTATCTAACTTGGTAGGTGCTGTAAATTTTTATTAAGTAAATTAAAATCTTTAAATCAAAGCTTTTTAATTGCCTCTGTCGCGGGAGGTGCCTGTATGCGGGCGACGCAGGACCGGTCTTTGTGGAAATCCTTTTGGGAGGCTGAAACGAACGAATAACGAATGCCATATTTGGTATATAAATAACTCCCTCGGTCTACCACGGACACAAGATTTAAACATGGTCCTTCGATCCGGATGTCAAAAGTAATATGAAACAAAAAGTAATCATGGCACCACAGGCTGCAAAAGCGATCATACCAATTGCTTTTGCATGGATTTAACCGAAGTAAAAACTACAAAATGGAATTTCTCATAAGTACCAACCCTGGAAAGAGGTGCGATTGTAATATATAGCAATATCGGTATTTCTGCAACGAGCTGAAACGGCATCTAACTGTGCACTATAAATGCACTGCGAAGATACATGTGGCTATCTAAAACTGTTCAACTAAACAGATTTAAAGAAATATCTTACAAAAACAAGCCAATGTTTTAATCGTTCAATTAAGATGTGGAGCTTATTTTTTGCTTTTTCAACGTATTTTATTTGTTTAGTAATTATAAATGGGAGCAATTGATAATAAATCATCAATTTGCCATAGTCACGAACCACTAGTGTTTATAGACAATTCTTTTTCAATTGTATCAGCTGCTTTTTAGTGGTGATTCAGAGAGAGACTAGATACTGCGACCTATGTCATCTTAGATACTCTAAATTGGCACCTTTAAATTTGCTAGAACAGGTATTCCCAACTCTCGTTCCAATCGCTGCAACTCCTGTGTAGCCAGGATCTACAGCTTGACCGCCAATAAAAACCCAACCAGTGAAGGTCAAGTTTGTCCCGGGGGAAAGTTGTACTGTCATTGGACTCGCAACGAAATTAATCAGAAGAACGTAGGAGGAGTTCGAAGTTAAGGTTCGACTTCCCTCCGTTGCAAAGCGAATGACAGGTGACAAAAAAAGGTTTAGTAACCACGGACAATAAACATTAATTAAGGGGGCCTATCTTATGAGCAGGTATCAAGTCCTTGAGAGAATGTGCGTTTTTTTATGGGACAGGAGGCAAATGATCACCTGTTTTATCTTACTTTTACACCTTGTATAGGTCCACCACTCCAAGCTACAACTAACCTCATCAAACTATATTTCTTGAGTTTCTTGCGCTGCTTCTTCTCAGCACTGGCCCATTTATTGTCCTGAAGCAGTAGTAGGGTTAATACTGGGACGTGTTAAAGTGCTTTTTAAAAGCCTACACGCACAAATAGAGTTTTATATCACAAGTTCAAATCTTTTTTACGATTTTTGCTAGCAAACTTTAACGACCTTCCTGTTACACCCAAGTCTAGCAAGTTATCCATTACATTATGCAAGTGCTTACTTAATAGACCATTGTAGTCCGATGATTCATTAGAGGCATTGTAGACGCGTCCCACGGAACTGGTGTCTTTTTCTTGTTTGCTATTAACAGGCCACCGACACCGGTTCTGTAAAAAAATCATTAAGACGTTTGATTAGTTAAGACTGCTCGACAATGCTAGGAAAAATCTTTCCTAGGTACCTATTTGCATATCACTTGAATAAATTACAATCTAATGAAAACTTATTCAATGATTTACTTACATTGAATTTTGAAGATTTGGGTACATAAAACAAGTAGGTAATCATTAAGACGTTTAATAGTTGAGACTGCTCGACAATGCTAGGAACAATCTTTCCTAGGCATTTTTGCATAATATCTCTTGAATAAATTACAATCTAAAGAAAACTCATTCAATGATTTACATTGAATGTTGAAGATTTGGGTATAAAACAAGTAATTAATTGGTTTAAGCATCACATAAATACTTGAAAATTGGGAAAATTAACTATTGTATCAAAGTTTATGACATATTTAAGTAAAACAGAAAAAAAACATGTCACCCTTTTCTGTAGTTGCGGGTAGAGAAATGGTAAGCCTTACCACTCTACTACTAGTTCCATTCTACTCATTTCTTACAGTTATTTGATATGATAGATGTACCTAGTTTAAATAGACAGAGTACATGATTAATATTTGCAAGATTTTGCCCTATTTTATGACCGACAACTTAATCACTAGTGCTTTCAACATTTCCTCCAGCAAGTGACATTTAACTAAATTCTGTTGAGCCTATATTTTAACTGGCTAGCCTTGACTTCAACTGTGGTTTATTTTTGCGTGTACTGGTGCAGTTTACTGTGACTCCGTATTTGGTGAACATAAAATGTGCAATCATTGCAGGTATAGGTTTTGGTACCTGTGCAAAACTGGTGGACAAATACATTCATAGCACAGTAGTGCGTGCTCACTACTGTACCAAAATCTTATAGGTATGTACCTCGCACAGCTAAATAGCATGTTGGCATATCTTCAGTTTCACCATATAATAATCTTCATTCTTCTTCTAAACGTAGAACAGAATCCCTCTGCCGCTTAAACACCAGAAACTTGAATTAAACAGGTTTTCTCCATGACTCAGAGCGTTTTGTCTAATCATTCATTAATTTCGATTTATTTAGATTGTTAAAAACTTATTTTTGAGGCAGGCATTGGCACACAGCTGATGCTATGCGGTGTGATGAAATCTAGACATTACTTATCTATTTTACCATTGGAATTTTACAACCATAGATTAATTTTCTGGACAATGAGTTAGGGTAATTGCGCCGGTTTTCCGTCCAGCTCCTGTTTTCGTCCATTTGACCGACTTGCCGCAAACAAATACGGAAAATTAGAATACAAACCTAACTTTCCGTGCAAGTTTGGACTTGTTACAATCTATAATATCTAAGTAACAGTTCTGCCTGCATGAAAATGTAATTTGACAAGTAATAACTCCAAAAAAATCTACGGAAGTTGCTGCTGCACACAGGTGAATGGAAAACGTCGTCAAGTTAGAAAAAAAAGTGCAGGTCGGGAATTTTCATGGTATGTTTAATTACTGTTTTAGCTACTTTACGTAATGTTTTTGGTACGTATGTCTAATTATTAGCATAATAAACACTATTTTAAGGGTTTATTAAAGTTTTTGTATAGAAATCTTAGATAATTAAGTGGACTAATACTAGCATAACAATTTTGCAAGATTTTGGTTTTCGTCCACGTGGACGGAAACCCTGACACCTAGTTAATATTTTTAATAATCATTTTACTTCAATGGACCTACAAAATACAATGTTTTTTCTTCCAATATGATCTTTATTGCTATTACATTAAACATTTTAGTTTACGTCCACTTTTTAACAGTGATAAACCCATAAAAACCGTTAAAAAGATGTGGACGAAAACAAAAAACAGCTTTAAACGTTGTTGTGTTTTCGTCCATGACGTCATGAGCAAGCACTGGGGTGGACGAAAACCAAAATTAGCTATTCCTGTAGATTAGTTTTCGTCCATTTGTCCTTCGACCTATTGCAATGTTTTCCTAAATTTAGGTAAGAAAGTTATTTACATCTTTTTGATATCATTTGAAAGCTAACAAAATTACCTTTCAAATGATATACCACAATCCATAGTTACTGTATTGTAGAATTGGTTTTAAGTTAATAATTCAACAGCACCCTTTTTTCTACACAGTGGTCGAAAACTAGCGTAAACTAGGACGAAAACTGATATTTTTGGACGAAAACTAGTGAAATCGACTCTTTTGCATAAAATATTTTTTATAAAAAAACCCGTGGTATTTACTTATTGTCATATAATATTAACGTAAAGTAGACTATATAAGGACTAAAATGACATATGATACATATGAGTAAGGGTATTCTAAGATATTAATTTCGCATCACAAAGTTGGCAACTCCGATAATTGGACGAAAACTAGCGCACTTACCCTACCTGTTACCTGGGATGGAAAATTATCTGATTTTAATGCTAGGTATGTGTGGCATTACAGAGTACCTAACTATGCTTAAATGTTGCTATGTTTTCAATTAAAGCAGACCAATAATTCACAATTTGGTTTCATTTATTTACAAAAAATAGCGAGCTACAAATAAAACAGTTAACCACAGTCAATCTACAACGCAAAAATGCTAAGAATTCTGTACCATTCACGAACATGTCATGATGCAATACTTCGAATATGCAAATATTACTCTGACTCAAGCGATTAGCATGTCTGCGTGGGTGTCACCTCTTGCTTTAATTAAATCTAATAACAACCTTAATTCTTTAACCATAAGGCTGTTGTAACAGAGTTATCACAGATTATGCAAATTTCTTTGTATTTTTAAGAAATATGACCAGCAAAGGCAACAGGTTTCGTGCTTGTGAATGATACGTGTTAAGGTTAAAAAACGTTTTGTCAATTTATGTTAATTAGTTAGTAATTTTAAGGGTCAATTTTGTCTTCTTATATTGTGTGGGTTCATAAAAAATGGGGTCACACCACAACCCTGTGTGATAGGTCTGATTTTCTATACGCGTCTCACATGGGTCATGTTTATCAGATGATTGTTGTAGGTACTTAGATGTTTCTCAGAATTGGAAACTGAGATTTTACCAGTCTGTCGCTATTTAACAACAATATTAACAGCATTGTTGTATTTCGGCAGTTGGAGCCTGAAGTTAAGACGGGCAGTTCCTCTGTGGTTGAAAATTCTGGTTGAAGTACTCTTTGCTCTCTTTCTCCTTCTAGGCCTGATCAATTGTTTCCATATGAGATGCGAACCAAGTAGTCCAGTCATTTAAGCTTAAATTAGGTAAGAATCTCGGAATTAGAGATACCCAGCTGTAAGTCTGTAAATACTTGTATATTGACACCCTAAAAGTTGTCTCAAAACCTACATATGGTAGGGTGTAAGCAACTATTAAATTTTAAGGCCAAAGGTCACAAAAATCGGTTTTTTGCGCTTTTTTTGGAAATATCTCATTTCCTATGGGTTTTTTGCTATTTGTATTTATTATCAATATTGTAGAATACTAAATTCTCTACAAATTTTGTTTTAAAAATTTTTTATACGGTGAACCGTTTTCGAGATAGAGGGCGGAGAACGCGCGGTCACTGCATCACTTCAGGTCAACTTAAGCGGTTTAGGTTTTTCATACAAAAGGATTTTTCCGCTAATTCCCGTGGGAATTTCGGTAATTACTTGTTGTAAATAAGCTTTAAGTTTACTAAGGTACCTACATGCCAAATTTCAAGCGTCTAACTTCCGTTAAGCGTTTAGATTTTTCATACAAAAGGTTTTTCCCGCTAATTCCTGTTCCCGTGGGAATTCCTAAGTATACTATAACCTGCCCAGGTGTATGAAGAATAATTGTACCAAGTTTCGTTAAAATCCGTCGAGTAGTTTTTGTTTCTATAAGGAACATACAGACGGACAGACAGACAGACAAAAATTTTACTGATTGCATTTTTGGCATCAGTATCGATCACTAATCACCCCCTGATAGTTATTTTGAAAATATATTTCATGTATAGAATTCTGTCCGTCTGTATGTTCCTTATAGAAACAAAAACTACTCGACGGATTTTAACGAAACTTGGTACAATTATTCTTCATACACCTGGGCAGGTTATAGTATACTTAGGAATTCCCACGGGAACAGGAATTAGCGGGAAAATCCTTTTGTATGAAAAATCTAAACGCTTAACGGAAGTTAGACGCTTGAAATTTGGCATGTAGGTACCTTAGTAAACTCAAAGCTTAGTTACAACAAGGAATTCCCAAAATTCCCACAGGAATTAGCGGGAAAATCCTTTTGTATGAAAAATCTAAACCGCTTAAGTAGACCTGAAGTGATGCAGTGACCGCGCGCTCTCCGCCCTCTATCTCGAAAACGGTTCACCGTATAAAAAAAGTTTTTAAACAAAATTTGTAGAGAATTTAGTATTCTACAATATTGATAATAAATACAAATAGCAAAAAACCCATAGGAAATGAGATATTTCTAAAAAAAGCGCAAAAAACCGATTTTTGTGACCGTTGACCTTGAAATTTAAAAGTTGCTTACACCCTACCATATGTAGGTTTTGAGACAACTTTTAGGGTGTCAATATACACGTATTTACAGACTTACAGCTGGGTATCTCGAATTCCGAGGTGAACTTACTATAATGACTGGACTAAAGCGTTTTTCCGATGTGTCTTAAAAATACACTCAATTTAGTTATTTATTTTATTTTATTTTATTTTATTTGTTTAACAATGTTTCAACAGCATTAAATTGTTATATTCAGTAGGAATTTTAAAACCTAAGTAATTCTGTATTCCACTTTGAAATACAGACAATCTCGAATGGTGTTTCTTTTTGCATTATTTGAAATGCAATGCACATTTGCTTTACAAACCGAACAAAGCACCAGCATTCTCGTATCTTTTTACCACGATAAATAAAATGGTAAGAATACCACATAACTAAATAAAGAGTAAAAAACCTTTATAGACCTTATCTCCGCAGGCTTGCGCTCATAAAGACATGCAAATGCCCAGAGAGAAGCCTTAGGACGCGGCTACATTGACAATAAATGGTCATCATCATTTCAGCCACAGGACGTCCACTGCTGAACATTGGCCTCCCCCAATGATTTCGACATCGCCCGGTTGGTAGCGGACTGCATTCAGCGCCTTCCTGCTACTTCTATGAGGTCGTCGGTTAAGTACGAGTATCTAAAAGGCAGAAAACAAAGAGAAATTTCTTAGAGAGTTATATTAGCTAGAGGTATACCCATTAAGGGACGTGTTGACGAGAGAGAGGGAAGAATAAATTGTGTAAGTCGTTCCAAGTTACTATAAACATCAGATGCCTCTAGAAGTTTAGATAATGCAATAAATTAATTACTATTCATTAAAAACATCAATTTGATAAGGTGGCATATGATGTATAGGAACTCTACAGAAACATTAATGTAGACGCGCCCTTAGCATTTGCAATCGTGCGAAAGAAAACAATTACTATAAAAGTAATTCTTTTGGCATAATTAAGTCGGTTTAAATAGTAATAAACTGAATAAATGCTTGAATTGAAACGTTTTATTCGCGCTAATAGACTTCCACGGGTTGTAGAGATCCAAAGATTGGGTTTATTTTAAATCAACTTTGTAAAACTCTATCTGGGTCATTCCACAAAAATATGTCAACTCTTAGTCCGCGCCACATTTCACATGAAATATTTGTTAATATTTTATTCCAAAATTGTTAAATAACAGCTTGCAATGTGCTTTATTCATCACCCATTTATATTTTTTGAAACTATTTTTAAAACATCTTCAATTACTATTGAACGACCCAAAACGTCATTCCCTAGGCATGTCCGTACTCCAAAAGTTTGTGTTTTGGGACCCACATTTATAAAAACATCAACTTTATCCTTTGTTTTAATTAACGAATAATCTATTTAAATGTATATTACATCAAATTCTATTAATATTTTGCTGTTTTAATAAACAATAATTTAATTTTCTTTAGTTGAAAAAGAGTCTACAGCTTTTAGCGTCATTCCCTCGCCACGCACTGATTTTATAATTTTGCGCTTTAATATGTATTTAGAGTGCATGACATTTAGTTGAGTTTAAAGTACGATACGAAGTTATCCTCAGACCATACTGGCTTTGCGGTAGCCGTTTTTTGAATTAGTGTAAACGTGCCAGTTGTTGGGGAAACATGTGTTAATCCAGTCACTTCGTCAGTCCCTAGTTGAGTAGCTTTATTGATTACAATAGGAAATTGTATATAATTTAATAGTATTTACGTGTGGTTTTTTGGCTATTTTCGGCACATCGTATTAAGCATCTTATAATATAAAGTTAATCTGCATTTGTGTTAAGTTTTACTCCAAATCATCAGTCCCTAGAGCGTCAGGCCCTAGCTTTAAACGGCACTTGGGACTAAATTACTAGTTAGGGAATGATATTTTTTATATAGTAATAATAACAAAACAACTACATTATGTATATTAACTTCTCTGTAAATGTTAAGGTTATAAGTTTTATACTTTATTAGAAGTCATATAGGAGTAATGTAGTATGAAAAAATTGAAAATTATAATTTCTCCTAAAATAAAGCATAAAATGACTGGCCCTTTTAGACATAACATAATTAATTAATAACCTATAATTTACACTAATAAAGTATTCAAAAGCATCTTAAAAAAGTTACGGACAAAATGACGTCGAAAATATACAGATTTTTATGGAATGACCCATCTCTAAATGTTACAATAACAATAAGTACGCAACATCGCACGATTTGAAAAAAATATGGTAAAATGGTTAATATGTGAACCAGTAGGACGCTAATTTTGATAGGGAAAAGGTAGAGTTCTTTGTTGTTGAAATATCTACTATCAACGTCAACATTATACCTATTCCTTCATAGTCTCTATTGCACGCACGCACGACACTCTTTAATTTACTAGAGGCAAATGGATGATTTGGTTTACACTCCCCTCACTGGCCAGACGGGGTGGAGAGTCCTCAATTCAGACTTCAATAAATTACTTATAAATTCTCAACGAGTCAAAACGAGAAACTTTTTTCTAGGTCGACAATGACATTCTAGTCTAGGTCAATTACAGGATTTGGACTAAACAATATACGCGTCAGGTCAGACTGTCGTAAGGTCGAGAGTCCCTCGTTTTTCTTCTGTATTCTCATGCAAAACGCGTATTTACCCTGCCCCCGGTACAGTTCTATGAACCCTGGACATTTTGTCTTCGCCTCACGTCTCAGAGCCATATTATCACGCCTCGGCGGATGCCGGGTTAACTGTTTTGCTGACGTTTTTGTAAAATGAACTCTATTTATGTCGCAACTGGGTTGGTTATTGGGGTCATATTTGCTGTTTTTGGAGGGCTTGAGATATGGCAAGTGTTGTAGGGCAGGTGTAAGTTTGATGATTAGATAAAAGTCTCTTGTCTTCGTTAAACATGATCATAGTTAAATAATCTTTTTGGTTGAAGAAAAATACTCGTTTTGTATCGAAATCGCGGTTTTTATCAAATGTCGCATGGAATTTCGTGAGTTTCGTGACCATATTGTTAAAATTTAACATACCTAATGACAAAAATTCCTAATCAACCAACAGTCAGTAATGTTCAGTATTTTTAATCCACTTCATATCAACTCTCAAACAACCAATGAATGCGCTTCAAGTTAGGTAGGTCGTAAAATTATAAAATCTTTTTTAACCATCAATTAAGTAAACACAGACATCACGAGAGCTTGCTAACGGCATCTGCGACCATTAAAACTTAATCAACATAATCTATTCAGTTTCGCGTCATAAAGCTCGACCCACTGATTCTGACGTATTCGCTAATATGCGGCCATACAGTTACGTACAAAAAGGTAATAATATCCCATAGTAACCATTACCTAATGCAATTGCATCGACTATTAGAGTTTTTCACGCAACCAGAGCAAATCACTCGCAGGTTTCGCCGTTACGCTCGCACATCTGCGAAAATTGGCCTGTGGGAGAGAGACAGTCGTGGAACCAATCAGGCGGTTAATGACTGATAAACAATAGGGATGGGTTTACTGGAGCGCGGCAAAGATTAGCTCTAGGGCTTTTACAGTTACTTTTGTTCCTGTATAGGTATAGGCTAGATAGACTTTCTCGATCCGAAAGTTCTGGGTTTTACTCCTAAGTGGGGCACACAGGTTATCCCTTTGAGCTGGTCTGCCCGGATGGGCCATGTCTATTATCATTGGCTCCTAAATCAAACAATAGGTTTGGTGACATCAAGGTCACACGATAGGTGGACAAATAATGTATATTTTAAAAGATGTATCTCAAAGATATGCACATCAATGTGTAACCTACCTTAACACCGATCTTTCAGAACTTGTAATCTCAACAAAAATGTAGGTTGTCTGATGAGCTAAAGCAATCTTGGATTGCATACCAATAAAAACGACTTGTGACATAAATGAATCATTATTTAAAATCCAATTAATTATTATGATAACAGAGAAATGAGGTTCAACTTAACACCTGTTTAAATTTTTTATCAACCTCGTTATTGCTTTGTAGAGTAAGTAATGATTTAATTTCGTTTTCTCCCAAATTGACTTATTACGCCTGTGAAAGTCTATAATAACAAAAAAGAGCCAGAAGAAACTTTTTAATAAATCAATCATTGATTGATTGATGATATAGACAAAAAAATCTAATTCAAAGAATTGTTAATAACTCGTGAATGATATGTTTACAAGTTTACAATACTAATTAATTTGACAAGCTATTTGATTTGAAACTTGGGTTAAACCTCTCGTAGAAAATCAGAAGAGTTAATTAAAAACATGTCAACCGAATTGAAAACCTCCTTCCTTTTTGAAGTCGGTTAAAAAGAATAGCATGCTAGACACAATAGAAATGTCTCCAATCTCCCAAAAATTTTCTTTAGAAAAAGATATTTTTCAGCAACATTGCATCTGTTACAATAGAAGTTTATGGCATCACTCGGCTTCTATGGAATCGTGAAATCTGAGAGCCTCTGGTATTGTCTAAATAATGCAGTGACTATTAAAAATATTGAGAGCAAATTGCGTAGTACCGGGCTGGCAACTGCTCTATGCTGCTTGCTTCTGGATACAATAATATAGGAATAGATACTTTACTTCACAAACAAGGAAACGCAGTAAATATATACATTATACAGCAGCAAAGCTGAGTTCAGTGAACTGAGATAAGGACTTTCCCTGCGGAAAGCGAACAGATCGATTTGTCAGGGTGACGTCACGCTGTGCGTGCACAGACTTTGGAGACAAAGCTACGTGTTTGTAGTAAACTTAAGTGTAAAGTGAAAAGTGCTTAACTTTTTTGAGATCAGACATACTTTTAGGCGACTTTCTGACTCTGACATAGGAAGCTTTATCGCTCTTCTACTGAAAATATTTTCTTGGAAAAAGGTTGACTCAACTTTCAGTATCAGTCATATGTGCATCTTTTTCTTAAAGTCAAATGAAGCTTGCTATGTCTTTATCCTATTTCATTGTGTCCTACTTAAATAGGAGTCTGATTCTTAAGAATCTAACTCGGCCTGTGTGCTGAAAGTACACAAATCACTAAATTCACGTAAACCCCAAGCTAAGCTTAAAAATTCATACTTGTGGAGGAGCTCAGATTCACCATAAGAATCCACGGTGGGATATGACTTAACTACAGACCTTCGTATCAGCAGTTTGACATTGATATCTTTGGGCTATTGTCGCTTTGTGTTTATTATGTAGGTAATTCAATTTTTATTAGGGTTCCGTAGCCAAAATGGCAAAAACGGAACCCTTATAGTTTCGTCATGTCCGTCTGTCCGTCTGTCCGTCTGTCCGTCTGTCCGTCTGTCCGTCTGTCCGTCTGTCCGTCTGTCACAGCCGATTTACTCGGAAACTATGCGTCCTAGTGACACGACAACTATGAACCAAAAAAAGCTTATTCAATTTGCTACAGGTGAGACCGTCAAGTTTTTCTATATCTTGTATAGTTTTTGCGGCATCTGCTCTAGAAGGTCTGTAAAATTGGAAATTTTATTGTTGTCTTACATGTTCCTTTGCGCATTTCATGAAAAGTTACTTCGGTGCACATCATTTAGACCGCGTGAGCTAGAATTATTTCAACACCCTGAACTGATTGAACCTGTACCTAAAAATGAGACGCACCTTCAAGTAATTTATGACGGTGACGTGGGATTAGTGGGGCACTGGAGTTGTATTTATTACATTAATGGAATACTGCGTGTGTACGATAGTCTTGTTGGTGTTCTAGGAAAATCGCAAAAAATATATGTAAAAGCCTTGTTTCCGTATCTATCGGAGTCATGTATTCAGTTTCCAAGTGTTCAGCGACAACCGAATACTATTGATTGTGGTTTGTTTGCCATTGCTTTTGCCACCTCTTTAGCTCGGAATATTTATAAATACATATATAAAATTAATATTCATACATAAAAGTACAAGGCAAAATATCGGGAGAGTTTAGGCTCCATTCACCAGGTGTATAAATTGACATAATAAGTTTATTATATTTGCTGCTACGGAACCCTTTGTGCGCGAGCCCGACTCGCACTTGGCCGGTTTTTTTTGTGTAATTTAGGATTTCAGTTAAAATAAATGGTTTAATTTCTGTGACTAGACTGCGTGGCGTCTTTCAAGTCAACAGGAAAATTTATGTAGAGCTCAATTATTCATTAATAAATAAATTATCTTAATAATTATCATAACCAGTATTAAATTTGCCATTATTGTGTTTATTTTTAGACAGATTTTTATTTCATTGTAAAATACCAACATATTTATTATTCACTGTTAATTTTTTACTAAAGTTTTAATTAAAAAAATAGATAAATGAAAAATGTGGAGGACATCGCGTCCGTAACATTTCTTCTAATAGAAAACGATTCGTATATTTTCACAAACATTTTCTATTCTTCTTGGCGAGTTAATTGATTAATTAGTTATTTAATATACGTTACTTAACTGTATTTAATGTACACAATAAAAAAATAAATTAATAAAATTCTGGTCACTCGTATAGCAGCTGTCTAAATTGATCTGCCAATATTATTTTATTTTAAAATCCAAACGAGTTTGAAAAGTTCCGGAGACTTAGGGAAAACTGCGGATGTGATCGTATTTTTTTTCATCATCGTATTCTGTCATACGACGTCCACTGCTGAATATAGGCCTCACAGTGATTTCCATAATGATCAGTTGGTAGCGTAGCGGCCTGCCTAACTACCTTTATACGAGGTCGTCGGTCCACATATTTTTTCTATGGGATTTTAAACCATCACTATAGCCAGTAGGATACTGTTTTTAGATATTGACTCCACAATCTTCGGAAGTAGGCGGTTTAGCAAGACAATCAAATCAGTCGTCAAGGCCCACTCAACGATGTGACAAATCGTTCGCCTTGCCCTTGCATTGTGTGCCTGACAAGTAATAATTGCGCATAAATTGATTACTGAATACTAGAAGCACTCATTAATAAGCTGTTAGTTAAGATTTAAAATTAATTTTACGCGTTTTTCCCTTACAAAATTTACGTACAACGTTGCGTTTTTCCCTTAAAACGTAGGCAGCAAAACTTTTTGATAGGAATTCTATAGGCGTTTGAAATTGCTGATGTGGTAATGGTGCATAAATTAACCACACCACGAACATAGTAATTAGTTTTACGGATGATCATAATGATAACGGTGATGATGATCTACACGCACCTTTGTTTGGATGTTTTCCATTAGATACAGCGGAAAAGATGGACGCAAATTGTTTGACCCAATAAACTCGTACCTCTACATAATGTTTTAACGAATAATTTTCTTACGCGTCTATTTCAAGTTACGTTATTTGTATAAGTGCGTTCGGTTACAACATCTGTTACTGGACTATACCTACTTGAAGCAATAATTAACAATTATACCTACACTATTTTAATTAGTACCTATAGAGATAGAGGACAGATAACCTTATAAAGGTAGCAGGAAACTTAAATGCAGGCCACTTCTAAACGGTCAATTTGGACATCCTGTGACTGAAATGACGATGACCTAGTATAGTTGACTCAGTTTCTTCCGCCACTTCTTCCCAGCACCAGCCCATATGTTGTCCCGAAGTGGTGGTTATTGTTTATAATTTGTGCTTACTGTGTTCAATAAATTCTATTTCTTTCTTCTTTCAATATCTTCTAGACAACCTTCTCAAGCTTACCTACACTTTAATTAATAACCTTCGTTACATAAGTTCGCAATTGCATGTCAAGACACAACCTACTTGATCCGCACCGAAGACTGACTTTGACCCAGTTCGGACGAGAAAATTGCTGCCAAATAAGTATTATGACTTACAACCATTACGTATGTTCTATTAGTTATCTGATTATGATCTCAATCTCCGGTCGGTAAGGAACAGATAAGACGAAAGATTTTAAATAATGTAGAGCACTTTTGTTTGCGAGGTTAACGTTCTTTATTAGGGTTGATAGGTTAGTTTTTTTTGTGTGTTAATAATACGCAGACGTAACAGTCCTTCAATTTTAATATTAATGAGATTGGGCAATCATTTATATAATATTTTAGAGAATTTTACAGTCTCAGGTTAGCTATTGTAGAGACTGCCCTTCGAATATTTCTGATAGATAGTTTTGCATATTTTAAGACGTGCAATCGAGCGTATTCTTATTTTTAAGATTGATTTAACTATTGTTTAAAAATAATATCTCTGTAATAATCATGATATAATAATGAAAGAAATAATGTATTTACTTTAAATCAGTGAAGCACGTAGTTACACGGTTAAATAACTACCTATAAAAATAGTTTAACGTGTTTCGTTTCACCCTTCACACGCACCTTCAGAAGCCATTTACATACAAAACTTACAGCAAAACGCAGATGAGAGCATAATTCCATACATACAAACAAACAATAAGTTTTCCATCGTTTACGTTCTCACAATCTGTTGAAGAAACGCGCGGAACGTTTGACTTTGTAAGCGTTTTATTCATTAGTTCTTGTTAATTTAATAAGTTTCATTCGTAAAACTTGACAGCCCTTATGTTAGCACAAAATACGTTATATTTTTTAATCAAGAACTAGACGCATGAGAAAATAGAGTTTTTATTTAGTACTGTACATTTTGCAAGTCCTTCATGGTAGCAAATCACTAGACGTAAGTTAACAACATTAACTTAATGTCCAACAAGATTTTTCTACAAAACAGTGTGGGTTTTATTGTCAAACGCTATAACCTGTTTTTTAAACGTTTTATCATTATTCGAAAATTATAGATGTTCCTAGTAAGAGAGCTTGTATTTCAATTCCGATTGTTTAGTTTTCAGCAGTTGATATCAAATACATAGGTAAGGTAGGTCTTTTATTAACGAAGAATAGTAGGAAGTTTCATGACGTACCTAGTTAGTAGTTTTAACTCTACAATTTGAACTGGAAAGGAGCTCTGGTCATTAGATTCAGCGTTGGGTAACTACAGAATGTTTTGAAAAAACTAGACATTTAAAATTAGTCTTTCCTTGCCTTTTTCTAATCTAGTATTAAATTTTAAACTTTCGCGTTGCATAACTAATTGAATTAATTTAAACAGGTTTTCACACGATACGCGGATACGAAATTAATTTGAATGTTCCTATCCGCGTATCGCTAAAATCTGTTTAAATTAATTTAATCAAGTTCTTATTAATTAGTTACGCTAATACCAGGCAATCGACCTGTCATGACCGTGAGAACTGTCAAGGAAGACCTGCCATTTTATTATTGTCCTGATGCGCGTACGCATGTAGGAATGCGGCCATTGCGCAAAGTAACGGTTCGGTTAATAACTGTTTAGCGTTCTTTGGTTTGTTATAGAGGTGGTTGTGGTTCGAATCCTGCTGAGAACAAATGAATGGGAAGTCTTTAACTTTTACAAGTTGATATCTAAACAGACAAGCTGTTCAGAAAAAAAAATACTTATTAGTTGAGTGGATAAAATGTGTAAAGTGTAAATGCCGAAAACGTTTTATATCGGTCTTTTTAAAAACGATAATGAGTGTTATTTTGTCGACTAAGGCTGAGTTGTAACATCTTAACTTTAACAAACGTCATAAACCTGTCAAACTCCATACAAAATGCACCAGTTAATTACGGTTAAAGTACGTTGGTGCCACTTAAAATTTTTACGGGGCTTGCAGCTCTCTTTTGATTGCTTTCAAATACTTACTTCAAAATGAGTTAATGTATTTGTTTACTTTTTGAAATACATTACGGCATTTAACTTGTAAAATACCTACTCTCGTAATTTTAACGAACTAGTTCCATACATAATGTAATTAAGACATTGTATGCGCCTATTATTAAATTATGAACTTACGTAAAAGCAAATTACTTTATTAAGGAGGATTCAGCAAGTTCAGTAAGGCATTATGGCATGTCTTATAACTCTGGTAAGGAGTTTTCTTTCTTAAGGGTAGTTTTAAGTAAGAGTATGGCAAATTGCGACCTCATATCCTATAAGTAAAAATACTAAACTAAGTTAAGTAGGCATGTTCAATATTCCAAATTGTGGTCTACTGCCACGGTTACCTCTACTAGCTGAATTAGATTTTATTTCGTTGAAATTAGAGATTTTGTTAAAATGCAGAACAAGGCAGGTAGTTAGTTATTTGATCTAGGCAGGGCCTACAGAGCATGGAATCGCCGCGCTGCCCGCTACTGCCGGCGCGGCGCGCTGCGATTCCGTGCTCTGTGGCAGGGCCAGATTGTCAGTTGTTACAATACTTACAATGAGAAAGATAAGTAGTATCTACTGAAACATGAAAGGGGCCTACTTTCATTAGCTCAGTTGGACATTTCGTGCATTACATAGTAAACTTGAGCAATTAAAAGATAAAACGTTGTAGTCGCTGCAAAATTAATAGCGTGTACGAAATAAATATACTTTGAATTATGTATTTCGAAATTATACAGAATTACAATGGAGTACAATCTCGTAGAGAGCAAATTGATTTGGTTCGTAAATAAGATTTTTTTTTATTTGGCTACTTGACTTTTAAGATGTTCGTGAGTAATTAATTAAAAATCGTAATTAATTTGAGTTTTTCTTCATTCCAGACTCCCACACCAAGCTGTAAGCAAACTACACGAGAAAAGAAAACCATCATCTCAATTCATAACTTTGAGAAGATGTAGTATTTCAAACACTTCCAAACTCCTTAGAGCTCGGCCTTTTTATTTCTAAAAACAACTGGCTGAAAACAGAAGCGAAATAAAAAGAAAAATGGCAAGACTGCAGTTTTGTGATGAGTGAAATTAAGCTTTAAGGAGTAGAGTATAGGAATGAAAGTCGTGTAATTAGTAAGGATGTCTGGCAACAATGACTTGAATGAGGTGGAGTCGCCCAAGGCTCGCATGAAGCCGGCTGTAAGCAGGATATTTTGCTGCAGCGTCACAGCCGCTTCAGGGTTCATCGCAGCGTATGCTTTGGTGAGTAAACAAGGGTTAACGAAAATGCAGTTGAATTAGAACTTGGTAGAGTTGTTTATCACTTGGTGTTGTTACTTTAATAAGATAAAAGGTAGAGTTCGAGAATAATGTAGTGGATAACTTTTTGAATTAAAACAAGCGGATAGGATTAGGTAGAGTCAACAGTGTGTTTTCATTATTACATTTAAGTACCTATATTTTAAATTATACTCGTTATTATTATGTAAAATAAACTAACTCTGTTTGTCTGATCGTTGTTACACGCCTCATTAACGTTGACTAAATAGTGTATGAACAAAATTGTTACTTTAGTAAAACAAACAAATTATTACCGCAAATGGCGTAATTCAAAATGAAAGTATCAGAACTTGTGTTTCTTTAATGAAAAGACCGATAGTTAGCGAGATAAGCATTTATTATTCGGGTTCTTACACAGACACATCTTGTTCGTACATAGCCGGAAGAGGGAAGAGCGTTCTACCGGAAACAGTTAACTTTTTAATATTTAATACACTTCCAAAGATAATATAATCCTAACACTCCCTCTCAATTACAAGTTAGGCNTAATCGCCTTAAGGAACGAGGCTTAAGGTTTTTGGAGGGTACCTAATTAGGTAAATATTGTAACATTTTATAGTGTTTCATTGACTTATTAATGACCACTTTATTATTCCTAAGACATAAACACGTCACAAGCTCTCTATATTACGGTTTTTCTTTAAAAAGCATAAAAAAGTGCGTTTTCGACACACCAGTCGTTAATTTAAGACAGTCACGTGATATATTACCCCCAACCATTTGTCAGCCATATTGACGCTCCACTGACATTTACGGTTTTCCCGCCAAATTTATAGGCAGTAGGTATATGTTTTTTGTCCGCCCTACGCGTGACGAAGGAAAACGTCTGTGGAGCTTCATTCTTTTGTTTTATTTTTTATTGCAGCATGCAAGCTTGAGTTCGGCATATAAAAGAAGTTTTTTTTTCTTTTATAGTTTTACGGCCTGATACTTATCGAATTTGGCCAAAACAGAGAACAATAATAATATTTTTTGCTGAGTGTGTAGTATTAACTTAATTTTAAGCTGCATGTGTCAAACAAGGCTGTATGTTTCTTTAATAAAGATAAATAAATAAATAATAAATTAGCACCAGAAACAATAAAACCTCAATTCAATGATAAGGAAATTTCCTATATCCTAAATCCATTTCTCGGTTCCGCCTCCTCAGATCCATATCAATCATTTCAAGGTCAACGCCCTTTTTATTCAGCGAGTGCCATTTGATCTGGAACGTAAATTCTCTAGTTTATTGGCTGCTCAAAATAGAAATATTTGATATTTTGATCCAGTTTATTTATCGGCCACCTGGCATTTGCTAGTAGTTCGAGTGCCGATCTACTGTGTTAGAGATCGCGGGTTCAATCCCCGTACAATACAAAATTTCATCTTCATGTGCATAACATATCTGCTGTGTGTTTTGGTATAGCATAGGAATAGGTGTAAAATGACCAAGGATATTTATCATCATCATCATCATCATCATCATCATCATCATTTAATGTAATAAATGTGTCTTTCTTTCTTTCATTTCAGCCTCAGGACGTCCACTGCTGAGCATAGGCCACCCCCAATGATTTCCAGATAGAAGCGGCCTACACCTAGCGTGCGCCGTCCACATGATGGACAGATGACCTCATAAAACTAGCAGGACGGATATAGAAAAACTTATGTACGAAAATCAAAGTTCGTCTTTTGAGATATTAAACACAAATAAAAGTACATAATTAAATACAGCAAACTTAAATTTTACATACGTCCGTTGCCGTAATAAAATAACTGCAAAACTTAGCGATTGCATGTCCATCTCAGAAAATAAGTTTCCCTAACGGAAATTATATTTCCAAGTTAAGGCGGGATGTAGATGGCGCTAGCTTCTCATTTCCTATCGCACACTTCGTTTGAATTTGGAAGCCTTCCTTTTTCTTTTTTATCTAGATAAAAAATTTGAATGGTTTTCAAATAATGCAGAATCTGTGGAAAAAAAGTTTATACTAAGTCCCGGAAAAAACAATAGAGAAAATATGAACTGACTGAAAAAACTGAAAGTCGTATTTTTTTATTTATTAACTAGCTGACTCGGCTAACTTCGTGCCGCCTATATTAAGAAAACACGTAGGATTCTAATGGTGAAAGAATTTTTCAAATTGGTCCAGTAGTTTCAGAGCCTATTCAATACAAACAAACAAAGCTTTTCTCTTTTTGGGTCATTCCACAAAAATATGTCAACTCTTAGTCCGCGCCACATTTCACATGAAATATTTGTTAATATTTTATTCCAAAATTGTTAAATATCAGCTCGCAATGTGCTTTATTCATCACCCATTTATATTTTTTGAAACTGTTTTTAAAACATCTTAAATTCCTTTTGAATGACCCAAAACGTCATTCCCTAGGCATGTCCGTACTCCAAAAGTTTGTGATTTGGGACCCACATTTATAAAAACATCAACTTTATCCTTTGTTTTAATTAATGAATAAAATCTATTTAAATGTATATTACACCAAATTCTATTAATATTTTGCGGTTTCAATAAACAATAATTTGATTTTATTTAGTTGAAAAAGAGTCTACAGCTTTTAGCGTCATTCTCTCGCCACGGACTGATTTTATAATTTTGCGCTTTAATAATGTATTTAGAGTGAATGACATTTAGTTGATTTTAAAGTACGATACGAAGTTATCCTCATACCATACTGGCTTTGCGGTAGCCGTTTTTTGAATTAGTGCAAACGTGCCAGTTGTTGCGGAAAAATGTGTTAATCCAGTCACTTCGTCAGTCCCTAGTTGAGTAGCTTTATTGATTACAATATGAAATTGTATATGGGTCATTCCATAAAAATCTGTATATTTTCGACGTCATTTTGTCCGTAACTTTTTTAAGATGCTTTTGAATACTTTATTAGTGTAAATTATTGTTTATTAATTAATTATGTTATGTCTAAAAGGGCCAGTCACTTTATGCTTTATTTTAGGAGAAATTATAATTTTCAATTTTTTCATACTACATTACTCCTATATGACTTCTAATAAAGTATAAAACTTATAACCTTAACATTTATAGATAAGTTAATATACATAATGTAGTTGTTTTGTTATTATCACTATATAAAAAACATCATTCCCTAACTAGTAATTTAGTCCCAAGTGCCGTTTAAAGCTAGGGCCTGACGCTCTAGGGACTGACGATTTGGAGTAAAACTTAACACAAATGCAGATTAACTTTATATTATAAGATGCTTAATACGATGTGCCGAAAATAGCCAAAAAACCACACGTAAATACTATTAAATTATATACAATTTCCTATTATAATCAATAAAGCTACTCAACTAGGGACTGACGAAGTGACTGGATTAACACATGTTTCGGTAACAACTGGCACGTTTGCACTAATTCAAAAAACGGCTACCGCAAAGCCAGTATGGTCTGAGGATAACTTCGTATCGTACTTTAAACTCAACTAAATGTCATTCACTCTAAATACATATTAAAGCGCAAAATTATAAAATCAGTGCGTGGCGAGGGAATGACGCTAAAAACTGTAGACTCTTTTTCAACTAAAGAAAATCAAATTATTGTTTATTGAAACCGCAAAATATTAATAGAATTTGGTGTAATATACATTTAAATAGATTATTCGTTAATTAAAACAAAGGATAAAGTTGATGTTTTTATAAATGTGGGTCCCAAAACACAAACTTTTGGAGTACGGACATGCCTAGGGAATGACGTTTTGGGTCATTCAAAAGGAATTTAAGATGTTTTAAAAATAGTTTCAAAAAATATAAATGGGTGATGAATAAAGCACATTGCGAGCTGTTATTTAACAATTTTGGAATAAAATATTAACAAATATTTCATGTGAAATGTGGCGCGGACTAAGAGTTGACATATTTTTGTGGAATGACCCATATAATTTAATTAGTATTTACGTGTGGTTTTTTGGCTATTTTCGGCACATCGTATTAAGCATCTTATAATATAAAGTTAATCTGCATTTGTGTTAAGTTTTACTCCAAATAGTCAATCCCTAGAGCGTCAGGCCCTAGCTTTAAACGGCACTTGGGACTAAATTACTAGTTAGAGAATGATGTTTTTTATATAGTGATAATAACAAAACAACTACATTATGTATTTTAACTTATCTATAAATGTTAAGGTTATAAGTTTTATACTTTATTAGAAGTCATATAGGAGTAATGCAGTATGAAAAAATTGAACATTATAATTTCTCCTAAAATAAAGCATAAAGTGACTGGCCCTTTTAGACATAACATAATTAATTAATAAACTATAATTTACACTAATAAAGTATTCAAAAGCATCTTAAAAAAGTTACGGACAAAATGACGTCGAAAATATACAGATTTTTATGGAATGACCCTTTTATTATTATTAGTGTAGATTTATGAAATATCTTTTTTATTTTCGTAATTCTAATAGGAATACATGAAGAATGCTAATAAATAACTAGTTTCCCTCCTATGGAAGTGCTTAATACATATTAAAGCGCAAAATTATAAAATCAGTGCGTGGCGAGGGAATGACGCTAAAAACTGTAGACTCTTTTTCAACTAAAGAAAATCAAATTATTGTTTATTGAAACCGCAAAATATTAATAGAATTTGGTGTAATATACATTCAAATAGATTATTCGTTAATTAAAACAAAGGATAAAGTTGATGTTTTTATAAATGTGGGTCCCAAAACACAAACTTTTGGAGTACGGACATGCCTAGGGAATGACGTTTTGGGTCATTCAAAAGGAATTTAAGATGTTTTAAAAATAGTTTCAAAAAATATAAATGGGTGATGAATAAAGCACATTGCGAGCTGTTATTTAACAATTTTGGAATAAAATATTAACAAATATTTCATGTGAAATGTGGCGCGGACTAAGAGTTGACATATTTTTGTGGAATGACCCATATAATTTAATTAGTATTTACGTGTGGTTTTTTGGCTATTTTCGGCACATCGTATTAAGCATCTTATAATATAAAGTTAATCTGCATTTGTGTTAAGTTTTACTCCAAATAGTCAATCCCTAGAGCGTCAGGCCCTAGCTTTAAACGGCACTTGGGACTAAATTACTAGTTAGAGAATGATGTTTTTTATATAGTGATAATAACAAAACAACTACATTATGTATTTTAACTTATCTATAAATGTTAAGGTTATAAGTTTTATACTTTATTAGAAGTCATATAGGAGTAATGCAGTATGAAAAAATTGAACATTATAATTTCTCCTAAAATAAAGCATAAAGTGACTGGCCCTTTTAGACATAACATAATTAATTAATAAACTATAATTTACACTAATAAAGTATTCAAAAGCATCTTAAAAAAGTTACGGACAAAATGACGTCGAAAATATACAGATTTTTATGGAATGACCCTTTTATTATTATTAGTGTAGATTTATGAAATATCTTTTTTATTTTCGTAATTCTAATAGGAATACATGAAGAATGCTAATAAATAACTAGTTTCCCTCCTATGGAAGTGCTTAACAAAAATATCACGAAGTGTAATCTTAAGAAAATGGGACGCCATTATGGGCTAGCGTTCGCCATGAAAAGGCAATCCATCTTCATTTTGACTGTAAACTTTCCCAATAAATAATTAGAACGCCATTACGGAAATGGAAAGATGGGGCAAAAGTTTTTTATGTCAAAGTAATTAGTGAGGAACGAACAAAGAAATGTTAACTCGCATTTATAATGTTAATGATAATATTCGTTCTTTCGTTTCAGCCGAAAGACGTCCACTGCTGGACAAAGGCCTCCCCCAAGGATTTCCACAAAGACCGGTCCTGCGCCGCTCGCATCCAGGCGCCTCCCGCGACCTTCACCAGATCGTCGGTCCACCGGTCGTCGGTAATGATAGTATAGGTTTTCTTATTGTTCTACTGCCCTATCTACACTGATCTATAATTTATCATTTCAGCCACAGGACGTCCACTGCGGAACATAGGTCTCACCCAATGACTTCCATAGCGGCATGCATCCAGCGCCTTCCTGCTACCTTTATGAGGTCGTCAGTCCACCTCATAAGGCCCATAGGGTATACCAATAATCTATACTAATATTATAAAGCTGAAGTGTTTATTTGTTGTTGACTCAGGAACTACTGGTCCGATTTGAAAAAAAAGTGTGTGTGTGTGTGTGTGTGGAAGGCTATACAACACAACATCACCCTACAGCTAATAGGGGATTAGGGGCAGAGCAGTTAAGAAAAATGTTTCAAAAACGAGAAACATTATTCAAACTATTTCCACGCGTACGAAGTCGCGGACACAGCTAGTGTATTATACGTTTTCTTATTGTTCTACTGCCCTATTCCCAATAAAAGTTTATGCAAAATATAAACAACGCAAGCCAAACAGACTATGAGAGAAATCGTTTTTAACATCGCAATATCAACAATAGCAAAGTTTATAAAGTTTTGCTCGGATTCCCAGGAACTCCTTTCATAGCTTCGCTTCATATTTCCTTATATCAATAAGGTGGAACGCAAACGAAGGCTCTTTTATGGTGAACAGGAACTTATTAGCGATTTTAATACTCTACCTTTTGCCTGCGCGGAGTTCACTGTTACAGAAAGGCTTTTTCACTATTTGAAATAGGTATTCCCTGTATAATTTAAAATTTCTGTGTCACTTCTTAAAAGAAATAGCGTATTATTCCTTTTCTGCTTAGGAAAAACGTTTTCCTATGCAAATTGGTTTAGTGTAACGAATGATACACCTTTTAGTATTAATCAATCTGTTTCTGCCAACAACCTGTCGAATAATGATTTGTAAACAACGTATTTTTATCGCTAATTGGGAACTTGAATCCAAGTGTTTTCTTCAAGGTAACCTGCGAAAATACAATCTTGTCTAAGGGTGAACCTAGATTCGGTCTGGTTCCCACTCACAAGTGGCTAAACAAACAAAGCTATTTACGTTTGCGTAGACCTTTATATTCTCCAATAAAGGATCCGCTGGAGGGATGGTCAGCAAAACAAAGAAAAAACACGGCCATAAAGCCATCGGTTCAATAGGGCGCGAGCGTCAACGGAAAACGCTGTAGCGGCGAGCGCTATTATGTGCTGAGGTCATAGATTGCTAAAGATACAGCATGTTGGATGCGGTATACCTACCTAGGTGCTGATTTTATTCAAATACGGATAAAATGGTACTTTACACTACCAACCTAATGAGATGCGTCAACGACGCGATTCTTATAAGTAGCGTATTATAATAAATACTTTGACTTTGACTTTTATATTAGCGCATTGGAGCATCTCTACTATCGCCGTGGCGTGGATGTCGTAAGAGTCGAATAAGGGAGAAATATGCGAACATCAGGCTACCCCTTCCCGTCAGATCAGCATGTGGCTGTCCTCATTTTGGCTCTGGTAAATTGGAGAGTCATATTCTTGCAGTGGACACTTGACCTGATGATGATGATGAATTTTACTTAAGTTGCCACACAGTTTCGCCATCGTGCGAGCATGTAGCTATGCCGCCTCCACAGCGTAGAACTCCTTGCAAGCGTGGTTGTTAGCGCCAATGGCGCTCTGTGGCAGTGGCAGCTACGTATCGGCCGCACACAGTGTTATTTAGCGTCCACATATAGCCATGGGTATTGGAACAACAAGTGATCATAAATCAGAACTGTGGTTAAAAATAACCTGTGTTATGGAACGGACTTAGTGAAGAAATTAATAATGGCATCAACAACAATCAACATGAAAAACATAAACAACAAAAAGAAATACACTAATAAACTATCGACATAGGAAAAATTTCAAGTCAATTAATCGTCATATGCCGCTATATCACATTGTCTCTCAAACTTTATTTATTCACAAAATGTTCTTTCTGAATAGAATCTCCAGGGGATAACTCTAGACCCGTTTATATCGTCGAATAGTACCTACTCTACGTCTCTCTTCAGTTGAGAACTTTGAAGTTGAAATCCTTAAAAATCAAGTTCAAGAAATTCAGGTTTACATGATCAAATCGCCAATATCGTTCTTGTTGTACCATTGCCCTTAGAATAAGTACAGCAACGCGAAAGTTCTGTCACGTTCAGTCGAAACTAAATATCAAGGACAGTCAGACAAGTTCAGCAGCTGTTTCCTTCGCTGTAACTTTCTTCTGGCCCTTCAACAAATATAACTATACACAATGCCTAAGTGCACTTACAGGATATTTTTTGCTTACAAAAGTACATCGCATGCAAAATAGCATTATTAAACAGCAATATAATCATCACGTTCCAAAAGCGCAGGGTGGAACGTCCACGCACGAGGTGGACCAACCGATCAGTATGGAAATCATTGGGGGAGGCCTATGTTTAGCAATGAACATCTTGTAACTGAAATTATGATCTACAAAGTTAGTAGCTGACTCTAAAATTTTTTTATAATAATAAATAATAATAAATCTTTGGACACTTTTCACACAACGCCAGCTAGCCCCAAAGTAAGCAACTTAATGCTTGTGTTATGGGTGCTAGCTTAACGGATATACTACTTATATACTTTTTTTTTTTAAATACATACATATTATACATAGTAACACCCAGACCCGTCACAGAAATTAAAATTCATCATTTCAACTTCTGCTCGGCCGGGAATCGAACCCGGGACCTCTCGGCATAGTAGTCCGTTCTGAACCACTACACCAAACGGCCGACTTACTTGTTTACTAATGAGGGCTATCGTTTTTATACTTAACAGTTGGCACCCCTGGCGATTGACAGGACCTTAGTTATAGGACGATAGTCCTCCTACCACTTTAGCGTTCACAAGTTGGCGCCACTGTCTTCGCTACTAGCAAGTGACAGGACCTTACTCTACAGTGGCGCTAACTGGTGAGCGCTAAAACGATAGCCCTCATTACATCGAGATGTATGTAATCTTACTGCCTATTTGGGCTTGATAGGGTGGTGTGATCAGTTAGTTACATGTCACTGGAGATCAACTGAAGCAAACTTTAACTGTAATCTTCCAAACATCAGCCAGGGCCATGACCTTTTCAAATATTAAGCTGAGTTCACATGACACTTTGTGACTACTATAAAGCACGTATGAGACTATCATAGATACAATCACCATAAATACCATCGTATACAAAATGTCATTTTATTAAGATTTTTAAAAAAAACAGGTTTTCAGGAACGATGAGATTTTCACATTTATTTTAGCTTTTAGAACTCTTTTTTCAAGCGTTTAATAAGTGAATCAAATAGCACAATAGAACAGTTTTGACTGGAGAAATCAGTCAATATTGGTTTTAACTAAGAGGATCAGTCAAAACTAGTTACTTTTGCTTGATTTTCACAGTCAAAAGTGGTTTTGACCGGTTATGAATTAAAGGCGCTTTCAGTTTAGACGTTTCGTGCTACACGTTTGCTGCACGCCTGCCATGTGTTTGCAAGAGCGTTTCACCAAGAAGAATCCCACCCTCGTAACACTGTATCCCATCCACCGCACCACACTTCATGTGCCCTTAGCCTTACGTCAGCAGGATCAAACCGTATTGATGTGCAGCCAAGCAGCTGATCGAGTTATCGTCAGTTTTATTATCGTCTCTAGAGAAATATGCCTTCAAACGCTCTCATTCGTCTCTGAAGTTGTGTTTATGTTTACGTAAATTCGTATTACATAACAAATATTAACAATGTTATTTATTGAACCATGTTCATGATAAAAGCTGTATTATTTATAGAGTTTAAACTGATTGTAAAAGCCATATTTCTCTTATTTGATAAATTCTTGTCATCTTAGTACCTACTTGGAATTCAGTTGTCTAAATACTAAGCCTATTCGTAAAGACAGACTTCACGAAACAATTTGTAACTATAATACGAATAATTTCGTGTTAAAGCAAAGAGTAGGTACCTACTCTTAAAGCCCCTCTACCATATTTAATTTGTATTTTATACCCAGTTAGAAGAATGAAGAAGAAAGTTATTTACTTTCACCTTTCGTCGGTCTTCTCCTACCTGCTGCAACAGAATTGCCCATTTTAACTTGCAGCATTTTTTGAATATATCTCCTTTGGATTTCAAAAAGATTTGCAAAAGAAGAAACCGCTGTACAACATTTCCAATATGGAACAGATTTCTTTACAATCCTGCATGATAAGGCAGTTGACACATTCAAGGATTATTTAGATTTTTTAGGCTTTGTGTAGAGCACCAAATCCTGCGCGGCACAGATCCTACTGCCATACAGAAAATGGAATATATTCCGACTAGCTCCTCCAAAATCAAATGATACTACCGTCAAATACCTCAGCAGTATACAGGCGCCCCTAACATGTTATAGACTGCCAATGTTATAAATGGTACGCGATGGAACAAGTGCTCATGCACAACGCATTCAGTAATGAAACTGTAAAAAAGTTTTCAGTTTCACATTTTTATTGAGCTTATAATTTATGTTTATATTTTTTATATGTCCGGTCGCGATATTAGAGATTTTTTTAAAGCTATTTAAGTAAAATTAATTTGTGATCGTACAAACAAACATAACAGTGTCATTGGTTGCCGTATACAAGCACAAATTCAATTTAAACATAATCAAAGATTTGGGTGTATTATAAATGGCGCCCAACGTAGTGTGAATTTTACCGCTCTAGGTTTTGAAATCCAATTACAAGGAAATAAATTAAATTCTCAAGTAGACACTTATGCTCTTCAATAAGGCACAAAGCACAATCAATCCTCCCTTTTAATAATTCCTTGATGCTCTCAATCTTTTTAATCGTTTGGATAATCTTGTAAGAGCCAAAGCACATGATGCGTTGCCGGAGCGGTGTCGCTGCGCGTCTTACATAGAAATATCTGTGGCGGGCATACGAGCCGTGCGGCGCGCACGCACACACTGAAAAAATTCGGCGCACCTCACCGCTAATCACAGCTAAATTTTGTCAGTGTGTGCGTGCGCGCCGCATACGTATTGGCGCGCTCACATACAAACCGCGCTCGGTGCGTTTCTATGAAGATGACCTACTCATTTGTATTTACTCTGGTCGTGTGCTTTGGCTCTAAGGCTGACGAGGAAAAAAGCTTCTTTACCCAACCTAATTGAATAAAATGTAAATTTTGAACCCAATGCGACGGGAAGAGTAATGCTTGAGGAGCTGGGTAGTGACGTACATTAATTTCCACGATAAATATTTACACCATTGTTTATTAACTTAAAAAACAGCCAAGTGTGAGTTATCCTTGCGAGCAAATCGCTCTGTACATTTCCGTCGTAACGCGTGGTTTTTAGGAGTACCTATAAACGTATGTTATTATTAGTTTAGTCTAAGAAAAAAGATTATTTCTGTAAATAGAAAGTAAAATTAACGACTTTCGCTTTGTTTCTGTGCCCATTTTATGCAACTTTATATTTACATAGATGTCTTGAAAATTAATTAAATTGGTTCTATAATCGCCAAACTGTCTTTTCAAAATTAGTGTTGAATCCTAAAAGATAATCATTTTAGGTATAAATTTAATTTTTGTCACATAAAACACTGTTAAATAATATTTTCACTATTGATTTGGTCCTCCAAATACCATTAGTCTAAAATGGATGCCGAACCACGACCTCTGCAGTAAAATTTTATATTTATTTAGGTAAGTAATTCAATGTCACGTATCTATGAGTAAACACATACATAGAGTGTCCCTACAAATCCTTCCTGTATTTAATTTTGGATCAGCTCTACCTATTTTTGCATTCGGTCTGCCGTTTCCGGTGGTCTTTAGTTTAATCCCAGACACGGAGGGCAAAATTAATATTCTATTGATAGTTAATTTGAAATGCCCACTTTGTTTTGTGAACACACACAGGCATCTCAAACTCTGGGAGGGGGAAAATAAAATTTTTCCGGGTTAGGAAAAATCTTCCTCAAGTTCTTCTGAACAGTTTCGTTGCGGGTCCAACGACAGTTTAACTTTCCCCGGAACAAACTGACCTTCACTGGTTGGGTTTTTATTGGCGGTCAAGCTGTAGACTATCCTAGTTACACAGAGGTTTCAGCCACGTTTCAGCAGTGAGAACGAGAGGTGGATATAGTCTCGCTATTTATTAATGACAAGAGATTTCTTGTAATTTAACCAATTGAGTCCCAGACGGCATTAATTAATGTCATAACAATTGATTATCTATTGTGTCTAGATTCGCGGACCTTGAAGGATTAAGTAAGTAAAAAATTAAAGGGCAATATTTTGGTTGTATTTTAGGCTACAAGTTAATCTAGCACTACTCCGATGGCTCAACGACCCAAAGTGTGTCTTCATGCCCTCTGATAAAAGTGATGTCACCATTTTCCTCCGTCTTGTGTGGTTTCACTCCAATCTCCTACTTAAAACTCACATCCTACATTAATATACTAGCGGATCCCGTTTTACCACCTTAGGGGTGGAGTTTCGTAAAATCCGTTCTTAGCGGATGTCTACACTCTATAAAGAATCTACCTGCCAAATTTCAAGTTTGTAGGTGATAGTTTCTGAGATTTTGTGATTAATCAGTGTACGTCGATAGTTTATCGACATCTAGCATCTCTACAAATAATCCGCTTTTCATTACAATGAACAATGCAATTAGTGGCGACTCTAGGTAGCTATTAAGGACGCTGGACCCCGCAATACTACTTAATAAGGTTCTTTTAATTAATTCATTATTGACAGACGCTGTTGCGGAGCGGAGAGTGAAAAATTATCAAGGTAATAAACCTAATTTCTGAAATGTAAAAAGATCGGACTGAACTGTTTTTTGTTTTTAAAGAGAAAACACTTCGTGAAAGATGCCATTTTGGAATTTTGAATTGGTAGAGAAACTTTTACAAAGCTAAATAAAGATGCCACGAGACTAACGCCCGTATTCACAAACGATGCTTGCTTATATGAAGCAGCAAATCGAACGCACAGCGTTGAATAGAGCTCTGTGATTGGTTCGTGTGTCCCCCTGTGCGTTCACGCGCAATGTGAAACCTCATAGTAGTATTTGTGACTACGGGCGTTAGTACTCAAACATTTTTATTCACAAATTCGCTAGGTACCTACTAATAACGATTACATGTATGTAGTATGACCTACTCCGAGTAGGTCTAAGTATTACAACTTACATACGAGTAGGCTACTCGTATGTAAGTTGTAATACTTAGGTGTTTGTACCTATACCTTAGTCTCTTTTTAAGCAGATCTACAACTCGTAACATCAAAGTAAACATACGAGTACCTACAGACAGATGAGACCCATTTGAACTGTCATAGCCAAAGCTTCGCACGTACTTGGCTGACCGCGTCGATACAGCCTTCGTGCCTCCATGACCATCAGGGCGATTACGACTAGACGGCAAAGAGTAGGCAGGTGCAGAAGGTGGGAATGACACAGAAATGGTAAAGGTAAGACTGTCAGGTTTTAGGGTTAGTCTTCCCTTTCGAAGTTTGAATAGTTACTAACCTAATCATGTAGAGTTGTACAATGTACTACATAATAAAAAAGTGAAAATCAAAGGAGTTGAGGAGTAAGCATGGCAGGGCTACTACTATTATGAAACATGTTGTGCCCTGTTTCCTCCTTACACTCATCATTCCGTCGTTTTCAAAGATAACAAACAACACTGGTTTCAATCTTAAACCGATATACTTAGTACTAAATTAAGTATGTAACTATAGAGAATTGCTCCAACCATGCAATGTCCTTTCCTTGCCGATCAAGCCAATGGTGGTTCTTAAAATTTGACACCAGAGTTGTAGTTCTTAAAACAAAGAAGAGAGTGAGAGTGTTCCTCCAATGTGGGCATTTTCTTGCCGTGAACATTTTCATTCATAAATTCATTTGACTTAACCCCTCCGGCAGGGCCACTTCCCATTTCTGCCTAAAGTTCAAACCTCACGCTGGCGTCACCATAACACTTTAATGGCAGCCGCGCCATTAACCAACTAGTGCGATTAATCCCCGAATTCAGGCTTAAAGCACAAACTAGAATCCTGTGGGTAGTTGTAGATAAGGCAAACTTTTCCATAAATTGGTACACAAACAAGTATAGTCTCTTGATTGCTGTCAGTATGATTCATATCAGCTGACCTTAATTTAGATTGCTTTCCTAGATAAATAAAATAAAAACAATAAGTTTCACAACTTCAACTAAAACGTAAGTCTTAGGTACGACGATAACGACGAATATATGAAACTACAATGGATTTATTTAGTTAGCAGGCAAGTACTACGCCTGTATTCACAAACATTACTATGAGGTCTCACAGTGCTCGTGGACGCACAGGATGACACACGAACCAATCACAGAGCTCTATTCAACGCTGTGCGTTCGATTGGCTGCTTCACCTTCGCCCGATGCTTGCTTTGAAACTGGCAGCAAATTAGAAAACTAATGGAAAAACGAAAAAAGGACTAATGGGAATAGAATTCGTAATAAGATGAAAGAAGGACCTATTTGGTAGCTAAGGTACCTACTTCATCAGATGTTTTAGCAATGCAGTCTCTATTACAAATTGAAGAGGGCTACATCGAGGTGTCCGATTTCAGCTTCGCGCCAAAATGGAGTCTGCCAGGTGACAGATGTTGGTGGATGTTTCTTCCCACGGTTATTTTATTTTCTGCTGGGACTATTCTGCAGACTGACTTTTATACTGATTCAATTGGATAAGTAGTTGCTAGGTGAAAATATAAAGTTATGGAAAAATATTGACTTTGGTCTCCAGCCAGTAGGACACAGTAGATAGACGTAGGCAAAATGGTGCCTACAAAATTTTAATAGCAGTCTAAAGTCTTCATGATTGTAACTTTTCGGTCCAAAAATTACTCTGCCTAATACTTACCTAAGTAGTTCTTAGAAAAAAAACGTCTACGCCACCACGGTTGTTTGAAAAAAATTAAAATAAATCCTTTAAATTCCAGAATTACATAAATCACAATTCTCGAAGCTGTAAGCAACATTTCAAACGTAAGAGAATCCATCTGCTTCACACACGACCCTCTAACAATAAAAGATAAGTACACACTTATGTCCTCAAAAACAAAGGCTTTCGCTAAGAGCGGGTGTAACCAACCGTTTGCGTGGAACGTCTCGGTGGATACTTAATCCGTCAACATAACGTAAGTAATAGGTAGGTACTGTAATGGCTCGACGGGGGTTGACTCCCGCTGGCAATCTCCTTTACTCATGGTACCTCCTGGAAAACCTACCTCTAGTTTTGGAAAATATTGTAAGCTGTTATAGTTTTATGGAACAAGGACTTTTACAAAGTTAAATTGCACGTTAAGTTCGCATCTAAAACAATGAAATACTAAAAATAATTTATTCTGAACTTTTGCTGTAAGTACCCTAACTCAAGATTATACCTTTATTACTACTTACAAGAAATATTATCTTTAAGACTGTTTTATTATGATTTATTTGGCAGCAAATATTACAAGACTGAAATGAAACAAAAAAAATCCATGTAATCAATTTATTCAACGAGCCGGGGGCGCATCATAATGTATGTGGAACACTCTGTACGCGCAATACTCCATGAGCGCCAATCCCAGCGGGTACATGACCTTTGGCCCCATCTGCGGGGCGAGGATATACGCGAATACTGCTGCCCCAGCCGTGTACCAGCCCCACTCTCTGTTATTCTGCATGGAATAGTGGCAGAGAGATATTATATTGCAGGCAATGACCAGATTCCCCAGCTGAACATTGTCCTCACCAGACAACGCCAGGGCAAAGGGCACAATCCCAGACAGCAAGTGGATTGTACTCAAAGCGTTGTTCCCTCGGTATAGGTCAGCCATGAGGCATGGTAGAGCGAGATATCTCGAAGCTTTGTAGCTGACCGCGTAGGCTGGCTTGAAATCGTTGTTGAAGACCCCGCCTGCGAAAATAAAATAGCAATTTTACAGATGTGAGATTTGCAGAGATAATTACGTAAGGCGCTATAAAAAAGCAGCAAGAAAACATTTCCGTTAACATTTAAAAGTCCGGTATTTCTGTTGTGGGAAGGTTATGGACTTTTTAGATTATTTTTCTCTCAGTCTGTATACCAATGCTGCAGCAAAATACGTCAAATATTCAAGTGAAACAATGACCTAAGTGCTAACAATGTCAACTAACTTTGATAGTGAAGGAATCCGAGAACCCCATGTATGAAGAAGTTGGCGTGCATGCCCGGGTGTGTAAAACTCTTCCCTGACATGCGGCTAATCCCCCTCCCGGCAACGCAGCACAGCACAATATGTGCGAGAGATGTGTTAAGACTGTCATCCTCTGCACCCATAACACTTCGCCCCGAGTTTTATAACGCCCTCCAAACTACGTGGAATGGCATAAAAAAATAAGATTTTCCAAAAAATTGCACAGCAAAAATATTTCAAATCATTGATTGACACCGATTGATTGTCAATTTTATTGTTTTCAAAATTAGTCAATGATCGCACAAGCAGTTTCTATTTAAATAATTACTCCCTTACTAATAAAACTTACACGCTCGTTGAACAGTGTTTTAAAGTGACGTTTAGTATGGAAATGTCATTTTAAAACAGTGTTCAACAACTGTGTAACTTTTTATTAGTAATGGGGTTAATAACGACCACAGTTTGGTCATAACCACACTAGTTTTACTGGACTATACTCACATCGCGTAATTTTGCTGAGAAAAAGGCAACTCTGACAAGCTAGAGTGTAGAACTAATTGATATAAATTTAAACATCGTCATACATTTCTTAATCACCATTTTATACAGTTTCTTTCATTGTTTTTGTTATAAAAGTTGTCCAAATCTGTGATTAGACAAGTTGCTAATGTGATTAGTTTTCGGCGAATTCAAAAAACGCGCTATTTTCTTTGTCAGGTATTTTTGTGATATGTCGTGTTAATAACCGTTGCATTACATTGTCGATTGTTCGATTATTGATTGTCTTGCCTAGACCATAGACAATAACGCATTATTTGACAAGCAGCTGCCATATTGCTTGCTGTTCGGGATTTTGTGGAATACGTTTTACAACAAATCTAAAAAAACTGAAACCGAATTCCTTCCAGGGAAAATTGTGTCGTACTTAACATTCGAAATAAATAAGTATCACTTTTAAAACATACAAAATGGCTGCGAGCGACTCTGGGACGGATGAGTCACTTTATCCTATTGCTGTGCTGATAGACGAGTTGAAAAATGAGGATGTACAGCTCAGATTGAATTCTATCAAGAAGCTGTCGACAATTGCGTTGGCTTTGGGCGTGGACAGGACCCGATCGGAGCTGATTCCGTTCCTGACCGAGACCATTTACGATGAGGATGAAGTCCTGCTTGCTCTCGCTGAGCAACTTGGTAAGTTAATATTTTTGTGTCTTTACATCGTTTTACGTCTTACAAGAACGCATTAGGACCATAAATGTACTTTACGCATCGTTTATAACAAGTATTCAATGAGTTTTGCATTGTATTCTTTCGGTATAACCCTATCTTTCACATAATGAGACAAGTACCTCCTATATTTCCTTGTTACAAAAACCGCACAGTTTTGGCATGTAATTTGTTTTTATTACGCACATATTTTGAAGAGGATATAAATACAATGTTTATGAAAATAGCCTTATGTAAGGACATAGTCAATGTCAAACGAATTGCAACATACTGCGGGCTATACATTATTACATTTGCACTATCTATTATTATTTAGTTAACACACTTGACCGTGTTATGGCTTCCTATCTTGAGACTGTATCAAGTAAATTAGATTATTGTTTACCATTTTAGACTACTAGCTTCATAAAATTCTATTTTTCCGCTTAAACTTGTATTGTAACAAATTCTCAGCTCAAATTTCATAAATATGAAATACAAATTAAATGTAACGTAATCCTTTTCTTCAAAAACCAGGTAACTTCATCCACCTCGTTGGTGGTGGTGAGTTTGCTCACTGCCTGTTACCGCCCCTGGAATCGCTTGCCACCGTTGAGGAGACAGTCGTCCGGGATAAAGCCGTGGCCTCACTCCGTGCTGTCGCTGCGCACCACACACCGCAGGCTCTCGAGCAGCACTTCGTTCCTTTAGTGCAGCGTCTGGCCGGTGGTGACTGGTTCACATCCCGGGCTTCTGCTTGTGGATTGTTCAGGTAACTGTTATTCATGTATTGTTTCAACACTATGGTGTAGTTAAAATAAAAGATAGAAACAACTTTCTTGAGTTAGCTTTAGAAACTGATTTTTTTTAATATAGTATGACAAAATAGACTCAATTAGAGGCTGAAGAGGTCTTAGTTACTTTAAAATTGCTTCACTTATCAAGTCAAGATGTGTTTACTCAAATCACTAGATACCTGCACACTTACTGAAGTGTGACTGGTTAACACTGGTTATTTTATGGGTTCTATTGATATGGACTATTCCTTTATTTAGGTAACTTTAAATGTTGCAAATGAATATACAGTACAGATTGATCCAAAGCACTCAAATTTGTTAATCATAATCTAATTACAAAGAACTGTAGGGTACTGGCAAAAATGTCAGTGTCTTGGACAATTTCAGTTAACTTGTTTAAAGAGAAAGTACCCTTGGATACTAGACAATATTAGGGATTAAATAATTTCATCTTAATGACGTAATTTGCTACACTTTTGTAACAAAAACATTCTTCTAAATCTGACAAGATTGTACTAACATAACCGCTTTATAAGCTTGAACATCATTCTTTTGTCTCCAGCGTATGCTACACTCCTGTCTCAGCACCAGTCAAAGCAGAAATCCATCAGCATTTCAACTCGTTGTGTAGTTTAACAGAGAAAGTGTCCTTGGACATCATAATAATAATATACGCTTGAACATCAATCTTTTCTCTTAAATAGAAAGACACGGGTCTTAACGCGACATTTATTAATGAATTACATTAATAATCACGGCTTGACGTTTCGGCTGCTACGCTTCAGCCGTGATCACAAGCAGACTGGCGGCTCGGGTTTATTCCAATATGATCACCCTAATGATCAAAGTGGACATGAGAGAAAGAGTCACATGGGTCAGCAAAGAAAACAGTGTCGCCTGAAGTCCAATTTGATCACCTGGGTGATCAAATCCATCCATCAAATTTGATCATAAAGTGGAATAAACCGCGGATCACGGCGTCGGCCGTTCGGGCATCTTTCTATTTAAATCGAAATAGAACGCGAAAGTTTAAAATCTTATATCATTCTTTTGTCTCCAGCGTATGCTACACTCGCGTCTCAGCACCAGTCAAAGCGGAACTCCGTCAGCACTTCCACTCGCTGTGCCAAGATGACACGCCGATGGTGCGGCGCGCGGCCGCGTACAAACTCGGCGAGTTCGCGCGAGTCGTCGAGGTCGAATACGTCAAGAGCGACCTTATTCCCATGTTCGTGCGTCTAGCTAAGGTCAGTGGGTGTTCTTATTCGTTCGTTTCAGACAAAAGACGTCCACTGCTGGACAAAGGCCTCCCCCAAGGATTTCCATAAAGGCCAGTCCTGCGCCGCTCGCATCCAGGCACCTCCACCTTCGCCAGATAGTCGGTCCATCTGTTTTTATTACCTTGTCAATTAGTGGTAGATAACTAGGTTTGGTAATAATATCGGGTGTTAATTCTGTCAACACTAAGTGCGAAAAAAGGAACATACCAAGAGTTACTGGTCTCAATCGATAGGAAATATACGGAGTCAGCAAATATTAATTATAGTTATAAAGGAATGAGGAGGACAAAATTCTGTGAGTGACCAGTTTCCAGTTACCCAACCCCTCCCTCGTAAAAGACCAGTAAGGCAACATAGGCGTGTCACTATGACTCGCTGTGGCAAGATGACAAGCCCATGGTGGATCGCGTGGCCCCTTCAGACTGCATTCCGAGTATACTGTGGCGATTCTCTGCCTCCATGTATGTATCCTTTGCAGCATAGAGAGGGTAGACCGAATCTTCCATTTATCTCTGGTAATTTAGAGAGGGTGTTCAATGCGTGCTTCAGTAATAACAGAGTAAATACAAATGAGTAGGTCATCTTCATAGTAACGCACGGGCGCGGTTTGTATGTGAGCGCGCCAACACGTATGCGGCGCGCACGCACACACTAACAAAATTTAGCGGGGAGCCAGTCGTGGTTGCGCCGTGCGTTTCTATGAAGATGACCTATTCATTTGTATTTCGTTCGTTTCAGCCAAATGACGTCCACTGCTGGACAAAGGCCTCCCCCAAGGTTTTCCACAATGAACGGTCCTGCGCTGCCCGCATCCAGGCTCTTCCCGCGACCTTTACCAGATCGTCGGTCCACCTAGTAGGAGGCCTGCCCACGCTACGTCTTCCAGCCCGTGGTCGCCACTCGAGAACTTTCCTGCCCCAACGGCCATCGTCTCTACGAGCTATGTGCCCCGCCCACTGCCACTTGATTTTAGCAATTCTGCGAGCTATGTCGGTTACTTTGGTTCTCCTGCGGATCTCCTCATTTCTGATTCGATCACGCAGGGAGACTCCGAGCATAGCCCGCTCCATCGCCCTTTGGGTGACCTTGAGCCTTCTTATGAGGCCCATAGTAAGCGACCACGTCTCAGATCCGTATACCATCACTGGCAACACGCATTGGTCAAATACTTTCGACTTGAGACACTACATTTGTATTTACTCTGGTAATAACCTATTGCAGCAAATAATGTATTGCGGCAAATAATAATGATGGTGCATTTTGCAGGACGAGCAAGACTCAGTCCGCCTGCTAGCAGCAGAAGCCAGCGCGGCCGTGGCAGCGCTCCTGCCGCCTGAAGACATGGAGCAGCTGGTCATGCCGACCGTGCGCAGCCTGGCCGGAGACACCTCCTGGCGCGTGCGGTACATGGTAGCGGACAAGTGAGTGTCCACACTGCACTACAGTAGCTCGGGCCGCCTGCTGGCAGCGGAGTGTCTACACTACAGTAGCGCGAGCGCGGCGGTGAAATAAAATCAATGTAAAAAAACTAGTTGAAAAATATCATTTACAGGATTGTCCTTGGCTGGCCCCTTTTTTCCATTGCCCTAATATTAAGGGGAACCTGTACAAAAGAAAACCTGTTTTTCCTGTGAAACTAACACAATCTGTACATAATTGCTATAAACTTCTATCATTTTTTTAAAGGCCCCTGACACTTAATGACCCGGGTCGATAGAAGACGGCCATGGCACTTTAATACCTACCTTAAATAGGGAAACCGTAGGGTTAAGCTGTCGTAGGGACAACTTTTTTCTGAAACATATGAGACTTGAGCTGTCATGTAATAAAATTTTCGTATTAGCATGTACTATCATATAAGGTTGGTATTAAAGTGCTACAGTTCTGGGGACGGTGTTGTGTCCCATTGTTCTTTTTATACTTCTTATCAGTGCCAGTGCAACTAGGTAGGTATTAAAAGAGTTAAAGATAACACTGACAATACATATATCTAACTCTCTTTTCCATCAGGTTCGTCGAGCTGCAACAAGCCGTGGGCCCTGAACTGGCCCGCGCAGAATTAGCGCAAATCTTCCAAGCGCTCCTCAAGGACACAGAAGCAGAGGTGCGCGCCGCCGCCGCTGGAAAGGTAAACAATAATAAACTACTCCACGAAATCCTGCGAGCTATGTCGGTTACTTTGGTTCTCCTGCGGATCTCCTCATTTCTGATTCGATCACGCAGGGAAACTCCGAGCATAGCCCGCTCCATCGCCCTTTGGGTGACCTTGAGCCTTCTTATGAGGCCCATAGTAAGCGACCACGTCTCAGATCCGTATACCATCACTGGCAACACGCATTGTTGCACACAAAGTAACCGACATAGCTCGCAGGATTGCTAAAATCAAGTGGCAGTGGGCGGGGCACATAGCTCGTAGAGACGATGGCCGTTGGGGCAGGAAAGTTCTCGAGTGGCGACCACGGGCTGGAAGACGTAGCGTGGGCAGGCCTCCTACTAGGTGGACCGACGATCTGGTAAAGGTCGCGGGAAGAGCCTGGATGCGGGCAGCGCAGGACCGTTCATTGTGGAAAACCTTGGGGGAGGCCTTTGTCCAGCAGTGGACGTCATTTGGCTGAAACGAACGAACGAACGAACCACGAAATCTAAATTTCAGCCGAATGACATCCACTGCTCAGAAAAACTTCCCCCAAAGTTTTCCCGCGACCTTCACCAGATCGGCCCGAGGTTGCCACTCGAGAACTTTTCTGCCCCAGACCCAGTGGCCGTCAGTTTCACAAGCTATGTACTATGTGTCATTTAGCTGAAACGAAATCTAAATGCTCGGTTTTGTCGGGCTTGTTCTAATTGTAAGTCCGTCAGGCTAGCTACCAACATCTTACCTTAGTCTGTCGCCATATCAACAGTGGCAGTAATGGCATTGTGGTGTGGTGTTCAGCTGCTTTTAAAATAGTCACCTCCTCAGTTTGAGAATTCCAGATGAAGTTCGCTTCCACTTCGGCCTGATCACCACTTGCCATCAGGTGAGATGCAGGTCGAGAGCTTCCTTGTTATGATAAAACAAACCGATAAGAATGTCTATATTCTTATAAATAAATTATCTTTTTTCATTCCCAGGTCAAGGACTTCTGCATGAACTTAGACAAGGCTCACCAGGAGCATATCATCATGAGCATGATCCTGCCGCAGATCAAAGACCTGGTGTGTGACCCCAACCAGCACGTCAAGTCCGCTCTCGCTTCCGTCATCATGGGACTCAGTCCCATCGTCGGCCGCCAGAACACCGTAGACCACCTCCTGCCTCTATTCCTTACACAGCTGAAAGACGAGTGCCCTGAAGTCCGTCTGAACATCATTTCGAACCTGGAATGCGTCAATGAGGTCATCGGAATCCAACAACTCGTCCAATCTCTTCTACCGGCTATCGTGGAATTGGCCGAAGACACAAAATGGCGCGTGCGACTTGCCATCATCGAACACATGCCGCTTCTAGCCGGTCAACTCGGCCAGGAGTTCTTCGATGAGAAACTGACTGGACTATGCATGTCCTGGCTCATTGATCATGTTTACGCTATCCGTGAAGCGGCTACTCTTAATCTGAAGAAGTTAGTCGAGCAGTACGGGTCTCAGTGGGCAGAAACAAACGTCATCCCCAAAGTCCTTGCCATGTCGCGCGAACAGAACTACTTGCACCGAATGACCTATCTCTTCTGCATCAATGTTCTCTCTGAAGTATGCGGCAAAGATGTCACCACCCGAGTCTTGCTGCCAACTGTCTTGTCTATGGCCGACGATAATGTTGCCAACGTCAGATTCAACGTCGCCAAGACCCTCCAAAAGATGGCGCCTTTCTTGGATCCTGCTGTTATCCAACCCCAAGTGAAACCGGTTCTGGAGAAACTGAACGTAGACCCTGATGTAGACGTCAAATACTTTGCATCGGAAGCGATCGCCGGAATCGCCGGCTAAATTAAATTGAATACTTAATAAAGCTGTATACACAAACCGAACAGACTCGCCGTTTGATTTGTGTATGTAGCCTAATAATCACCGTAATTTGCCCAGCCTTGCGTCGTAACTCACTTCGCGAATGAACTAGCTCGATAGTTCACTCGCGAATGACGAACTAATGTTCGCGGCTACCTAGTTCACTCAGTCTTGTCTAAACTGGTTATACGCCAATCTTTCACTATTTATTTATTAGTAATGAGAATAATTAGTGTATTTACCAGTTTATGGCACTTATAAAAGTCTACTTAGTTTTATACCCATCGATTTTGACCAGATAAGATTTTATAGCACTAAAACTAATTAATAAATAAATAAACTCAATACGTACGTAACTGTAACTGCATTTAATCGATGTATTTTAGTTTTAGTTCTCTAAATATCCTCTGATCAAAATATATGAGTCGGGCTTTCCCCTTATGTTGCATTCAGCCAAAAGAAAATGAGGAAAAACATAACCCTCTGGCGCAGTCGGGTCAAAACAGGTCAAATGATTCTGATATAACATCGACTCAATCCATCTCTTTCACTTTTACTAGTATTCAAATGCGAGTGAGGGATATGAATATAGTCGAGTAAATCCGAATCGTTTTTCAAAAATAAGCATTTTATTCTTAAATCACATGATTGTCACATGGTCCACGCAGTTCTTGGGACCTTAGCGTAAAATATAGTTTTAACTTTGTGAAATATTGGCGGCCATTTTTGTTGTACTGTTTTCAAAACTAAGATCTTTTTGCCAGGAAAAAAGGACGAATGTCAAAATTTTAAAGTAAAAATCTTAAGTTAGGCTGGGTTAAACCATCTTACTTTAACTTCAACAAACGTCAAAAAAAATCTGTCAAACCATACAAAAATCACCGGTTACCGTTATTGTTACTGTTAAAGTTAGGTGGTGGAACTTAGCCAAGTATTTGATCTTATTTTTAAAAAGTGGGTGCAAATGATACCTTCTAAATATGCTGTCCCTTTTCTTAGAGATGAGATTCTTATTTTTGAAGACGGTACAGCAGAATTAGCACAATAAAAAGCATTTTTTATTAAGACGGAGATCATTATTTACAATGCACAGTGGTAGATTTCTTCGCAGATCTCTGTCAAGTGAATGTTACTAGTATTAAGGCCAGTTTTGTTATTTTCAAATAAAATGCGTTTATTTGAAAATTATAAAATCTTAAATCGTATAATTCCACGAATGAAATAATTAGATTACGTTAATTTTGTTACTAACCCACAAAATAGATTCTCGTAGCCTCAGTTTGTATGGAAGACTTTAAATCTAAATGTATAAGTTATATAATCCAATTGTTTGTTTTATTTTAGTGTAATTTTTCCGACTATTCCATTCAATCTTATAAAATCCAGTCTAAAAAATTCAGGTCTAATTGGGTATTTAAAAAGACATCATTCTGGTCTTTAAAAACTTAATTCATTTTAAATTACCTGTAAATTAAGATTTTTGGTTGCATTGTAATTGAAAAAAGTAGTTTGAGTTGACAAAATAGTGATGTCACAGGCTTTGCCATACAAAATCTATGGAAGTCTCGTTTTGACCGTTTTAAATTGGTGGTGTCAATTGGCAAACCCTATTGCACAGTAGGTATTATGAATAGTGAACGGATTTCGTATTTTTGTGGTGTTATAAAAATAAAAATATTGTAGGGTACGCTAGCAAATGCATAGTTCAATCCTTTCATCTCCCATCCTTTTCTAACATGTGCACCTTTGCTATAGCCGTCTTCGTCTACCTCCGCGGTCTACGAAAGTTGCAACCCATACGGCGGATATCATTCTCTTTCAATTTTGCGCCTACGCTGAGACAGACTCATCCTTATTATTTTGTGCCTAACCTATTTTATCGATTTTGTGCAAGGCAGCTGTGGAACATTGATTGTCAAGTGCTCGGATAAACTAATTTGTAACTGACAAGAACTAAGTGCCCGACGGAGATAATTATTGTTGGTAAGTGCACGTTTTCTTTCCAAATTTCATGTCGACATCTTAATTTTCTTCGTCCTAATTCGGATTGCAAGCTCTCACAACTTTATATTCTCATCTGCTCCCTTTCAATTTTGCCACCCTGGTGGTCAATGGCAACTATTTCGTTTCTGACAACTGCCCTCTTCGTAGATATAAGAACGTCTGCGTTATGTGCGTGTGGAGTTTGTTCAATTTTTTTGAAAATGTGTATTTAGTGAAGTTCGCAAAGATCTTTCAAGGCAAAGCTTACAATAAATGTAGCAGAAATAAAACAAGCCTTAACTTTCTATACTTTATTTCCATCGAAAACAACAGATTCCTAATTCATTTTAGTTAGAATTAGAAGTCTAGCTTTGGAGCGAACGTGGGTAACAGTAATTTTGGAATGTAACGGGCGTTACTTACTGGCTGAAATATCCATTATATTTACATAGATATTCATCTTTCAACTGCTCTACTTCAAGCGAGTAATATCACATTAAACTCTTAAATTTTCGATTACACAGATTTGAACACATCACAACATTTTGTGCACAAAATAATATAATATATTGCAAATATAATTGTATAAATTTTCAACGAGTCCAAAGCACCAAAAAAGAAAACTGCATCTATTCAAAAATATAATATCTCAATAATTTATCATTTCGGCATATCACACTATGGGAAATTATATACACGAGACGTTAACTTACACAGAAAACTTTAGAGACACGATTTAGTTTTATTTTTTTGTAAATTGATCGTAATACAGTAAATACACATTAACTATTAACAACTTACTATTATAATAAACAATATTTTATCTTACAAGGTACCGCGGGATAGTAATCAGCACATCTCAAACTTTTTGCAGCTTCGAAAGTGAGCTAGGTAATATGACACTAAATCAATTTGTAACATATTCATAAGAGTCTTAACTCTGATATGCAAAAACAAATAATATTGCGAATGCATATCAAAATCATTAATAAAACTTGTCATAACACAAATACTGCTAAAGTACGAATAACGTTACACATGATTACATTTCGATGACGCCAACTAATACATCAGCAGCGCCTACTAGTTGCAAAAGGGACTCTTAGCTGGTAAATATTGTCTTACAGTCCCATAAAACTACAAACAAAAGCCCTAATATGTATGACCAATACCCCAAAGGCAGTGACGTAGCGTGCCTGAATCAAAATTGACATTTATTTTTCTTAGGGCTGATTTTTCAATCGTCGGATAACTTTTATCTGAAGAATAAAGTTGTCATTTTGACATACTTTCCATACTGAAGCTGTCAATGTACCAAACTTATTCTTCAGTTAAAAGTTATCCAACGATTGAAAAATCGGCCCTTACACACGTATCATTGATACAGCTGCCAAGTTGGTAGTGGGACAACTTACAGAAAAATTACAGCAGCTACGCTCCTGCCAAAAGGGCAATAGTTTTGGGGCTAAACCTTGGCCTGCCCCAAGGGTTGATAGTGGGGCCACTTGACAAGTTTGGCCTGCCCCAAGGGTTGATAGTGGGGCCACTTGACAAGTGTGGCCTGCCCCAAGGGTTGATAGTGGGGCCACTTGACAAGTTTGGCCTGCCCCAAGGATTGATAGTGGGGCCACTTGACAAGTTTGGCCTGCCCCAAGGGTTGATGGTGGGGCCACTTGACAAGTTAGGAATACCCCAAGGGTCTACTTGTCAACTGGGGCTACTTGACAAGTTTGGCATGCCCCAAGGGTTGATACTGGGGATACTTGACAAGTTGGGCCTGCCCCAAGGGTTGATAGTGGGGCCACTTGACAAGTTAGGCATACCCCAAGGGTCGATGGTGGGGCTCGCCAAAAGTTTGAGAAGGCATGGGCCGCGTGGTGGTTTAGTGGCGCGAGTCTCGGGGATAGAACTCGGCGAGGATGGAAGCAGGGATACGCTTGAGCATCTCCTTGGGGAAGATACGGAGCAGTTGCCAGCCGATGTCGAGCGATTCGAAAACTGTGCGGTTCTCGTAGTTACCCTGGAAAGAAAGTGCAATGAATAATCATGCTTATTGCCCCGGAATATAGTTTACTTTGGAATTAATGTGTCAATTTTTGTTATTGTTGTGACTGGGGTAGCTTTTGTACTGTTAAAATGGGACCAAATTGCTGGAGAATCGACAAGTTGTACAATTAGATTTGTGACCTATCTCAATTAATACTTATAATTCAATGAATTTGTAGGGAATGTAGTTAGCCAAATTAATTCATTACTATAAAAAAGAAAACATTTTTGTATCGATTCACGAAAAATCCCGAGTGTAAAAGCCCGGTTTCTGTAATAACATTTTTGAGAGCTTGAGCACGCTCGCTCATACTCTACTTATGCACGAATTATTCATAATTGTTGTGTTTGGTCAGTTAGAGGTAAGATAGCCAGTTCCTCTGTGCCCGCTTCCACCTTCGGCCTTATCACTTATCATCAGGTGAGATAAAGGCCAAGAGCTTCCTCGTTGTTAATAAAAAGAATTGAGAAGAAGATGAGCATGCTCAAATATCTCAATTCAGACATCGTGCAACGTCTGAATATGAAACGAGAATCCTAAAAAACCTGCTTATCATGCATTTGTTCCAAAACAGCACCTACCACCAACAGCATAATTAAAATCCACGTACCTGCGTGATGAAGTTCTTCTCGAACTTGGTGAGGAACTCCAGGTACAGCAGGTCGTCGGGCGTCAGGGCTTCTTCGCCCACGACGGCCTTCATGGCCTGCACGTCCTTACCGATAGCGTAGCACGCGTACTGAGGATAGAGAGTGGATTAGAATCGGTCCAGCCACTTGGAAAATGGTGACAGACAGATGACAGATGGGTGCTATGGTATCTAAAACTAGTACTAAACAAAAGACAGACCTCTACACTAGTCATTGCCTGTCCTGTGGAGAAAGCAACGATTTACAGGTAGTATTAGTACGGCTAAACAGAAGTTCTACCTTCTTTTCTTATGTATTTTTTGTGTCAAATATTTTTTATATTCTATTATGATGATAATCGAATTCAAGGTATAATTGATTAAGCCTGCAAATTGTTTTGATTCGTCAAGCGGTTTTTACCGACCTTTTTTTATATTTGTCAAATATGAATTATTATTTTTCATCAAAGCATGTAAATTAGACCTATTAACCCTTCGCTAAATATGCTTGGGTTACGAGTAGGCCTGAGTTCGAACCAGGACTGCCCTTGAATCTCGAGTCAGCCAGTCCAACATCTTCGCCATTCGGCTATTGTCGCTTCAATCACTATTGGCAGAAATAAACCTCGCAGAGGTTTGGTTGCCAAACAATAAAATAAAATACATAGCACGGATTAGAAAGCTGAAGTGGCAATGGTCAGGGCGCATAGTACGCAAAACTGACGGTCGATGGGGCAACAAGGTTCAAGGCAAAGACGACCTCATAAAGGTATCATGAAGGTGTTGGATGCAGGCCGCTAACAACCGGGCAATATGGAAATAGGGATGTTTCCTGGGTAAAAAAGCAAGAGTTTTAATTAGTCCGTCAGTTAGCCTATCAAAAACTACTCGACACGTATTTTTCACTTTTTAAAACTAATGAAAATGTAAAGAGATAAAGCGTGCCAAAGTTTATTTATTTATTTATTGATAAAGGTACACCAACAGCAATACACACAAAGTTCTAAAGAAAAGGCCCGTGACGTCAGTGAGTGCGTAAAAGTGCAGCACTTTGTGACGGCGCGCGTAACTTCAACGCACTATAACTTTGTAATTATTTGTTTGATTGTCAATTCAAAATATACGTGTCCAATATTTTTTTATATTGAAATTGACGGACTAAAAAAATTTTTTAGGAAACTAGCCTATGTTCAGCTGTGGACGTCCTATGGCTGAAATGATGAAAATACAATAAAAAGTTGGCTTACCAGCTGGTTGGAGACGTCGGAGTGGTCCTTGCGGGTCATGCCTTCTCCGATGGCGGACTTCATGAGACGCGAGAGCGACGGCAGCACATTGACTGGTGGGTAGATCTGACGGTTATGCAGCTGACGGTCCACGTAGATCTGAGGGAAGAAGTTTTCGTTAGGATAATTTATAACAGGGATGTTATGGATAACCGTAACCGAAACATTCGGATATCCGAAATAAAAAAATCCGTAACCGAAACCGGTACTATAATATTATACCTATATCCGTAACCGTATCCATAACCGAAAATACATAATAATATCCATAACATCCTTACTTTACATATAATACGAATTAAAAAACTATTTGTTGAAATGCTCGCATCACTGAGTAATAGAGACATAAGTAAAACTTTTTAACATATTTGGATAACATATTATTTACTCTCTACCGCTCCACATTAGTCAAGATTTCTAAGCGTAACAATGATGCTCTTCTAAGGGCCCTCGTCCACGGCGACTTTTTGTCGCACACAGCATCGCTACTAACGCGCGTTAGTCGCATTTGCAACGCACTACAGAAGTGATGCCAACGCGGTACTAACGCGGCGCGACTACTACAGCAGCGCGACTGCATCGCTACAAAAAGTCGCCGTGGGCGAAGGCCCTAACACACAGTAAACAAAACACGTGACCAACTTGTTTATCTCTGACTCTTAGCACTCATATTAGCTTCAAATTTAAATTGATCACATCTAGTTCGTAACTTACGAACCACAAAGATAGAACAGTGGAAGTCCCTCACTTTGGCGCTTTTTACATTCAACAGTACAGCGACTAACTGATAACATACTGTTCCTTTTTATCAATTTAGGCCTCAACTTATAGTTCACCTTGCTTGACGAAAAAGGCTTGAGAAGATCTGTTCACGTTTCTTGCGATTTTACTCTAGTTTAATAACTCACAGCACGGCCGATTTTTCCACTTAGCGAACAAACACAATGACTCACCTGTCCCTCAGTGATGTACCCGGTCAAATCGGGAATAGGGTGGGTAATATCGTCGTTAGGCATGGTCAGGATGGGGATCTGAGTGATGGAGCCGTTACGGCCCTCCACACGCCCGGCGCGCTCGTAGATTGTGGCCAAATCCGTGTACATGTAACCTGGAAGGAGACATCATCATTACAAATCGTATGCCCATTTTCACCATCAATCCCTAATTTTTAAGTGACCCCTATGTTACACATAACAGGAATTTTGTTTTCATAGGGGTCACTTATTGATTGATTGATTGTGAAAACGGGCATTGGGCATTTGAAAACCAAAACAATTTTAGGAAACACTTTTAAAATGTTGTCCAAATCTTTCTTGGCAATGACTTTAGTTTCAATATTTACTTTAAACTTTTGTAGCTTTTACCAATCGAAAGTATCGCGTAAAATTATATTTCTTCTACCAATTCTTCTAAGTAACAATATGTTTTTTGATTTGCCTTCGTAAGTTACTATTACTGAACAATATCATAAAAAGTATGTCAATAGATTGCTCAATTATTTAACCTTCACTATGACAAGACGCGAAAGTTGGTGATGATTAGATTTTTGTTGCTTTTCGAAACAAAATCACTGGATGGATTTTAAGAAAACTACAATGTTGCAGTTCAAAATAGCACACAGACTCATTTGTTAGTTCAAGTTACTTTTTTCATCCACATCTATGTGGATAAACACTACGTCAAGTATAATCTGAATGTATGCTCTAGTGTGGCACCTTAATTTCAAACTCCTATGTTCTTCTGCTTAATTTCGTTGCGGATCCAATGACAGTTGAACTTTCTCCCGGGACAAACTTGACCTTCACTGGTTCACACTTCACTTCACGGGTTTTTGTGGCGGTCAAGCTGTAGATCCCGGCTACACAGGAGTTGCAGTGGTGGGAACGAGAGGTGGGAATAGTCCCGTTTATTATATTATAATAATATGTTCAACGTGTGTACATGCATTTTCTAAGCGGCTGGACCGATTCTAATTTCTAACAAACTTGACCTTGCTTGGGTTTTTACGGCGGTCAAGCTGTAGATCCTGGCTACCCAGGAGTTGCAGCGGTGGGAATAGTCCCGTATTCAGTGGGAACAAACCTGGGAAACCACGTCGCCCGGGCACCTCCTCGCGAGCGGCCGACACCTCACGCAATGCCTCGGCGTACGACGACATGTCCGTCAAGATTACCAGCACGTGTTTCTGTGGACATACAAACACATTTTATTGTAATACTATGCTACCATGGATAACTCAGTTTGCATGTGTTATTATGTTGTTTAAATGTGGTGGTATGGAGCACAACTTTTTACATTTTTAATAGAAAGAAAAATAAGTTGGAAATAGCACACGTGACATTAACGGAACAGTTTGCCCTCAGTGGCGATAGAACACAAGTTCATCAACAAAAAGGTGTTTAAGTATAAAAAGTAGCGCTATTTTAGGTGAACTCAAATTGGACTTTGCAAGAAGAATCTAATTAGAACTGATATGGCGTCATATCACATCAATGGTACTTTAGGCCCGATTTCCACCAAGGCAGAGCGGAGAAGTGAATTGAATAACCAATCAGATTTCATTATTTCCACTTCTCGTCTACGCTCCGCGCCGCGCCACCGCGCCGCTGTCAAATTCTATAGAAAATTTCGTCCACCTGAAATTCTCTGCTTCGATGGAAACCGGGTCACCTTTCTTCTTTTTATTTGAAACTGTCCTCTCCCCCCGCGCTTTAAAGTATATATTTCTAAGGCAGATGGAAATTCACGCTGGCGAAAACGCAACCTAAAGCTAAATAAATATGTTAAAAACTCACCTCGCACTGGTAAGCCAAGAACTCGGCAGCGGTCAGAGCCAGACGGGGCGTGATGATTCTCTCAATAGTGGGATCGTTGGCCAAGTTCAAGAACAGACACACGTTCTCCATAGAGCCGTTCTCTTCGAAGTCCTGCTTGAAGAACCGGGCGGTTTCCATGTTGACACCCATAGCGGCAAACACGATGGCGAAGTTGTCCTCGTGGTCGTCTAGCACTGATTTGCCGGGGACCTGGTGAAATATGAAATTTATGAGTTTTAAGGCGTAAGCCATAGGGTTTATATTATCAAAGCCAGTTTGAAGTTGTCCTCATAGTTGCCTAGCACTGATTTGTCGGAGACCTAGTGGTAATGGTATGGAATTATGAGTCTTATGGCGTTAACAACAAAGTCAATATGGATGTTTCCTGGGTAAAAAAGCGCGATTTAGCTTATCAAAAACTACTCAACACCTATTTTTCACTTTTTAAAACTAATGAAAATGTAAAGAGATAACGTACCAAAGTTCTAAAGAAAAGGCCCGTGACGTCAGTGAGTGCGTAAAATTGCAGCACTTTGTGACGTCGCGCGGAACTTCAACGCACTATAACTTTGTAATTATTTGTTTGATTGACAATTAAAAATATACGTGTGCAAATACTAAAATTGACAAACTAAAAAAATTTTTTTAGGAAACTAGCCTATTACACTGGTCAACAAAAAAAATTTTTTTTTTTGCGCATGTATTTTACTTATTATATTCTGATTATATAAGCAAATTTATATAAAAAAGTGCGATTACAAATCGAAAATATTTGCTTTTTAAAGAGTTATAGCGATTTGAATTTTCCATCTTCATAGTAAAATGTCTCTAAAGATGCACGTCACATTCTCATTGGGATATATTTATAGATAATTATGGGGGCTTATTCGCAAGAACAAGGGGCACGCTTTCATCAAAATATAGTGGGATTTGAGAGACGACGTTACCAAGGCCAGTAAACTGAAAGCATGATAGGGTTAGATTTTTATGAGAAAAATCTTGGAACATGACATTAAATTAGAACTTTTCATTTTTAATAAATATTTGGACTCTATTTTAAATTTTCTCTTGTGAGAATGAATCTTAAATGGATGCTTGGTATGTTTTAATAATTAGAAAGAATTAAAGAAAGATAGAAAAAAAATATTTGGCAACAAATTAAATCATCTCTATGTTCATGTTTCATACATTCCTTGATATGATTTTTTCTATTTTTTACACATAAAAGCAAATTCAGAACAATTTTTTGTTGTTATTCTTATTTCTAGGTATTAAAGCAATAAAAATAAGCTATGCATAACCCGTGCGCAAAAATGCTGTAGACAGTTGTTATTTATGCATCAGTATATAACATGTTTGTAACTTTAATGCTTCGAATGTGGTTTTTAAAAAGACTGGTTTTCAGAAATGTCCCAACAATGTTGTAGTACTTGAAGGCTCTTCAATGTCTCTAAATGTTAGTCCTTGAAGACTTCCTTTTTTTTAACTACGCGTATTTTATACGGAAAACGGTGCATACGTGAATTTTTCGCAATCTGAAGTCCGAAAGCATACGATGAACCATTCGAAAGCAATTAGAGATGCATATTCTTCACTTTTGTTCGATGGCGCAGTTACACTATGCGCGAAATTGATAAGTGTAAACACGCCCGAGTTCGTTTCCCGTTGCCTATACTTCCGTGCGCGTGTTCGTCATGAGGATTCTATAGCTAGGCCCTAGTCAGTATTTCGTTGAAGTATGTGACCGACATACCTCGCAGAATTGCTAAAATCAAGTGGCAGTGGGCGGGGCACATAGCTCGTAGAGACAATGGCCGTTGGGACAGGAAAGTTCTCGAGTGGCGACCACGGGCTGGAAGACGTAGCGTGGGCAGGCCTCCTACTAGATGGACCGACGATCTGGTGAAGGTCGCGGGAAGAGTCTGGATGCGGGCAGCGCAGGACCGTTCATTGTGGAAAACCATTGTGTGCCTTTGTCCAGCAGTGGACGTCATTTGGCTGAAACGAACGAACGAACGATGAAACTTACCTTGACAAGACCGGCCTGTCTACAGATTTGGGCGGCGATTTCGTTGTGCGGCAGACCGGCGGCGGAGAAGATGGGAATCTTCTGCCCACGGGCGATGGAGTTCATCACGTCGATAGCAGAGATACCTGGACAGAAGTTAGAATGAAAGAAAGAAAGAAAAATATACTTACGAGCAAAAGTATGGAATCACCATCTTGTGTTTTGTTCCCAACGATCTGAAGAACTGAATGACTATTTATGTATCTATGGTATCAAGTTAAAGTTTGTAATGTAGCTTTTAAACTGGTACCATTTTTAATTTAATCTTCATAGTCGTTTAGCTACAAAGATTACTCAAAACGAATGGGGTGATTCCATACTTTTGCTCGCGAGTGTAGTTTATTTGGTTACAATTTAAATAATATACATAATTTATTGAACCAAAATGGCTCCTACTCAGCTTGTACAAGGATAAGTTTCCTCCAAAGCGGAGAGGAGACGAGAGGAGAATAAGGCCCGGTTTCTTCCTAAGCAAAGGTGAGATGTATATTGTATAATCAGAAGGCCTAGTATGCGCGAAACGATGAACTTTTATCGAGGCATTTTATTGATTTTACACTATAAGCCCATTTGTCGTCTAAAGTCATCGAAAAGATTTTGTTTTCCACGGTGCGCATTGATACCAGTTGGTCTAGGAATTTAAGAAATAAATTTTATAAAATCCGATTTGTATTAAAATTAAAATAATTAAAATGAAGATATAAATTTTCTGACTTCACCATACCATTTATATGTCCATGTTAACATGGGCTAGTGTCGGCTCATATACCCATTTACCTAACACCCTGTACTTTATCGACGGCAAAATGTATGGGTAAAATCGATAAAATGGCGTGATAACCGCTTATATCGGCGCGCATCATAGACCTACTGGCAGATTTTTTTATTTCCACATAAACTCTCCTCTCGGCTTTGGTAGAAATAACCTACCAACTTAGCAGCACATCTCTCGTCTCTTGTAGCAACCTGGATTTACTACAGTATAGAATATTTAAGCCTGCCTGATAGTGTGTCGGAATCAAAATTAATCTATGCTGTACTCCGACATTAGCGTATTTTTTTTTTTACAATTGGATTTGACTATAACACCAATCTTATTGATCGCGTTTTTAGTGTGTATTTATTTATTGGGTTAATATAATAAATTCAGGACCAATACCCGCGGGATATTATGTAAGAAAGTAAGGTTATCCTCAAGAAGTTCAAAGTTAGAGCGCTTTCACATTTTGGCGATTTAGCAGCGCGACAAACGCGCGACGGACGCGCTACCAAAAATTTCATACTATGTGACAGCGGATGCATGCCTTCACATTATAAAAACGCCGCTGCGGCGCTGCAGTCGCGCTACTAACGCTCTTAAGGTTACTACTTCGAAAGTTCCTAAAAATATTTTCGATACATACCAGTCTGGATCATCTCCTCTGGGTAGATACGGGACCAGGGGTTGATGGGCTGACCCTGAATGTCTAGGTAGTCCTCAGCCAGGATCGGGGGGCCTTTGTCGATGGGCTTGCCGGAGCCGTTGAATACACGACCTAAACACGTAGATAATAAGAGTTAAAATGCTGGATGCAGGCAGCTATCAACCGAGCGATATGGAAATCATTGGGGGAGGCCTATGTTCAGCAGTGGACGTCCTGTGGCTGAAATGATGGTGATGATGAAGAATTAAAATGTAACTGGACTGGAATAGAACATTACTTGAAACTTGTAAAAACCGTATGGCGTGTTTTCATTAGATAGTGCTGCTGCAAGCTAAGACTTTCATAAATCTTCCACCATCCCCAAAGTAAGCACTTGGGCAAAAAGGGATAGACCAGTATTGTTGTACTATCGACAGGACATCAATTTTATCAATCGATAATTTAAATGGGGAAAAATTCAAACTGTTTATTGCATGTCACATTACAGTTTGAAAATTACAAAATAGCCAATTAATCGATACTTTTGTTTACCAAGGCATTTCGATCGATCGATTTATAATCGATTTTATTTTTGCAAAATAATCGATTTAATCGCTACTATTAATAATAATATGCATTTGATAAATCGCTTGTTCGGCAGCCCGATGATGATAATGACGCTTATTCTGAAGAAGATCCAGTGCGGCGAAATCTGTTCCGTAAATAAGAAAACCCTTGTAAAATAAGAAAATAGTGACAAGAAACCTTGTAAAAACTAAAAAATCACATACCCAACATGTCCTCGGACACAGGTGTGCGCAGGATGTCTCCGGTGAACTCGCAGAGTGTGTTCTTGGCGTCGATGCCCGACGTGCCCTCGAACACCTGGACCACGGCCTTGGAGCCGCTGACTTCCAGCACCTGTCACGGATAAGTGTTGAGACTTAACACTAGAGTACACGCGCGGACTACTATAGTAGACCAGGGTAACACTTTTCGCTATAACTTTTTGAAAACCTGCGCCAGAGAGCTGGCATTCCAGGAAAGCCTCTTTGACTAAATTGTCAATAAGCCAGTATAACTTGGGTCACTAGGCGTCTACGCACTTTTCTAAAACTGGCCGTCAAAACTGCGGGTCTACTCAAAAGCCCGAAATCAATCACGAAAAAAATTATGGAAGACTTGCAAAAAATGGATTTACCCCATGTACCAGGCAGTAGAAAGTCTTTTCTTTTTGCTAACATGGATCTCAGAGTGCAATTTTGGTCCAAAAAATTTACAACTTTTTAATCTGTTTATAATGTTTTATCCCAAATAGTTATACAAAGAAACTTTCATTACAAAAGAACTGTAATGAACACTTTTATCATTTACATTATAATTATAATTCATAAATTGTTTACAAACTGATTTACAGTGATTTTAAATTGGCTTACTTAGAGTAGGCCGCGCGTGTATTGGTGTAAAAAAAGGGGCGCGTGTACTGCAGTGTTAATGCTACTTGGCTCAGGCGTAGCTTCATAAACGCGTATTCCTCATTTCACACTTGCTTGCAGCTTACATACAAGGTGAAAAAGATCAGCCCCTAGAGCTAGACTATAAGCAAATCTGTTCTGCGATGCTGTCATGCAGAGTGGATTCCCATTAAAAGCATCAACTCATCTGTTCTGAATATGTTAAGTAACATGATATTGAAAAACTGGTTACTGATCCTAAAAGTGCTTCATCTCTATCGAACGGTATAAATAAATAGGTCCCTATTTCAGAAACCAGGATAAAAACTATCCTATATCCTTTCCCAGGACTCAAACATCCTCTATATCAAATTTCATCAAAATTGGTACAGTGGTTTAGGCATGAAAGCATGACAGACAGAGTTACTTTCACGTTTATAATATTAGTAGGGATTAGAGTTGTAACTAACCTGACCCGATCGGAGGGTTCCATCGGCAAGCCTCAGCTGGACGATCTCTGAGAACTTGGGGAACTTCACCTCGTCGAGGATGACCAGCGGCCCGTTCACACCCGACACCGTCTTGTAAGCTGATTATGAAAAAACAGTTTCGTTAAACCTTCGAATTTTGGAAAATAAGAAAGATGAATAGAATAAAACAATCTTCTTTGTATTTGTATAATAAAGAAGGAATTGGAGAATTTAATATTATAGAAACCATTTTTGTATTAAATACATACATCTGTGGCCAGTGCCTCTGTATACATTACAAGTCTATGGTTATTAGTTTTTTTTTATTAACATGAAAATTAAATAATTAGTATTTTTTTCAATTTTACTATGAAACATTAATTTGTAGTTATTTCACTAGCAATGAGAATTCACTAGTTGCTTTTTCTATCCAAAATTAAAGCTTTGATCATTAATTAATTGTCAATTTATTTGCAGTTTACAATTTCTCACATGACAACTATTGCAAAGAAGACAAAGAAAAAATTATTATTTAAAAAGAAGCATCAAAATGGGCAACTAAAATTATATCTATTATTTGATTTTAAAACCAAAGGAAACAACACAATTAGTCTCAATTACCACAGAATATCTTGTTAGATAATAAAATATTATTGATAGACAAATGTTCATAAACAAAGATGAAGCATAGTCAAATTATATAATTTAATATTATAATGATACAAAATTACAACTTAGAATTTTTGTCACATGACAACATGAAAACAGCTGATTTGTGACATCACAGTTAAACAATCAAATGATTGAAATGGCTTATCTTTTACAAAGATTAACTTTTCCCATTGGCTTATGTGACTGTGACATCATGGGAGGAATTTAGGCTCCATTGAATGAAAAAATATAACTTAGCATTATGATGATCTGTCTGTCTGTCTCTAAAAGGACATTATTATGTAATAATACTTGTATGAAGGATGAGCATTTATACCAATGTCCATGTATAAAAGAAACCTATTTAAATTAATGGGAGTATCATGGAAAAATTCGGAACATGAACGCAATACGGCTAGGCCATTATCACATAGGTGCACACCTATCTATAGTTCATAGAGCTAAACCTTGTAGAAATTAGTTCAAACGGTAAAAATAGGGACAAATTAGGCGTAATTGAAATTTTATTACTGGAGAATCTACAGGAGTGCCTCAAGAATGGAAATATCTCAATATTATGGGGTGAATTAGTTTTGATATCTAGTTTTTTTGGAACATCGGTAGATAGGACGTGAACGATTATCGAATGGGACCATCATGAATCCAACTGATACTCATGAAATAGCAAATTTGTATGCTTGAGAATCAGAAATTTATGCAAGCGGAAAGAAAAACAAACAGGAGTAAGGAGTAACATGAAAACCGCAGCAAAATCGATACTCATTGACAAGCGTATGACGTTACATCTCGTAGAACAATAATTTCAGGCTGTACTTACTCAGACGGGGCTGGGATATGAAGTCCCTAGACACTGCAAGGACATGCTCCTTGTTAGCCTGTGTAGCTGAGAGGGTTTTTGCCATTTTACAGTTTTCACTTTTTGGCAGCCCGTTCAATAAAATACCAAACTGCGCTGCCCTCCTCGCCCGAAAACTGACGAATGGATGTATTGTCTATGCTCCTTCACGTGCCGTCACGTGACCTATCACAAGGCAAATGTTGCCAATTTCTAATAAATTTCCTTAGATATTGAAGAAAAATGTTTATGAATTGATTTTGAATGTTATTCATTCTAAAAATTTCAAAGAATGATAGTTTCACATCCTAATTCCTAAATAATATTCACATCCTAATATAATACAAGAAGGCTATTGACATTCGCATTCTGATATAGCCGCAGAATCGCTAAAATCAAGTAGTAGTGGGCGGGTGGGGCCGGGGCACATAGCGCTCGCAGAGCTAATGGCCGCTGGGGCAGAAAAGTTCTCGAGTAGTTTACTTCTAACAATAAGGTATAGCTGAGGCAGATGCACTCTGCCTAGGCTACAAGACATTGCTAGGAAGATCATTTCGATGTACACGCAATACCTACCTGTTATTTAGTTTTTCTGAGTTAAACTTACGTACCTACATATCTATTCGCCGTTCCCATGGGCGGGCCAGCTGCTGCAGGAAAGGACAGCTGCTCCTTCCTGGAAATCTATTTAATCTTAGCCTAGAAGCTGGGTATGACTCCCCCGCCCCCCTCCTCTCCCCAGGTCATAAGCTGGGCATGACTTCCCCCTCGGCCAGAAGTTGGGTATGATTTACCCCCTTACCCCCCCATGCCAGAAACTGGGTATGACTTGAACTTAATATCTTCGTAAGTAATGGTCCGATTTGGATAATTCAAAAAGATATATCTTTCTTATGTCTTAAAGATTAACGTAGATACTAGTTTTATTGAATTTTCTACAACAGTACTGATCCTCATTGTGGAAATCCTTGGGGGAGGCCTATGTCCAGCAGTTGTTGTTATTTGGCTGAAACGAACTATTGACATTCGTATTCGTTAACCGCCTCTGTGGTCTAGTGGTAAGGCCACCTGCTTTAGACGCAGAGGTCCCGGATTCGATTCCCAGTGGGGGCAGATTTTTCCGTTTGGTTTTGTTGGTGGTAGGGCTTGTTCTAAGTCCGCCTGGCTAGCTACCACCATCTTACCTAAGTCTGTCGCCATAACATGTGTTCAGGCAGTTAAGAGATAAGATAGCCAGTTCCTCCGTGGTTGAGGATTCCGGGTGAAGCTCGCTTCCACCTTCGACCTGATCGTCACTTACCATCAGGTGATACAGGTCAAGAGCTTCCTCGTAAAGTAAAAAAATAAAGTAAAAAAAACTTGCATGAAGCTAAATATAGGAAAAAGAGGTGTATAATTAATTATACAATTGCTGCATTCAGCGAATAAACAAAGTTATAGCAATAAATAAAATAGGTATTGTAAATATAGCCTGACCAGGAACATAAAAACCCTGGCATAAAGGCGCGTCAATTGCATTTGATAGTGCAACACTGAGTACAGTCGTACATGTGTTAAATTAATAGGCTAAATTTATGTATCGGGATTCAGGATTACGGGCTAATTTGATATTTTCATAAATTAACGAATAAATATCAACTCAAAAGGTAACCTGGTTTAAATAAATTAAATGAAACCATCAATCGAGCTAGTAGGATTTATTTTATTATTCATCAATAATCAAATTCAGAACTTGAATATTCAACTGCAATGTCTGCTCATGAACGCTTCAAACTCGGTACTTCTTTCCCAATTCCATAAAATTCAAAACTTAGAAAGTGACAAAAAACTTTAAAATAGGTAGTTGAAACAGACTTCAGCTAATTTTCATAGTGGACTGTACTATACGATAAACATGTCAGTCAATTTGACAACCTTTGTCGGAAACATTATTCAATGAAAATATTGTCCGAACCCTTAGTATTTCTCTTCGACAAATACATTAACACATTGTGAACCACTTTTCTTTCACGACTATAAAAATATTTTAGCAATTTAATTCACAAAATCAATTGCACACATTTAAAATAAAGTTTGTTTACACTTTGACAACAATAGACTGACATGCAAGGTGACATGTCAATGAAGTTTTCAGTTATTGTTGCCATTAAAAGAAATTAGTACCATTAGTTTTCCACAACATGGCGAGGGTTTTTATGTTCCTGGTCAGGCTATACTGCACTATTGCAAATGCCCTGATCACGGAGTGCATGGATGCAACAGTACTGAAATATCAAAGGCTTGTAAATAACGTAAATGCAGCAATCCCGTTTAAAATATCATTCAAACCTTTATATAGATTAAAGAAATTCTGTTTTTAAATAAAAATAACCATTGAGCATTGAACAAGTTAAAGATTGGAAGGTTTGCATTGAATACTCCAAAATACCGATTTCAATGGAATTTTACATAAAGTAGCAACATTTTTAATCATTCATCCTTCCTTTGTTGCCAGGCTTGTCAAATTGATTGTCTATGCCCTTAAAATAACGATATTCAATGTGATTATACCGATATTTTACTGTTACAAATAACGCTATTCCGTTATGGGTCAAAGAAATGTCACATCGACAGTAACTGTCAAAAGACAATTATAGTGATGTCCATAAAATAACTCATTACTTACTGAAAGTACTAGCAAGTACTACAATGTGGAATAGCAAGCTATTTCAGTACTAATATTTTTTTATTACCAGATGGTGAACAAGAAAACTCTATAGTATCATAAAATAAATTATGATTCAATACTCAGGGAATCAATAAATAAATAAAATAATAATCACAGTTTTGGGGAATAGTCAAAATGTTTAATAAAGTATGCCACAAACTCTTATAGTCCAGAAATCCAGATAAAGAATTACCTTAAAAAAAGGAAAATTGAAAATAAATAAAACAAAAGTGCACGAACTATACCTACCTAGCTCGCACCTATTGTATACTTTGTTTTGTAAATGTATATTTTTCTCTCATGAGGCTGACAAAGGTGACTGAAACTGAAACTGACTCAACATAAAAATAGAATTTGAATAATAAGTCATGCATGATCGAAATAAAGTTCGAGTTTAAATGAGCGTCATGCCGTCGTCCATAATTAATTAATCTTTACCGGAAACAGTTTCTAGGTAAAATATTTTATGCTAAGCTAGGATAGGCGCAATGGTAAGAGCGATAGGTATGTAAATAACCTTATCGTCTAAAATCGAAAAAATGCTTAAATTATGTTGTTATATAATATTTAAAACTATCATGTTGCATTTTCACTATAAAATTATCACTTCACGGGATTTATTGCAACAATAATTCTATATTTTAACGGTAAATAAGATATTTACCCTCCCGACGTTTCGGCTCGGTTGCAGTTTGCACGAGTCATGGTCGCGGGCAGACTGAAGAGAAGCGGCGTCGTCTGCTCCGGCGCGATGAGTTTTCTTCACCCACCCGCATTTGCACAATATTTTCGTCAGTGGTACAGTCAGCCCGACAAACTACACTAACAGTGTCCGGGTTTCTCTGAGACGGCCTAGAAGAACGCGATTTGCGATGTGGAATCCGGTGATAACGAAGACCATGACTCGTGCAACCGAGCCAAAACGTCGGGAGGGTAAATATCTTATTTACCGTTAAAATAGATATTGTTGCAATAAATCCCGTGAAGTGATAATTTTATGTTGTTATAATTTGGCACGTAGACTTTGCCCTGCAAAATTAATCTTTCTATTTTTAAAACTCAAAAATAAATTGTTTATTTATTTATTTATTTATTAATGCAAAACACTTGTAAGCTTACAGAGCAGGTCCAAAGCGCTTACAAGCTTAAAAATAAAATAAACATATCATACACTTGTTACTGGACTAAAAAAGCGGAATCAAAATACAGTGGTATTATTTTGATTCCACTTCGCCTTAATTTGTCATAAGTATTTAAATGTGTATCTTTCATGAAAGTTTTTTGTTTTTCCTAATACATACTAAAAATAGCTTCGGTTGTAATACTTGTAATCAATGATGATATTTATAAATCACTATTATAAAAAATCACACAACAAGCCGATACTCACTCAATACTATTGAAAAATCATTAGGGAGCATAGCTTGGTTAGTAGCATCACTAGTTCGGTTTCGAAGCCGGCGCGAAGTGGGCGGGTTGTTTATCGTATTTTTATTCCTAAAAATCTTAGATTAAAAATAAAACAAATCAAATATTCCAAATCACTATCGCGCCCGGTTTTATGGACTAACTGGGTGTGTTCGATAAGTGGTCGTATTTTGTAATTTGTTCGGAATTCGGTTTTGCCGACAATCGTTACCAAAATGTCTGTGATGGGCAAAGTCGTCCCTCATGTTTCTAGCCGTAATTTTAGTAGAATAAGTGCCGCGCTGTGCTCTGCGAAAGCGAATAGAACGTACTTTACGTACACCCAGGAGTTGTCGCAGCCCCTCGACAGGAAGCCTGAGTTCGTGACTGCTAAGGAAGCCTTTGAGAAATGTTTGAAATCTGGTGAGTACCTACCTTGCAACACGTCACGTAGGTAATATTTACAATTACATTTCTTGCCTACGCTCAATAAACTGTAACATACCAAATTCCATGGCCTTTAGTACACGTTTCAAATCATAGCCTGTGTTTAGTCTTCCTATTTTATTCGTAACTGTAATCTCATTTGCATAAATAATTTAAGTGTAAACTAGTTTTAAATTTGAGTATTCACATTACGTATTCACGAGGTAGTGTTTGAAATGCGCCACTGTAAAATTGATAGGATGCTACGGGCTATTATAAATGATTACATTGGCAATCATAGTCATTATATGCACATGGCCCTAATTCTGTACACAATAGGGTTCAGAATGTGAACCACACATGTTCTTTGTTGGACATAAAGGTACAATATCCGTACCGCGCGGGAATAACTTGACATGTCATTTTTGCGTACTTTTCAGGGGAGCGATTTTAAAGTTTAGAGTTCTCTGGTAAATCGGAATTAATGATAATTGATATTTTTATGATTGAAATAAGCTAATTTCATGCGTATCTTTCGATTGGCGTAAGAATTTGATTAAATTATCTTCTTAATCTATTAAAAAAAAGACTTGTCAAGTTGTGTACCGACGACTTGTCAAGTTATTCACCAAAGAAAAACAAACATTTATGGTGTAAAAATTGGATTTAAGTTAATTATTTTGAATGAAGTTTAAGTAAAAAAACAAAACAATAAAAAAAACACATTTTTATCACTTTTGCAATGAAATAGTAACAAATTTATTAGAAAAATCAAATATAATCGCAGATTATGATTGCTTTTGATCAGATAATTGTACGTTTACTTAAAATTAAAAAAAAAGACAAATAAAAGAACAAAAGCCATGCTTCATAACAAGCACAATTAATTTTAATTATTTTAGGCTTACCATTAGGCTTAAAATAATAAAAATTAACTGGATATATTTTT